>NC_091282.1:921104230-921408605 GCF_032444005.1 Ranitomeya imitator | reverse complement strand
GCACAAGTGTATATTTCATTTACTATAACATTATTTACAATAGAAAAAGGTTAATTTTACAATCTTAATATACTAGAATATTTACACCATTCTTTTATATGTGCTTGTGGCTTCATGTTCAAGTTAAGTTACTGAAACATAGTAGGACACCACACAGATTGTCAAAAAACAAAATAAAAAAACAGTATGTGCGAATGTGGAATACATACCGTAAGGTTAGGAGCAGACGCTCCTCAGCAGAGATGGCTTTTCTCATCCAGGTGTCCTGATAGGTGATCCCAGGACGTAAGATCTCCAACAACATGTCAAAAGTCCTGATGGACATGCGACTATACAGGTAAAACTTGTCAGGATGTGCCCTCAAAGCTGAATATAGTCTCTGGAAATGTCCTTTACTCTGGCGTTGGGTCAATAGAGGATGTACCCACAATCTTCGTCTCCTCCTTCGCGGATCAACATTGACCTGATATGGCTGCCCAAAGCGACGAGACAACACCCAGTGAAGCAACACCCGCTGAGTTGTGCTTAAATACACAGGGTCAGACATGTTTGTAAGCTCAAAGCAACACAGCCAAAATATGCTAGAGAACATGGGAGGGCTCCACCTGTTGTAGAGGGCTTAAATAGTGTGTTTAATGATGGTTTAAATGATTTGCAGGCCTGAAAACCGTTAAATGTCCATTTTGTGAGGGTGCGTGAAAAATAGGCCATACGGATCACATACGGATTACACACGCACAAGCACATGCGCAAAATACGCGACCACACCTAAGAAACGCATTAACTACGGAAGTCGATTACGGAGACATTTTGGCATATTGAACGCATAGTACGGACGTATAATACGTTCCGTATTGTCTTACGCCAAGTGTGACGCCGGCCACTCGGTCACGGGCCGCAATGCACAGACTGACCGCGGGTCTCCGGACTGTAGCAGGGCAGCTTCATATATTTCTATAAGGCTGTCATGCTCGGGTTGAGAGATCTGCGGCCAGTCTGTACACCGCATTCCATGATAGGACTAAGATTTGCGGACGTCTGCTAGAGACCTAAAGTTGGATTTTTACAACATCTGCAGTTTTAAGTGTGGCAAATTCGCACTTAGATTAGCTTAATGCTTGGGAGGGTAACCGGAATGAGGCTGTCCCACTCATTTTTCTCTTTGAAATGCACGCTAGTGGTAAGCATGCTACTCATTTTCATTGTTGGAAACATTTTGAAAGGTTCGGATTAGGACTCCTCACATGTGGAATAAAATTCAGAACGCTTACATGGATGCTAAGTATGTTTCCTTAATTGTATGTTTCACATGGGTTTGTTTCTGTAAAAGGAAGTGAATGTAGAATATCTGCAATAGGAAACTAGTACCATGTGTATGCTGTAAATGACACAGCAGTTTTTTCATTTGTTAAGACCAAGAGAAGTTATTGAATAACTCATAGGACTATTGTTACATAAAAACGGGTTTTAATATTAAATACATTCCACAGCATTAAAAATGCAATGCCAAGCATAAAAAGTTGTAGAGTTAAAAAAAATTAAAGGATTGATAGACATATTAATCATATCGAAATGATGAAAAAAAGGAAACAAAAAGTAAAAAAAATCTTGTTTTATTCAGCATCAATTATGTGTGCTGCGTGCAGAAATATACGCACTTACATTTCTTGACATGCTATCAATGAGATTACTAGGGTATGTGCACACGTTGTGGATTAGCCTTAGGAGTTTCTGCTGCAGATTCTTCCCTCTCTTGCCAGAAAACGCAGGTGCGGTTTTGTTGTGTTTTTGCTGCGTTTTTTGCTGCGTTTTTTCCATCCGATTTTGTATGTGCTTTTGAAAGCTAAATAAAGATCTATTATTGACAAAAAAAAAGATTTCTGATGTCATTTCTTGTCCAACCTCCTCTTTTACATTTGTCCAACCCCCACTCCATTACACACAGATAGACAGACAGATAATTAGAAAGAATGAGATAGATAGATAGATAGATAGATAGATAGATAGATAGATAGATAGATAGATACTGTAGATAGATAGAAGGAATAAGGCCGGCGTCACACTAGAGAGTTTTTACGGACGTATGAGAGGTGCAAAAACAACGCATTTCACACGGACCAATGATTCTCTATGGGGCAGCTCCTATCTGCCGTAAATTTCGCAGCCGCATTTTACGGGCGTAGAAAATCGCAGCATGCTGCGTTTGTCAGCATATTGCGCAAAAATTCCGCCAATTAAAGTTTTGCCAACCTTGCCAATGGATTACATACAGAACACTGTTTTGGGAGCATTTCTGTGTATTGCGCCAGTAAAAAACGGACCGCACTTTCCTATGCCAAGTGTGACGCCGGCCTGAGATAGATAGAAGGAATGAGATGGATAGATGTAGATAGATACAGTATATGGATAGTTAGGCTACTTTCACACATCAGTTTGTTTCCGTCAGGCAGGATCCGGTGAATTTTTGATAAAACAGATCCAATGCAAATAGTGAAAAACTGATGCAATTGATCCATTTTTTTAAAAAAAAGAGAGCGAATGGAAAATGTGTATGATTTTAATGGAAACAAGAATGGAAAAACGGATTCGGAGGCCGGATTCACCATTTAACATCTCTGTTTCATACGTTTTTTGCCGGATCTGTCGCTGTGCGTTTTTTTGCCAGACAGAAAAACCATTCCTCTGTATGTGTTTTCCATCTGGTGGACGGATCCAGCAAAAAATGGATGAAACGTGTGGCCATCAGGCGCAATCCGGCACTAAAACAACTCTATGAGAAAAAACGGATCCAGCAGAAAAAAAAAGATCCTTTTTTTCAAAACTCGCCGGATTGTGCCTGACGGCAAAAACCTCTACCTATATAATTGTCTAAAGGTCACTTCCGTCTTTCTGTCTGTCTGTCACGGAAATCCCAAGTCGCTGATTGGTCGCTTGACCAATCAGCGACGGGCACAGTCTGGCCATGAAATGGCCGCTCCCTACTCCCCTGCCGTCAGTGCCCACTCCATACGCCCCCCCAGTCAGCGCACGCCGCCTACATAGCGTAGTAGCAGTCCGTTAAACCGACTGCGTTACACCGCAGCATAACGTGGTGTAACTCAGTCTGTTAATGCTGCTATTAACACTGTGTGACGAACTTTTTACTATTGATGCTGCCTATACAGCATCAATAGTAAAAAGATCTAATGTTAAAAATAACTAAAAAAAAATAAATCATGATATACTCACCTTCCGGTGCCTTTCCCGCTCCTCGCAATGCTCCAGGCCATGCATTGCGGTCTCGCAAGATGATGACATAGCGCTCTCGCGAGACCGCTATGTCATCATCTTGTGAGAACGCAATGCATTCTTGGGACCGAAACGTCACGAGGAGCATCGCTGAATGCCTCGCCTGGATCCGGGGGCCGATGGAAGGTGAGTATATAACTATTTTTATTTTTATTTTTTTTTAACCCTCCGTCAGGAACAATTTTCGCACTAACTCGTAATGGAACAATGTGCCTGTCAAGCACAGGCTAGAAAAATGCCTAGAATATCTAATTTTCTCAATTTCAGTGATCTAAAAGTGATCATAGACCTTCATAGGGATTTAATAAAAGAGACTACACATTATCAGGTGCAAAACAAACCCATTTACTCAACATAAAAGTAATAACTTTGATATACACAAATTTCAAAACTCCCACCAAATAGCCATTTATTTGTAAGAAAATCTGCCTTATTTATATGAAATATCCACAAACCATTTTCTATCCATTCATAAAACAAGCTAAATAAACAATAGTAATGACTAAAACACTACATGCCAACCTTATAAAGTGTGATGAGCCTGAGAAGCCAGCACAGCTATATCTTCCTTCCTGAAGCTCTGCAGACCAACTGTGGTGTCAGGTTTCACACAGCAGCTAGAGCCAGGAGAATATCTGGAGGGAAGGGGTTTCCAGAAAATTTGGTAAGAAGGGAGTGTTATATACTATGTGCCTGTGTTATATACTATGTGGGCTGTGTTATATACTGTGTGGGCTGTGCTATATACTGCATGGGCTGTGTTATATACTACATGGCTGTGCTATATACTATGTGGCTCCTATATACTACATGGCTTTGTTATATACTACGTGGCTACTATATATTACGTGGGCTGTGTTATATACTATGTGGCTGTGTTATATACTATGTGGCTGTGTTATATACTATGTGGGCTGTGTTATATACTGCGTGGGCTGTGCTACATACTGTGTGGGCTGTGTTATATTCTACGTGTCTGTGCTATATACTGCGTGGCTCCTATATACTACATGGCTGTGTTATATACTACGTGGCTGTGTTATATACTACATGGCTGTGTTATATACTATGAGGCTGTGTTAAATACTATATGGCTGGGTTATATACTATGTGTCTGCTATATATTACGTGGGCTGTGTTATATACTATGTTGCTGTGTTATAAAAAATGTGGCTGTATTATATACTATGTGGCTGTGCTATATACTATGTGGCTGGGTTATATACTATGTGGCTGTGCTATATACTACGTGGCTCCTACATACTACATGGCTGTGTTATATACAGTACTACATGGCTGCTATATTATGTGAGCTGTGTTATATACTACGTGGCTGTGTTATATACTATGTGGCTGTGTTATATACTATGTGGCCGTGCTATATACTACGTGGCTGTGCTATATACTACGTGGCTGTGCTATATACTATGTGGCTGGGTTATATACTATGTGGCTGCTATATATTACGTGGGCTGTGTTATATACTACATGGCTTTGTTATCTACTACGTGGCTGTGTTATATACTACGTGGCTGTGTTATATACTACGTGGCTGTGCTATTGTTATGGCTGGCAATCAGGCAACACAGCGTGCAGTAATCAGCGCACATACAGAAATCTGGCAATAACCAAAAACAATAGGACGAGCTCTGAGACGTGGAATCTCTGTAGACTGCAGTACCTGATCTATCCTCACACAACTATAAGCAGCAGTGGATTGCGCCTATCACTACCTATGCAACTCGGCACTGCCTGAGGAGCTGACTAGCCTGAAGATAGAAATACAAGCCTGACTTACCTCAGAGAAATACCCCAAAGGAATAGGCAGCCCCCCACATATAATGACTGTTAGCAAGATGAAAAGACAAACGTAGGAATGAAATAGATTCAGCAAAGTGAGGCCCGATATTCTAGACAGAGCGAGGATAGCAAAGAGAACTATGCAGTCCACAAAAAACCCTAAAACGAAAACCACGCAAAGGGGCAAAAAGACCCACCGTGCCGAACTAACAGCACGGCGGTGCACCCCTTTGCTTCTCAGAGCTTCCAGCAAAAGTTAATAGCAAGCTGGACAGAAAAAACAGAAAACAAACTAGAAGCACTTATCTAGCAGAGCAGCAGGCCCAAGGAAAGATGCAGTAGCTCAGATCCAACACTGGAACATTGACAAGGAGCAAGGAAGACAGACTCAGGTGGAGCTAAATAGCAAGGCAGCCAACGAGCTCACCAAAACACCTGAGGGAGGAAGCCCAGAGACTGCAATACCACTTGTGACCACAGAAGTGAACTCAGCCACAGAATTCACAACAGTACCCCCCCCTTGAGGAGGGGTCACCGAACCCTCACCAGAACCCCCAGGCCGACCAGGATGAGCCACATGAAAGGCACGAACAAGATCTGGGGCATGGACATCAGAGGCAAAAACCCAGGAATTATCTTCCTGAGCATAACCCTTCCATTTGACCAGATACTGGAGTTTCCGTCTAGAGACACGAGAATCCAAAATCTTCTCCACAATATACTCCAATTCCCCCTCCACCAAAACAGGGGCAGGAGGCTCCACAGATGGAACCATAGGTGCCACGTATCTCCTCAACAACGACCTATGGAATACATTATGTATGGAAAAGGAGTCTGGGAGGGTCAGACGAAAAGACACCGGATTGAGAATCTCAGAAATCCTATACGGACCAATAAAACGAGGTTTAAATTTAGGAGAGGAAACCTTCATAGGAATATGACGAGAAGATAACCAAACCAGATCCCCAACACGAAGTCGGGGTCCCACACGGCGTCTGCGATTAGCGAAAAGCTGAGCCTTCTCCTGGGACAAGGTCAAATTGTCCACTACCTGAGTCCAGATCTGCTGCAACCTGTCCACCACAGAATCCACACCAGGACAGTCCGAAGACTCAACCTGTCCTGAAGAGAAACGAGGATGGAACCCAGAATTGCAGAAAAATGGAGAGACCAAGGTAGCCGAGCTGGCCCGATTATTAAGGGCGAACTCAGCCAACGGCAAAAATGACACCCAATCATCCTGGTCAGCGGAAACAAAACATCTCAGATATGTTTCCAAGGTCTGATTGGTTCGTTCGGTCTGGCCATTAGTCTGAGGATGGAAGGCCGAGGAGAAAGATAGGTCAATGCCCATCCTACCACAAAAGGCTCGCCAGAACCTCGAGACAAACTGGGAACCTCTGTCAGAAACAATATTCTCAGGAATGCCATGTAAACGAACCACATGCTGGAAGAACAAAGGCACCAAATCAGAGGAGGAAGGCAATTTAACCAAGGGCACCAGATGGACCATTTTAGAAAAGCGATCACAGACCACCCAAATGACCGACATTTTTTGAGAAACGGGAAGGTCAGAAATGAAATCCATCGAAATATGTGTCCAAGGCCTCTTCGGGACCGGCAAGGGCAAAAGCAACCCACTGGCACGTGAACAGCAGGGCTTAGCCCTAGCACAAATTCCACAGGACTGCACAAAAGCACGCACATCCCGTGACAGAGATGGCCACCAGAAGGATCTAGCAACCAACTCCCTGGTACCAAAGATTCCTGGATGACCGGCCAGCACCGAACAATGAAGTTCAGAGATAACTTTACTAGTCCACCTATCAGGGACGAACAGTTTCTCGGCCGGACAACGATCAGGTTTATTAGCCTGAAATTTCTGCAACACTCTCCGCAAATCAGGGGAGATGGCAGACACAATGACTCCTTCCTTGAGGATACTCGCCGGCTCAGATAACCCCGGAGAGTCGGGCACAAAACTCCTAGACAGAGCATCCGCCTTCACATTTTTAGAGCCCGGAAGGTATGAAATCACAAAATCAAAACGAGCAAAAAATAACGACCAACGGGCCTGTCTAGGATTCAAGCGCTTGGCAGACTCAAGATAAGTAAGGTTCTTATGATCAGTCAAAACCACCACGCGATGCTTAGCACCCTCAAGCCAATGACGCCACTCCTCGAATGCCCACTTCATGGCCAGCAACTCTCGGTTGCCCACATCATAATTACGCTCAGCAGCAGAAAATTTCCTGGAAAAGAAAGCACATGGTTTGAACACTGAGCAACCAGAACCTCTCTGTGACAAAACCGCCCCTGCACCAATCTCAGAAGCATCAACCTCGACCTGGAACGGAAGAGAAACATCAGGTTGACACAACACAGGGGCACAGCAAAAACGACGCTTCAACTCCTGAAAAGCTTCCACGGCAGCAGAAGACCAATTAACCAAATCAGCACCCTTCTTGGTCAAATCGGTCAATGGTCTGGCAATGCTAGAAAAATTACAGATGAAGCGACGATAAAAATTAGCAAAGCCCAGGAATTTCTGCAGACTTTTTAGAGATGTCGGCTGAGTCCAATCATAAATGGCCTGAACCTTAACCGGATCCATCTCGATAGTAGAAGGGGAAAAGATGAACCCCAAAAATGAAACTTTCTGCACACCGAAGAGACACTTTGATCCCTTCACGAACAAGGAATTAGCACGCAGTACCTGGAAAACCATTCTGACTTGCTTCACATGAGACTCCCAATCATCTGAGAAGATCAAAATGTCATCCAAGTAAACAATCAAGAATTTCTCCAGATACTCACGGAAAATGTCATGCATAAAAGACTGAAAAACAGATGGAGCATTGGCAAGTCCGAACGGCATCACCAGATACTCAAAATGACCCTCGGGCGTATTAAATGCCGTTTTCCATTCATCTCCCTGCCTGATTCTCACCAGATTATACGCACCACGAAGATCAATCTTAGTAAACCAACTAGCCCCCTTAATCCGAGCAAACAAGTCAGAAATCAATGGCAGGGGATACTGAAACTTAACAGTGATCTTATTAAGAAGGCGGTAATCAATACACGGTCTTAGCGAACCATCCTTCTTGGCTACAAAAAAGAACCCTGCTCCCAATGGTGACGACGATGGGCGAATATGTCCCTTCTCCAGGGACTCCTTCACATAACTGCGCATAGCGGTGTGTTCAGGTACGGACAAATTAAATAAACGACCCTTAGGGAATTTACTACCAGGAATCAAATCGATAGCACAATCACAATTCCTATGCGGAGGTAGGGCATCAGACTTGGACTCTTCAAATACATCCTGAAAGTCCGACAAGAACTCTGGGATGTCAGAAGGAATGGATGACGAAATAGACAAAAATGGAACATCACCATGTACTCCCTGACAACCCCAGCTGGTTACCGACATAGAGTTCCAATCCAATACTGGATTATGGGTTTGTAGCCATGGCAACCCCAACACGACCACATCATGCAAATTATGCAGTACCAGAAAGCGAATAACTTCCTGATGTGCAGGAGCCATGCACATGGTCAGCTGGGCCCAGTACTGAGGCTTATTCTTGGCCAAAGGTGTAGCATCAATTCCTCTCAACGGAATAGGACACCGCAAAGGCTCCAAGAAAAATCCACAACGTTTAGCATAATCCAAATCCATCAGATTCAGGGCAGCGCCTGAATCCACAAACGCCATGACAGAATACGATGACAAAGAGCACATTAAGGTAATGGACAAAAGGAATTTGGACTGTACAGTACCAATAACGGCAGAGCTATCGAACCGCCTAGTGCGTTTAGGACAATTAGAAATAGCATGAGTAGAATCACCACAATAGAAACACAGTCTGTTCAGACGTCTGTGTTCTTGCCGTTCTACTTTAGTCATAGTCCTGTCGCACTGCATAGGCTCAGGTTTACTCTCAGACAATACCGCCAGATGGTGCACAGATTTACGCTCGCGCAAGCGACGACCGATCTGAATGGCCAAGGACATAGACTCATTCAAACCAGCAGGCATAGGAAATCCCACCATTACATCCTTAAGAGCTTCAGAGAGACCCTTTCTGAACAAAGCCGCTAGTGCAGATTCATTCCACAGAGTGAGTACTGACCACTTCCTAAATTTCTGACAATATACTTCTACATCATCCTGACCCTGGCATAAAGCCAGCAGATTTTTCTCAGCCTGATCCACTGAATTAGGCTCATCGTAAAGCAATCCCAGCGCCTGGAAAAATGCATCAACATTACTCAATGCAGAATCTCCTGGTGCAAGAGAAAACGCCCAGTCCTGTGGGTCGCCGCGCAAAAAAGAAATAATAATCAAAACCTGTTGAATAGGATTACCAGAAGAATGAGGTTTCAAGGCCAAAAATAGCTTACAATTATTTCTGAAGCTCAGGAACTTAGTTCTGTCACCAAAAAACAAATCAGGAATCGGAATTCTTGGTTCTAGCATCGATTTCTGATCAATAGTATCTTGAATCTTTTGTACATTTACAACGAGATTATCCATTGAGGAGCACAGAGCCTGAATATCCATGTCCACAGCTGTGTCCTGAAGCACTCTAATGTCTAGGGGAAAAAAAAGACTGAAGACAGAGCTAAGAAAAAAAAAATGATGTCAGGATTTCTTTTTTCCCTCTATTGGGAATCATTGGTGGGGCTCCTTGTACTGTTATGGCTGGCAATCAGGCAACACAGCGTGCAGTAATCAGCGCACATACAGAAATCTGGCAATAACCAAAAACAATAGGACGAGCTCTGAGACGTGGAATCTCTGTAGACTGCAGTACCTGATCTATCCTCACACAACTATAAGCAGCAGTGGATTGCGCCTATCACTACCTATGCAACTCGGCACTGCCTGAGGAGCTGACTAGCCTGAAGATAGAAATACAAGCCTGACTTACCTCAGAGAAATACCCCAAAGGAATAGGCAGCCCCCCACATATAATGACTGTTAGCAAGATGAAAAGACAAACGTAGGAATGAAATAGATTCAGCAAAGTGAGGCCCGATATTCTAGACAGAGCGAGGATAGCAAAGAGAACTATGCAGTCCACAAAAAACCCTAAAACGAAAACCACGCAAAGGGGCAAAAAGACCCACCGTGCCGAACTAACAGCACGGCGGTGCACCCCTTTGCTTCTCAGAGCTTCCAGCAAAAGTTAATAGCAAGCTGGACAGAAAAAACAGAAAACAAACTAGAAGCACTTATCTAGCAGAGCAGCAGGCCCAAGGAAAGATGCAGTAGCTCAGATCCAACACTGGAACATTGACAAGGAGCAAGGAAGACAGACTCAGGTGGAGCTAAATAGCAAGGCAGCCAACGAGCTCACCAAAACACCTGAGGGAGGAAGCCCAGAGACTGCAATACCACTTGTGACCACAGAAGTGAACTCAGCCACAGAATTCACAACAGCTATATACTATGTGGCTGTGCTACATACTATGCGGCTGGGTTATATACTACGTGGCTGCTATATATTACATGGGCTGTGCTATATAATATGTGGCTGTGTTATATACTATGTGGCTGTGCTATATACTATATGGCTGTGCTATATACTACGTGGCTGTGCTATAAACTACATGGCTGTGCTATATACTATGTGGCTGTGCTATCTACTACGTGGCTGTCTGTGTTACGTGGGCTGTGCTATATACTATGTGGCTGCTATATACATACATACATACTCTAGAATACCCAATGCGTTAGAATCCAGCCACCATCTAGTCTATAGATATATCTATAGATATATCCATAGATAGGCCGATGTTGATTAATGAACATAAAGATAAAAAATGGAAAAAAAACGGCGTGGGCTCCTGCGCAATTTTCTGTGCCAGTGGGGGAAAGCCAATGGATGGGGGCCAATATTTGTAGCCTGGGAAGGGGTTAATACCCATGGCCCCTCCCAGGCAATGAATATCAGCCCGCAGCTTTCTGCGTAGCCTTTACTGGCTATTAAAATAGGGGGACCCCCAAAAAATGATGTGGGGTCCCCCTATATTTTATAGCTAAAAAGCCTATGCAGACAGCTGTGGGCTGATCTTCATAGCCTAGAGAGGGGCCATGGATATTGGTCCCCCGGCTACAAATACCAGTCCGCAGCCGCCCCAGAAGTGGCACATTTGTAAGATGCGCCAATTCCAGCACTTAGCCCCTCTCTTCCCACTCCCGTGTAGCGGTGGGATATGGGGTAATAAGGGGTTAATGTCACCTTGATATTGTAAGGTGACATTAAGCCAGGTTAATAATGGAGAGGCATCAATAAGACGCCAATCCATTATTAATCCTACATTAGTGAAATAGTTAAAAAAAAGACACAGCCAGAAAAAAGTATTTTATTATTCTTAATTTCACCATACTTACCATACTTCAGCGCCTGCAAAAAAAAGTAAAATAATAAACCGTATACTCCCTGTCTGACGCAGTCCAATTAATAACGAGTGTCCCATGATGATCTCCCCTATAGAACAGTGACATCGGGTGACGTCACTGCTCTATTGGACCCTCAATGACACACTGACAGGAGACAATGGCTCCTGCAGTGCATCACTGAGAGGTTAGCTCAATGGTCTCACTTTATGGCAAAAGCTGCATGGGAACTTTTCTCACACAGCAATGCCAAAAGTGAGACTAGTGACTATTTTTTTTACAGTGGCGGAGGAATACAGTGTGAAAGGATACCTTCTTCCCGTCATTGTATTCCTGGAGCCTCTAGAGAGCAGTCGCATCAGCTGATGCTGCTGTTCTCCACGGGAGATCAACGTGGGACTCTCGTGGATTTCTGCAGATCAGGGAGTATATTATTTGTTTGTTATTTTAATATTTTGTATGTTGAATGTATGTAGTATGTTGTATGTATGTAGTATGTATGTTGTATATATGTTGTATGTATGTTGCATGTATGTAGTATGTTGTATGTAGTCTGTATGTTGCATGTATGTAGTATGTTGTATGTATGTATGTATGTAGTATGTATGTAGTATGTACGATGTTGTATGTATGTTGTATGTATGTAGTATGTTATATGTATGTAGTATGTATGTAGTATGTTGTATGTATGTAGTATGTTGTATGTAGTATGTATGTTGTATGCATGTTGCATGTATGTAGCATGTATGTTGCATGTATGTGATATGTTGTATGTAGTATGTATATTGCATGTATGTAGTATGTTGTATGTATGTAGTATGTATGTAGTATGTATGTTGTATTTATGTAGTATGTTGTATGTATGTAGAATGTTATATGTATGTAGTATGTAGTATGTATGTAGTATGTTGTATGTTCATGTTTTTTTTTTACATTCAACACATTAGCCCGATGATGGGACTACTACTGTCCCATCATTGGCTAATGTGTCAATCACTGTCACTGTAGCAAGCATCGCCCGATGGGACTTGTAGTCCCATCAGACGATGCCTGCACGCGCACACACCCCCAAGGACCCCCGACAGCCCAGCGCAGACCCCCACAGCCCTTCACAGACCTCCCACAGCCCAGCAAAGCCCCCCGCAGCCCGGCACAGAACCCCGCAGCCTGGCACAGACTCCCACAGCCCGGCACAGACCCCCACAGCCCGACGCAGACCCCCGCAGCCTGGCACAGACCGCCCGCAGCCGGGCACAGACCACCCGCAGCCTGGCACAGACCCCCACAGCCCGGCACAGACCCGCACAGCCCGGCGCAGACCCCCCGCAGCCTGGCACAGACCGCCCGCAGCCAGGCACAGACCCCCCGCAGCCTGGCGCAGACACCCCACAGCCCAGCGCAGACCCCCCAAGCCCAGTGCAGATGCTCTGAAGCCTAGCATAGACCCCCAGCAGCCCGGCAAAGACTGCCCACAGCCCGGCACAGACCCCCATAGCCCGGCACAGATCCTCTGCAGCCCGGCGCAGACCCCCCACAGCCAGGCGCAGACCCCCGCAGCCCAGCACAGGCCCCCGCAGCCTGGCACAGACCCCCCACAGCCCAACGCAGACCCCCTCAGAGCCCGGCACAGACCCCCCCACAGCCCGGCACAGACCACCAGCAGCCCGGCACAGACCCCCGCAGCCCGACACAGACCCCCCACAGCCTGGCACAGACCCCCGCAGCCCGGCGCAGACCCCCCGCAGCCGAGCACAGACCCCCGCAGCCCAGCACAGACCCCCCGCAGCCTGGCACAGACCCTCCACAGCCCAGCACAGACCTCCCCAGCCCAGCGCAGACCCCCCGCAGCCCCGTACAGAAACCCGACAGCCCCGTGATCCCCAGAGATCCCCACGATTGCCCTGCAGACCACCACAAACAACTGCACACAGACGCACATCTTCCCCGCATACACACAGTCTCCATTCACACACACAGTCTCTGCCCACACACCGCCCACATTCCGCCTACACACTCTTCCCCCTCCCGAACTGCATCGTTTCTCACAGCAAAACCGCAGATCTTTTTTAGATCTGCGGTTTTGCTGCGGATGTGCCCGACTCAATGCAAGTCAATGGGTGCAGAAGCGCTGCAGATCCGCACAAATAAATGACATGTTCCTTCTTTTAACCCGCAGCATTTTCAGTGCGGTGTTTTCCGCACCATTAGCACAGCATTTTTTTTTCCATTGATTTACATTGTACTGTAAATCACTTGCAGATCTGCAGCTTTTCTGCACGGTAAAAAACGCTGCAGATCCGCAGGAAATCTGCAATGTGTGCACATAACCTTAATGGTTAACTGAGGAATGTTCTTCTGCAGTGGTTAGCACAGCAGCCTTGCAGCGCTGGAGTCCCGGGTTCAAACCCCACCAAGCACAGCATCTGTAAAGAGTTTGCATGCTCTCACCGTGTCTGTGTGGGTTTCCTCCGGGTTCTCTGGTTTCCTTACAAAGACATACTGGTAGGGAATTTAGATTGTGAGACGGTAAACACAGTGATTGCAGTCAGCATGCACAAATGGCGAACACAATGATCACAGTTAGCCAGCATAAAGAGTGAATGTCGTGAGCACATTCAGCACAAACATGAATGCAGTGATCTCAGTCGCCTACACAAATGGTGATCACTGCGATCATAGTTGGCCTGCACAGTGACCACAGTAATCACAGTAGGTCTGCACAAACAGTAATCCCAGTAGGCCTGCACAAACAATGGCCACAATAATCACAGCAGACCTGCACAAACAGTGACCACAGTAATCATAGTAGGCCTGCACAAACAGTAATCACAGTAGGCCTGCACAAACAATGACCACAGTAATCACAGTAGGTCTGCACAAACAGTGACCACAGTAATCACAGTAGGTCTGCACAAACAATGACCACAGTAATCACAGTAGACCTGCACAAACAGTAATCACAGTAGGTCTGCACAAATAATGAATGAGGTGATCACGATCAACCAGCACAAAAAGTGAAGGGCAAGAGCACAGTCAGCCAACACAAACAGTAAAAGCAGCAAACCCGCACAAATAGTGAATGCAGTTAGCCAGCACAAAAGGTGAATGCAGTAAAAGCAGTCAGTCAGCACTTTTGTGTGGTTCCACTTTTGAATCAGAGCAGACACAGACAGTACTTAGCATATGTAGCAAGAAAAGGAAAATCCAGCTTCCAAAAAAATTCCAAATTTATTGTGAATAAAACATGAAGTCCAGTAGGATGAATTCACATGATAATGAGATACAGGTTACACGTTTTTAACAATAGCTTGTTCTTTCTCAAAGACATAGCATAGGGAGAAGTAGAAACTCTGAGTTATGGCACAGCTCTTTAGCCCTACTACCCAAGAACAGCACTCTTAGCCCTACTACCCAGGCACAGCTCTCTTAGCCCTTCTACCCAAGAACAGCAATCATAGCCCTACTACCCAGTGACAGCACTCTTAGCCCTACTACCCAGGGACAGCTCTCTTAGCCCTACTACCCAAGAACAGCAATCTTATTCTCACTACTCAGGGACAGCTCTCTTAGCCCTACTACCCAGGGAAGCGCTACTAGCCCTATTACTCAGAGACTGAATTGGAGAGAAAAAAGACCAAACAAATGATGATGTGCACACCCAGATACAGAATGGGGCTGAAATTCAGTCTGAGTATTTGAAATCACACAGGCCCATGCTGCCCCTGTCCCCATGAACCAAATTGGATATATTACTAATATTACCCTGGATGGAGGAAAGGAAGATTTACTACAAGACCAATATTTCTAATGATACCCGTGGCCTGCAGGAATAAGTGACGGAGTCAGCAACTTTGTGTTCCATCACAACTCTTAACATTATGGGTATCTTGAGAACACCGATTCTGTTAACAACGTAGCAGACAAGGCAACCCATGACCAGTCAAGGTATGTGCACACGTTGCGGATTTGCCTGCAGATTCGCAGCAGTTTTCCATCTGGTTTACAGTACCATGTAAACCTATGGAAAACCAAATCAGCAGTGCACATGCTGTGTAAAATTCCGCGCAGAAACGCTGCTGTTTATTTTCCGCAGCATGTCAATTCTTTGTGCGGATTCTGCAGCGTTTTACAGCTGCTCCTCAATAGGAATCCGCAGGTGTTAAAAAACAGGTGAAATCCACACACAAAACGCTGGAAATCCACGGTAAATCTGAGGATAGTTCGCAGGTAAAACGCAGTGCATTTTACCTACGTATTTTTCAAAAACTGAGCGGAAAAATCCGCACAGAAATCCGCAACGTTGGCACATAGCCTCAGGCCCTTCTGGCACTTGCCAGAATTGCCAGATGGCCAGTCAGGCCCTGTGAACACCTGACACAATTACATGTAAATATACAAAATTTTAACTTTATTTGGACACCTGAAGACACAACAAAGATTAAAAACATTTAAAACCATGTTTAGAAACATGACAGTGATGATACCCCCAATGTATAACCAATATGAAATATGTATAAGGCCAGGCTCCAAGATGAAACAAGAGAACCTGTAAAGAGACTGAAGCACGTGCTGTAGGGTGTAGGTGCGTATCAATTAACCGCAAACAATATGCACATGCCCCAATATAGTGACATCTAAAAGAGAAAAAAAGGGCTCCCTGGGAATATAACCGCAATACAAATCTGTATATTGTTCTCTAGGCTACAATAGGAAGCCTTAGAATGTAAGTCTGCAAGGACGGGGTCCTCTCCCCTCAGTACCTGTCTGTCATTGCAAATTTGTTTACTGTAAACGATATCTATAACCCTGTATGTAACCCCTTCTCATATACAGCACCATGGAATTAATGGCGCTATATAAATAAATAATAATAATAATAAGCATATGTCAGGTACAATGAAACAGAAGTGAACAGAAATATACTACCTGGCAGAGCAGCAGGAAAAATATATAATGGAGCTAGCCAGATACAAAAGTGCAGGAAGATGGAGAGTTAGATGCCTGCAGTAATGGCTGCCTGGTCCATTAAAGGGAAAACTCACGTGAGAGCCAGTGAAAACTCACGTGAGAGCCAGAGAAAACATGCGGTCCCAAGGCGACGGGGGTGTGAGGAAAAACCCCACGCGCATCACTGCTAGGTGCAGATTCTTCAGGGGAAGTGTGACAACGAGCTGCCTAGACAAGATTATATCCATAGTATGTAATCACATTATAATGTTTACCGGTGTGAAGTTCAAATCTGGTTGGATCAGATGCAGGAGTCAGCTGACTAAAGAGAGCAGAAAGATCTGATGGAGTAGATACATGGTGCTGCATGGCAGCCAGAAGCTATGTAAGTACAGTTAGGGCCAGAAATATTTGGACAGTGACACAATTTTCGCGAGTTGGGCTCTGCATGCCACCACATTGGATTTGAAATGAAACCTCTACAACAGAATTCAAGTGCAGATTGTAACGTTTAATTTGAAGGGTTGAACAAAAATATCTGATAGAAAATGTAGGAATTGTACACATTTCTTTACAAACACTCCACATTTTAGGAGGTCAAAAGTAATTGGACAAATAAACATAACACAAACAAAATATTTTTATTTTCAATATTTTGTTGCAAATCCTTTGGAGGCAATCACTGCCTTAAGTCTGGAACCCATGGACATCACCAAACGCTGGGTTTCCTCCTTAATGCTTTGCCAGGCCTTTACAGCCGCAGCCTTCAGGTCTTGCTTGTTTGTGGGTCTTTCCGTCTTAAGTCTGGATTTGAGCAAGTGAAATGCATGCTCAATTGGGTTTAGATCTGGAGATTGACTTGGCCATTGCAGAATGTTCCACTTTTTGGCACTCATGAACTCCTGGGTAGCTTTGGATGTATGCTTGGGGTCATTGTCCATCTGTACTATGAAGCGCCGTCCAATCAACTTTGCAGCATTTGGCTGAATCTGGGCTGAAAGTATATCCCGGTACACTTCAGAATTCATCCGGCTACTCTTGTCTGCTCTTATGTCATCAATAAACACAAGTGACCCAGTGCCATTGAAAGCCATGCATGCCCATGCCATCACGTTGCCTCCACCATGTTTTACAGAGGATGTGGTGTGCCTTGGATCATGTGCCATTCCCTTTCTTCTCCAAACTTTTTTCTTCCCATCATTCTGGTACAGGTTGATCTTTGTCTCATCTGTCCATAGAATACTTTTCCAGAACTGAGCTGGCTTCTTGAGGTGTTTTTCTGCAAATTTAACTCTGGCCTGTCTATTTTTGGTATTGATGAATGGTTTGCATCTAGATGTGAACCCTTTGTATTTACTGTCATGGAGTCTTCTCTTTACTGTTGACTTAGAGACAGATACACCTACTTCACTGAGAGTGTTCTGGACTTCAGTTGATGTTGTGAACGGGTTCTTCTTCACCAAATTAAGTATGTGGCGATCATCCACCACTGTTGTCATCCGTGGACGCCCAGGCCTTTTTGAGTTCCCAAGCTCACCAGTCAATTCCTTTTTTCTCAGAATGTACCCAACTGTTGATTTTGCTACTCCAAGCATGTCTGCTATCTCTCTGATGGATTTTTTCTTTTTTTTCAGCCTCAGGATGTTCTGCTTCACCTCAATTGAGAGTTCCTTTGACCGCATGTTGTCTGCTCACAGCAACAGCTTCCAAATGCAAAACTACGCACCTGGAATCCACCCCTGACCTTTTAACTACTTCATTGATTACAGGTTAACGAGGGAGATGCCTTCAGAGTTAATTGCAGCCCTTAGAGTCCATTTTCCAATTACTTTTGGTCCCTTGAAAAAGAGGACGCTATGCATTACAGAGCTATGATTCCTAAACCCTTTCTCCGATTTGGATGTGGAAACTATCATATTGCAGCTGAGAGTGTGCACTTTCAGCCCATATTATATATATAATTGTATTTCTGAACATGTTTTTGTAAACAGCTAAAATAACAAAACTTGTGTCACTGTCCAAATATTTCTGGCCCTAACTGTATACCAAGAATAGTGCAAAGCGTGCGTGCGCAAACGGGGGAGAGATAATGAAGGCAATAGAGCGCATGCGCTGGTACCAGCAAGGAATTGCGATCTTAAGTGAAAAGAATATGAGTGCTATGTACATGCGCTAGTTCCGGATTTGGAAAAGACAACATGACAGAGCTAAGGAGTCTCCTGTGGAGGATATACACATGAGGAGGAACCATAAAGGAAATAAGTACATACTATGGGCTTTATGGCTGGCTGATCCAGGTCAAAGGATATATATGTATATATAAGAAAGTAATTTCAGACTTACACAGAGTAGATAATTATTTTAATAATGAGGCAAAATAGCCTCAAAATATGAAATAATCAAAAATAGAAATGAAAAAATTAAAAATTAAAAAAGGTTATAATTAAAAAATATATCCTGGTCATGGGGCAGATGGCCCAAGAAAGAATAGTATTCCAGGTCATCGCATCCAAAAGATACAATGACAAAGCTTCCAGGTTACAGGAGTGCATCCAATCCGTGAGTCAATGACATGAAGGTATCTGGAGTTGCTAGTAGAATATTGTATCCAAAAATAGATGAGAGTAAAATCTCGCATAAATGATTTAACAAAGTTAGTGATGCATAAGTCCTGTTTCTTCAAGGTATAGAGAATCAGACACTCCCAGGGATGAAATGCCAGGGTAGGTAGTATGTGGAATACGTCATGCGTGAAAACCGAATATGCCAAAAAGAGATAAGGGCCAGCTACATTTTCTTTCCAGGTAGCCTAATATAGAAAAAATGACAGGTAACTAAAGTATGCAATCCTGTTTTGCAAGTAAAAGGGGGGAGTTATTATAGATAAATAAATCAACCCAAGAACCCATTAAACAGGAGCTCCTCATTCAGCCCCGTCAGTGCCATTAATTGAAATTCAAAAATCCACCTTGATTCAGTTTGTAAGAGGTGTTTCTGATTACTGCCACCTCTTCCACTGTATAGAATTTTCTGCAGGCCCACAAATCTAATCATGGAGGATGATCCGCCATGGATTGTCAAAAAATGAGTAGCCACAGGGGTAAGAGTTTTACCCTTTTTCTGGTCCGCCGCTGCCAAATGAAGAGTGGAAATATGCTTTTGGGCCCTTTTCCTCAGCTCCTGGGAGGTCTGTTCTACATACACTTTGATGCAAGGGCAGATCAACTCATATATTACATTCCTTGTTTTGCAGTTGATGTATGATAACAAAGGATGGCTTGTCAGATTTAGAGGATTCAGGAAGGCATCCCTAGTTGGAACCATGAAGGGACAGACATTGCAAATCCCACATGGGAATGACCCTTTCAGTGTGATACCCCTATTGAGCGGAATGTTGGTCCTACTGAAATGGCTCCTAGTGAGAAGATCCTGAAGATTCGGGGCTCTCCTAGCTGTGAGGAGAGGTTGAATACTGCAGCCGTCTGAGTATCTGTTCTCAAGATTGGCCAATGTCTATTTAATATACTCCTCACCTGATGCCAACTGTTGTTGTAGTCCGTAATGAACCTGGGTGGCGTTTCTTTCTTATGTGTCTGTAGTCACAGGAGTGATGCCTGATCATGTAGTCATGCGCATTGAAAGGCAGTAAAAATCATCCTCCTAGGATATCCATGTTGTTTAAACCGGTCTGTAAGATCACGAGCCTGGGAAAGAAAATCTTGATCATAAGTATGGACTGGATGAAAGGCGCTATATTCCAGTAATGAGTTGGTGGCAGTTGCTTTGGGAACTAAATTGGTTGCCAAACACAAATCCTTTATAAAAACATTCAGGTTCAAAAAAGGTGGCGGAACTGGTAGAGATAGAGTGGGTGAGAAAAATGTTGTGAGGATTAAGATTGAGATGATCCAAAAACTGTGTACATTCCACTTCTGTACCCATCCAAAGAAAAAATATATCATCTATATAATGATACCAGTGACTAACCTGGTCTTTGAAAGCCCTGGATGGGTACACACCATCCTAGGAAGGTATTTGCGTAAGCCAAGCTCCCATCTCCATTCCGGAAGTTTGTAAGAAAAAAGTTCTGTGGAATAGAAAATAATTGTGATGAAGAATAAACTTTAAGAGGTCAAGGAGAAAGGAGTCATGCAGGCGATCAACATGATCGCATTTATCTACAAAGAAGGCTACAGCATCAATTACATCCTTATGGTTGATATTAGAATAAAGAGATTCCACATCACAAGTCACAATGAAACATTTAGATATCAAGGTGATATTATGGCAAATCTCAATAAAATGAGAAGAATCCTTAATGTAAAAGGGTAATGAGGACACCAATGGCTGTAAACAGAAATCCAAATAATCACAAGCCTTTTCACAAAGGCTGCCTATACTAGACACGATTGGCCGGCTAGGGGGCTTGTCAGCACTTTCATGAACGTTTGGGAGGATGTAAAATGTGAAAATGATGGGATGTTCCACCCACATATATTTCTGTTAATTGAGGGTAATTATGTCATACTAACTAGCCCTGTTGATTAGTGTTTGAAATTTAGAAGCAAATACCGATGTTGGATCAGATGGCAGCTTTTGATAAAATCCGGAATTGTTAAGCTGCCTGTAAGCTTCCTCTAGGTACATCTGGGTAGGCCATAAAACCACATTGCCCCCTGTATCAGCCCCCTTAACAACCAAACCATTATTGTTCTTAAGATCAGAGAGGGCCTGTTGTTCAGTTCTGGAAAGGTTGGGTGTGGTGCCTTCCTGGGGTGACATAGAAGAAATAGCTTGCTTGACCTATAAAAAAAAATCTTGATTGCGGGTACCAAAGAAAAAGAAGGCGCCTTTGTAGACTTATTCCTGAATGGAAATGTTCTCCTAGTCGATATAGATTGGTTTTCTTCCAAGAGCTCCAGCAAATCCTGAAAGACCTGGCATTCATCCATGCGAAGAGTCTTTATGATATCTGGTTTCTTGTAAATGACCTTAAAAGTGAGATCTCTACAAAACAGATAAAGATCCTTAATTAAGGTGAATTTGTCAACCTTGTGAGTAGGTACAAATGTAAGGCCCTTTTGAAGGACAGAAATCTCTGATGGAGTTACAAAATAGTCCAAATGATTGATAATCTGCAAAGAGTTAGATGTTACCTCAGAATGCCATTGACACAGATCATCATCATCAGTCACTTGCGTCTGTTTGGTAGTTGTGTCAAAAGGGAGATACTCGGCCCCTGCTTGCTATAGCTATTACTCAGAGACAGCGCTCTTAGCCCTTCTACCCAGGGACAGCTCTCTTAGCCTTGCTACCCAGGGAAAGTGCTATTAGCCCTATTACTCAGAGAAAGTGCTCTTGGCTATACTGCCTAGGAACAGCTCTCTTAGCCCGACTACCCAGTGATAGCTCTCTTAGCCCCACTACAAAGGGACAGCTCTCTGACCCCTGCTACTATGAAATAGCTCTCTTAGCCCTACTACCTATGCACAGGTCTCTTAGCCCTACTACAAAGGGACAGCTCTCTTAGCCCTACTAACCAGTAACAGTTCAATTAGCCATTCTACCCAAGGATGGCTCTCTTAGTCCTTCTACTCAGGGACAGCTTTCTTAGCCCTTCTACTCAGGAACAGCTCTCTTAGCCCTTCTACCCAGGGAAAGCTGTCTTAGCCCTTCTACTCAAGGACAGCTCTCTTAGCCCTTTTACTCAGGGAGAGCTCTCTTAGCCTTTCTACTCAGGGACTGCTCTCTTAGCCCTTCTACCCATGAATAGCTCTCTTAGCCCTACTACCCAGGGACAGCACTCTTTGCCTGCACTCTTTGCCCTACTACTCAGGTACAGCGCTTTCAGCCAAACTACCCATGGACAGTGCTCTTAGCCCTACTTCCGAGGTATAGCGGTCTTATAGCCCTACTACCTAGAGACAGCTCTCTTATTCCGCCTGGCCAATCTGTACATTGCAGTCTGTGCTCAAACTATGTTGCATCTGCATGAGTCCTTACTATTTTAAGTGGCCATTTGAAGTCAACAAAAATGCTGATGTGGCACTTGGGGAAAATGAGTTGACACCCCTGCCCTAGTTCATTCTATGTTGCAGAACATTCCTTAGATAACCATTAATTATCTCATCTGGTTACAAACATTTCATTAGATTTGGCAGGTAACAGTGAGGGTGCGGGGAGTGTAGATGGGACGACGGCCGTTTCGCACAAGCTGTGCTTCTACGGGTCCATGTGAGGCTAAAATGATGCCACTTCCTTTATAGACAAGGTCTGGTCATCAAATGATACCAACATTATCGCTAATTTTTATCCAAAATACATTTCACAATAAATATTAGTGTAAAATTCTATTTTCGCCGATTGCAACAATACAGAAATTACAAAAATATTGCCATATCTAACTTATCATTCAGACCGATTGGTCCTTGTCCTATCTACACTCCACTCCCGGCACCCTCACCGTTACCTGCCGAACCTAATGAAATGTCTGTAACCAGATCGTTGGTATATTAAAGACATCAGTTTCACGCAAGCTGGGTGAGTGCCGCATATTTTCTCTCCTATATTTTCTCTCCTTTTCTCTCGATATGAAGACTGAATTTTATTTATGTGTCTAAGAACTGAGGAATCCTCAGTGAGGATGGATGCAGAAGTGAGCGGTCACAGAAGTCACATAACTAGTGGGGGGCAGGTGCTCCAAGCACATTCAACAGGGCCGCGGTTGGGCCAAATCTTTCTAAGCTCGCCTCATACGGCAATCTGAGGTGTCTCTTAGGGGGCAGTATTTTGACACCTCATGTCATAGGATTCAGTTGTTCTCCACTCCGGTTGCTAAACTGAAATCAAGTTCGGTGACCAGGTAAAAGGCTAGCGCGCTGATGTCAATTGTACTCCCTTCTTTCTGACAATTATAGCTTTGACCGTTTCACTTTAAGGGTCAAGAAGATGTACAGCAGCATGCAGAGCTCACCTGATAATGGTTTTGACATCAATCCTCTGCCTCAAAGGAGAATATAGTGGGAAGGTAAGTTATTCAAATAGCGGGTTACAGTTAAGTTTTATTGAAAGGGACATGACAGAGTCTGTTGTGTGCAAACGGGAATAGACAACAGATGGAAATTATTGGTAATTATCAAGACACACTCAATAACTGAGTGGTTCTGCAGGTGGCGACCACAGACCACATCTCAGTACCAATGCTTTCTGGCTAATATCAAGAAATCAAAAAGCAAGAAAACAGACGCACTATCAGCTCACAACACCAGCTGTAATCCCTCAGACCAGTCAGCGTTCTATTAAGCCACTACAGAATGCGGTGCTCGTAGAAAACAGGTGAAAGTTCTGCAGAAACAAAATATGAAAGAATACGAGCACTCACCATTCAAGCAAAAAGTGTCCATCCTTTATTGAGGCTTCATGGTAAAAAAGCAGGACATAGCAGGGAGAACTTGTGGTTCCCCGTCGTTGGGAACCACAGGTTCTCCCTGCTATGTCCTGCTTTTTTACTATGAAGCCTCAATAAAGGATGGACACTTTTTGCTTGAATGGTGAGTGCTCGTATTCTTTCATATTTTGCTTTATGGCTAATATTTTAGTCAGTTTTGAATATTTGTTGTGGTTTCACACTCGTGGTAGCATGATATGGACTCTTCAACCCACACAAGTGGCTCAGGTTGTGCAGCTCATCCAGAATGGCACATCAATGCGAGCTGTGGCAAGAAGGTTTGCTGTGTCTGTCAGCATAGTGTCCAAAGGCTGGAGGCACTACCAGGAGAGAGGTCAGTACACCAGGAAATGTGGAGGGGGCCGTAGGAGGGCAACAACCCATCAGCAGCACCCCTACCTCAGCATTTGTGAAAGGAGGAACAGGAGGAGCTCTGCCAGAGTCCTGCAAAATGACCTCCAGCAGGCCACAAATGTGCATGCATCTGCACAAATGGTTAGAAACCGACTCCATGAGGATGGTCTGAGTGCCCGACGTCCATAACCCACAACCCACACAACCCCCGGAGACGCCGTGGAGAGTGATCTGCTGCCTGCAACATCCTTCAGCATGACAGGTTTGGCAGTGGGTCAGTAATGGTGTGGGGTGGAAGTTCTTTGGAGGGCCACACAACTGCCATTAGGCACTGAGATGAGATCCCCCAGACCCCTTGTGTTAGGGCTAGCGGAAATCACCAAATACAAAGACAGATAGAGTATGGTGCGTTCGCAGCCCGGGGTCCACCGTGCAGAGATGGAACCTGCTGCCAAGTAATGACGGACTATATGGCGGTACTCATAAGTATACACACGTTGGTTAAACTTCACCCAGCGTGAAGGAAGCGATCCTGTTGCGTCACAGTATCGCGGTACCGCACATAGAGCGCGAGCAAGTAGTCAGCGAACTCAACCCCAACAAGGATTGAAGTCCGATTAGACCCTTGCTGGAACAACACCGCAACTGGGTGTGTAAGGAAGCTGAATAACAATATAAGGGCACAAGAGTGCATGCGGTGCCGCACTGACGAACGCCACTAACCACCCAGGCTTGGGTAAGGAAAGCACAGAGGAAGTGCACGGCGCCGTACTGGCGGTCACAGCAACTGGACGCTGAAATGTGTGATTCGTGCTGTAGGATAAGTCGGGCGCTAGATAGCAACCATACACCTTCCGCGAACAGACATTCAATAGGGAAGGGGTATCCAAGGACGACTTGCACTCACAACAAACACACATATGCAAATGTACACTAGCGCATGGCCGTGCGGTCATGCACAGTTTATATAGTTGCAGCACAGGAAGTGTACACAGAAACTTTTTTCCTTCCAAGACCTGCCAAGAGGACCAATGGAATGTGCTGCAGGGCCTGAGCACATGACCCTCGATCTCCAACGGGAGATCTTGCCCTGGGCATGCTCAGTATGTGCAGACAAGGACTTAGTCCCAGAGAAGTCCGCTCGCTGCTGACCAGCACTGGCTTTAATGGCAGAAGCTGAAGAAGCAGCAGTAACTCTCTGTACAGAGTGAGACTGAGCAAGACGCTGGGACCGACGTCCCTGCTGAGCAGACTCCACTGCGGCTGGATAAGAATGGGAGACTGCAGCGGAGATGGCTCGAGACTCCCCCTGTGCAGAAGCGGGAACTCGAGACCTAACACCTTGTGAGACCATATGCTGGTGCGGTTGGCCCTGGGTTCCTCCTAATGCAGGACAATGCCATGCCTCATGTGGCTGGAGTGTGTCAGCAGTTCCTGCAAGATGAAGGCATTGCAGTTATGGACAGCCCCACCCATTCCCCAGACCTAAATCCGATAGAACACATCTGGGACATCATGTCTTGCACCATCTACCAATGTCACGTTGCACCACAGACTATCCAGGAGATGGCGGATGCTTTATTCCAGGTCTGGGAGGAGATTTCTCAGGAGACCATCCGCCGCCTCATCAGGAGCATGCCTAGGCATTGTAGGGAGGTCATACAGGCACATGGAGGCCACACACACTGCTTAGTATCATTTCCTTGTCTTGAGGCATTTCCACTGAAGTTGGATCAGACTGTAACTTCATTTTCCATTTTGATTTTGAGCATCATTCCAACTCCAGACCTCTGTGGGATATTAGTTGTGATTTACTTTGATCACTTTTAGGCTTTATTGTTCTCAATACATTCCACTATGTAATGAAAAAAGATTTACAACTGGAATATTTCATTCAGTGATATCTGGGATGTGGGATTTTAGTGTTCCCTTTATTTTTTTGAGCAGTATATATATAAATATATATAATTGGGACACTCCCACTTTGAGGGAATTTTTGTGCTGGGATTTATTTGCTTACTCAGCATCAACATAACTGGTAACAGTTCAGGATGGAATGAAGTCTTTTACTGCAATCAGGTACTTAGACGTCATCCACATGGCCCTCAGCTTTTCCCTGCCTTTCACGTAACCCAACATCTCCATCCAAAGAATTTCCTGTTTTCTTCTTTCTGTATCTTTATTGTTTCATAATCAAAGTCTGTTTGTTTTCTCAGTCTTTCTTGGTTCATGATCAAAGTCTTTTTGCTGTTTCAGTCTTTCTTGGTTCAGGTCTTTTCTCTGTAGTTATATTGTTGCCAGTCTTCAGGTATCCGCCTAAACCAAAGTTGTCTTTCTCCAAGCTTGACTGTTCAAACAATGGAATGGCTGCAATTTTCACTCAGCAACATCCTCTGTTGCTTGTTTGTTGAAGACACTCAAGGAATCAATCATTATTACCCCTGTAGATAAATTCCCAAAGTGGTATGATTTCCAAAACTGGGTCACTTGAGGTGGGTTATTCTGCTCTTCTAGAACTTATGATGCTATGTATATGGAATCTGAAAACTATTCTAGGAAAATCTGTGCTCCAGGAGGTAAATAGCGCTCTGCCCCTCCCGAGTTTTGCCATGTAAATAAGCAGTACTGTACAGCCACATATTGGTTATTTCTATGTTCAGCAGAAAATTTGTGACCAATTTTGGTGCCATTTTTACCCATTTCCCCTCGTGACAATGTAAAATTTGGAACTAAAACAACATTTTTGTGGTAAAAATATAATTTTGTTTTCATCTCTGCCCAATGGTATAAAATTCTGCGAAACCCCTGTGGTATCAATATGATCACTGCACTCCTAGTTGAATTAATTTATATGTGTAATTTTGAAAATGGGGTCACTTATGGGGGGTTCTTCTGTTCTGGCACCTCAGCGGCTTTCTCAGTGGGTCATGCAAACCTGAAAACCATAACAGCTTTTGAGCTTTGCACTGTACCTGATAAGTAGTTCCCAATTACATCTAGGGTAGTGGATCACTTATGAGAAATTGCACAGCTAAAGCAATGTTTTTGTCTGAAAAAATTAATAATTTTCACAGTTCAACCTTATAAAATTCTGTGAAGCACCTGTTGCTTCAATGTTCTTATCACATGTCTAGATAAATTCCTTGAGGGGTCTAGTTTCCAAAATGAGGTCAGTTATGGGGGGTTTCCACTGTTTAGTCAAACCAGGGGCCCTCCAAATGCGACATTACGCCCATGCACTATTCCATCAACGACTGCGTTTAACAATATCACTCCTCCTTTTCCGAGCCCTTATGTGCACCCAAACAATAGTTCTTCCCCACGTGAGGTATCTGCATGCTCAGGAGAAATTGCACAAAAAATTCTGGGGTCAATTGTCTCCTGTTACCCATGTGAAAATAAAACATTTGGGCTAAAACAACATTTTTGAGGGAAAAATGTGATTTTTCTTTTTATTTTCACGGCTCAACATTATAAACTTCTGTGAAGCTCCAGGGGGGTCAAAGTAATCAACACACATCTAGATAAATTCCTTTATGGGGAGTCTAGATTCCAAAATGGGGTCACTTTTGGGGGGTTTCCACTGTTTAGGCACATCAGGGGCTCTCCAAACACAACATCGCGTCCACTCTCAATTAAAACCAATTTTGCATTAAAAAGTCAAACGGTGATCTTTCCCTTGGGAGCCTTGCCATATGCCCAAACAGTAGTTTTCCTTCATATATGGGGTACTCAGGAGCAATTGTAGAACAAATTTTGGGGTTCACTTTCTTCTTTTACCCTCATGAATATGAAATATTTGGGGCTAAAACAAAATTATTAATGTTAAAATGTGATCTGTTGAATCTTTCCAAAGTTATTAGAACATAAAGGCCCACTGGTCAGAATTGTAATGTTTGAACTGGTCATTAATGTGAAAACTGTCTTGGGTGTGAAGGGGTTAAAGTTTGATTTATATGTTTTTCAACTATACAGTTATAAGTCCCACTCAGACATTTATGCAAATTGGTCCACGTTTGAACCAGGCCCAAGTACGAAATCAGTACACAGACTGGCCGTGTTTTTCTCACCCGGAGCATGAAAGCTTCATGTATTTCTTTTTTAATAGTTTTATATTTAGAATACATAAAGCTTGTGTAGTTTTCAGATTAAAAACATGAAACAAAGATACAAAAAAGTCATGGTACAAAATAAAATCATTTTTATAATCAGGGTCATTAAATATTGTAGGAAAGAAAAGTTCAGATTCGGGTACTAGAACAGGACCCAAATCCTTACCCCATTCAGGGCCCGAACATCCAGTGTTTGCCACCAGGGCCGGTGTTAGGGGCAGGCAGACTAGGCAGCTGCCTAGGGCCTCCACTACCCCATGGGCCCCCATGCTGCTAATAGCCATGGGCGCTATCAGGGCCATGAGTCAGGAGGGCCAGGTGCTAGAGCCCCCACCCTGCATTCAACTGTGCATCATAGATCTCAATGCAATTGAAAGCAATGATGGATGAGAGATGCTCCCTCTCCCATCATCTCCCTATTCCTCTGCCGCACATGACCACGCTATGCCATCAGTGGAGCTGATGAGGTGAAGTGACGCGCTGCAGTGGGAAACTAAGAGAGGTGAGTATTGTATTTATTTATGGGGCTGTGTTACATTCTATGGGATTAGCTGCATTACATTCTATTGAGGCTGGCTGCATTATATTCTATGGGGGCTGCATTACACTCTATGGGGGCTTGCTTTATTATATTATCTGAGGGCTGGCTGCATTATATTCTATGGGGGCTGGCTGCATTACGTTTTATGGGGGCTGACTGCATTACTTTCTAAGGGGGCTGGCTTCATTACATTCTATGGGGGCTGTGTTACATTCTTTGGGGGCTGTGTTATACTCTATAAGGGCTGTGTTGCACTCTGTGGGTGCTGCATTAAATTCTATGGGGCTGCATTATATTTTATGGGGGCTGCATTACATTCTATGGTGGTAGGCTGCATTACATTCTATACGGTAGGCTGCATTACATTCTTTGAGGCTGCATTACATTCTATGTGGGCTTTCTGCATTACATACTTCAAGGCTGAATTACATTCTTTGGAGGCTGTCTGCATTACATTTGTGGGGTTGCATTATATTCTATGAGGCTGCATTACATTTGATAGGGGCTGGCTGTATTACATTCTATGGCGGTGCATTACATTCTATTGGGCTGCATTACATTTTATGGTAGCTGGCTGTATTACATTCTATGGGGCTGACTGCACTATGAAGTGTGTATTATACTGAATGGGTCACTATAGGTTGTGTATTATAATATATGGAGCCCTATGTGGTGTGCATTATAATATATGAAGCACTATGGGAGGTGAATATTGTAGTTATTTATGGGGGCTGTGTTACATTCTATGGGGTTAGCTGAATTACATTCTATTGAGGCTGGCTGCATTATATTCTATGGAGGCTGCATTACATTCTATAGGGGCTGGCTTCATTATATTCCAAGGGGGCTGGCTACATTACATTCTATGGGGGCTGGCTGCATTATATTCCATGGGGGCTGGCTGCATTACATTCTATGGGGACTGGCTACATTACATTGGGCTGCATTACATTCTATGGGGGCTGGCTGTATTACATTCTATGGGGGTTGGCTGCACTATGGAGTGTGTATAGTACTGTATGGAGCACTATAAAGTATGCATTATACTGTATGGAGCACTATAGGTTGTGTGTTATAATGTATGGAGCACTATGTGGTGTGTATTATAATGTATGAAGCTCTAAGCGCTGTGTATTATAATGTATGGAACACTATTGGGTGTGTATTATAACATATGGAGCACTATTGGGTGTATACTAGACTGTATCAAGCACTATGGGGTGTGTATTATAATGTATAGAGCACTATAGGGTGTGTATTATCATGTATGGAGCACTCTGGCGTTTGTATTATAATGTTTGGAGCACTATGGAGTGTGTATTATAATGTTTTGAGCACTATGGGGTGTGCATTATAATGCATGGAGAACTATGCGGTGTGAATTATAATGTATAGAGCACCCTGAGGTGCATTATGCTATATGGAGGCTTATGGGGTGTGCATTATATTATATGAAGGACTATAGGGTGTATTATAATGTATGGAGAACTATGGGCACATTATACTAAACAAGCAAAATGCTGTCTATTCATCGACTGAGTGGATTTTTTATGCGGGAACATAAATCATTGTTCTCAGTAGCACTTCGCCAGGTGAAAACTGAAGATGTGCTAATGATAACATCATACTGTATGGGGACAGATTGATCTACTAGTGATTGTTCTGTGCCTATCATTGTTCCTCAGCCGGTGTAAAGAGGATGGGAAACAAGCATCAAACGACTTCAATTTTGTTGATCACGCTCGTTTAACGCCCTGAACTCAGCAAATGTAAATGCAACCAAAATGTTTGTGTGATGGTGCAGTATGTTAACATTTGAAGCTAATTTTGCCCATGGCTCCACTGTGTCTATAACTGGCCCTGTTTGCCATGCTGTCTTGTGCACACAATAAAAATATTAACGCCTGTCAGACAACCACAGTTCCTATGCTGTCAAATGACAGTGTGAGCCCACAGCTATGATCGGAGGTAAAAAGCTTACCTCCAGTCACTGTGTCGGCTGATAGGACTACTATTCTCGTCAGCCTACGCCTGCTGCCACTGATAACAGTGAGAGCAGGCGTCGGCTGAATGGAGTTTTCATCAACCAGTTGTTCTTTTTCCAGAAGTACGAGAAGGTTGGCTTGTATGAAACTTGGAAAGAGATTAAATGGTTGAATATTTTTTAGGTCATTTTAGGAAAACGGACATTTTGATAGTATGTCCAGCAAGGACCACTTTTGTGTGGACGGAAATTTTGAGTTTAATTTTGTTCAAAGACATAAGTGATGTGGATTTGTTGGCAAAAATTTTTAGGTTGTTTCATAGATCCAGTCAGCCAAAAGTTTTCCATTGTGACTTTATTAGATAAGAATAGTTTCATGTATTTCTATGAAGCTGTCACACTTGGGTCAGTAGAGCCACGGCGTGGACGTCTGAATGAGCGGTAACTAACGTTTGTCAGTTTTTATCTGATGGCAACCGTGGTGAATGATAAAATTATTTTAAAATTTCCAAAAATGTCAGTAAGCTTAGCTTCAGCTTTATCTGGATACTGTCTTAAATAAAATGAAAAGGCAATTAAAAAGTAGAGCAAAAGATTATTTTTGTGGATACTGACCTGCAATATTACTAGGAAATAATGCGGTATAATTACAAAAGATAATTATGGGATGAATAGGACAGACTATTAAGCTATAAAACAGAAAGAGATGGAATCTGGTGTGACGATAGTAGAATTTCCAAATACGATTTCTCTCTATCAGGATACATTAAAAGCTACATTTTAAAATGTAAATAACTTTACCATCTTTCTTGAAACTAATTATAAGCACTGATCGACTGTAACAGATCTCATTAAATCCGATATTCTCATGGAGGTTAATATATATTACATCATACGAATGCATGCAAATTTATGCATCATGCAATTTAAGAATTTTTAACCCCAAAGCCAAACTATTGTAAATGATGATTATTTCAATTTCTCAGTTTATTCCTATTAAGCATGAGAACAACTGGTATAGTTCAGTGCACGGTATTATTTAGTGGAAAACAAAGGCAGAAATTAATGTTCTTCACAAACCTTATATAGTACTACTAAGGGCTGTAGGAAAGAGTAAGATAATGTCAGACTTGGTTAATCTGCATAGAATTTGCATCTCATTATATTTTATGATCGATTAGTTCCCCGCCATGACATAATCATCACAAGTATATCTTCTAATTGTAAACTCTGTTGATTTTGAAAGAGCACATTTAATAGTATGTGAATGTAATGTATTGATTGTGGTAATACACATGAGGATTCGTCTCCAGGTTCCTCAATGTCCAAGGCCATGTTGTATATTTTACTTTGCATGTAGGAAATGTTGTGTCTGTATAAGTATGTTAAAGGGGATGTGCACCTTTCAGCAGCTTCTGATGTATCATTGAGACATGAAATCAATGGAGCTGTAATGCCCCATCAGCTTTACTCTACCAGACAGTCTAGTAAAGGGAATAAAATCTGAAGCGGCACATCGCTGTCAGAACGCTGCATCCTATGCATCCTATTCTTACTGGTGATTGTGCTAGTATCAGCTCATGGATCTTCAATGACAACATCTTCTGACAAGTCTTGGACTTTACTCTGCTCTTTAGTTACCAAATGTAACATGGAAGGTGAAGCTGTACTACAATATAACCACTATATTCTTAACACCTGAAGGCCAGAATATGGAATACTTGTAGATGGTACAAGGTAACATTAAGTAAGAGCTTACAATGCCAAAGACTGACCAACGCTGTTATATTGAGGTGATATATCAAATTCTTCAATTACAAAACTGAAAAAAGTTTAAATTGACCCAAGACGGAATGACTGACATAGCAATCAATCTTATTTCGTTTCATTGCAGTTGTCTTTAGCTGGCAGTAAAAAGCAAGCAGGATTTTGGTTGTTAACAGCCATGCATCCTTTTTAAACATATCTACCAATCCTAATGAAAGGAATAATATTGAGCAATAGAAATGAACTGTTTCCCCCTACTCCACATCCTCCATAAAAGCTTGCCTACAAAAGATACATCTTATTTGCAGAGCAGAGGAGCTGTCTAATTGGGAATCATTCCACTTTCATAAGGATCTGGTATGCCAATCGGGGTCCGCCTGCTCCCCAACTTCCAAAATCCTCTCCTCCCACTCAGTGTCAATCAAACGGTGTATGCATGATATTAAGCGATGACCCAAACGTACAGCTACAGGTGTTCCATCAACCTCATCCAGCGCTCTGTCATGCTGTCATGATGCAAAGCAAAACAACAAGAGAGGCCAGAATGGAGACCTATCTTCTTGAGTAATGAGTGCTGCTCTTGTCTTGGACACAATGATAGCCGGAGATTGTTGTGCAGCTCTCATAGGCAATGCCATGAAGAGGCCTTGAAGAGGGAAAATCACACCAATCCTACTTCCAGGGTTAAGGTACCTTCACATTAAGCGACGCTGCAGCGATACCGACAACGATCCGGATCGCTGCAGCGTCGCTGTTTGGTCGCTGGAGAGCTGTCACACAGACCGCTCTCCAGCGACCAACGATGCCGGTAACCAGGGTAATCATCGGGTAACTAAGCGCAGGGCCGCGCTTAGTAACCCGATGTTTACCCTGGTTACCATCCTAAAAGTAAAAAAAACAAACACTACATACTTAACTACCGCTGTCTGTCCTCCAGCGCTGTGCTCTGCTCTCCTCCTGTACTGTCTGTGTGAGCACAGCGGCCGGAAAGCAGAGCGGTGACGTCACCGCTCTGCTTTCCGGCTGACCGACGCTCACAGCCAGTACAGGAGGAGTGCAGAGCACAGCGCTGGAGGACAGACGGCTGTAGGTAAGTATGTAGCGTTTGTTTTTTTTTACTTTTAGGATGGTAACCAGGGTAAACATCGGGTTACTAAGCACGGCCCTGCGCTTAGTTACCCGATGTTTACCCTGGTTACCAGTGAAGACATCGCTGGATCGGTGTCACACACGCCGATCCAGCGATGTCAGCAGGAGTCCAGCGATGAAATAAAGTTCTGGACTTTATTCAGCGACCAATGATCTCCCAGCAGGGGCCTGATCGTTGGTCGCTGTCACACATAACGATTTCATTAACGATATCGTTGCTACGTCACAAAAAGCAACGATATCGTTAACAATATCGTTATGTGTGAAGGTACCTTATGTTGTTTGGTGACATTATTTGTTGTGGAACCAGTTGTACGATCATTTCTCCATAATGTCCCAGGAACCATTTTTCTACATGAGAACACCAGGACAAATGTTGCTTTTGCTTCTGTGAAATGCCTGCACTGACTAAACCTGCTCCCTTGCACTGCAGTATCTCCGGACTTGTCTTCCATTGATCATATCTGGGGTGTTATTCGTTGGCAATTACATTGGAAGCTTCCAGTAGCGGATCATGATGATTTGAGTGTCAATGTGCATTCAGAGTGGCAGAAAATTCCTCCGACATCCATTATTTCACTGACAGCATGCCAAGGCATGTAAGTGTGTGTATTTATGTTTATGGACTCATACTTAATACTGAATAACTTCTTACCTATTTCTTATTAACTGCATATGAGGGAACAAAGAAAAAACCTAGTAATACTGTAGTTGTTTGTTTTTTTATATATATATTGCCTGCTATTCGAGTGCTGCACAAATAAGGCATAAACATTATTCTGTAGGTCAGGACGATGGGGAAGGTGTGGCATTTTCCTTCCATTTTCCTTCCAGGACAAATGGCAGGGGGCACCGTCGGACCTCGTGATGTGACAGTCCAAGGTGTCTCAGTTGGCTGCATTTTCCTAACCCCAAAGTGGAATTTGGCCATTCTCAGAGCTGGCTGTCAAGCTGACAACTAGATCAGAGAATGTGTAAAATGCCAACTCTCAGCATTTATTTGTAGGTGTGTCTTTCAGGGGCAAGTACAATTGATGTCCTGACTGCCTGCATGTCTGAATCAGAGCAATATCAGCAGTATGATCAGGTCATCTAATCACAATTCCGACTTCACCACTATGCCCTTGAGAAAGGCATCTGCCGAAACGCGCGTCGGAGGGGACGGGGGTGGTATGTCCTTCCATCCCAGGCTATCATTCTATACGGTATGTATATGTTTTTTTTCAGCGGTTCTCGTATTTTACACTTGTTGGGACTTAGTGCCCCTGATTACAGACGTAGGAACTGTTTGATGTTCATTCATGCACACTCCGTATTGTTATACATACTATGCGGGGTTATTTATATATGATATGGGTGTTGTGATATAGGGCTGCCTTCCCCCGTCCCATGTTTCGTGCTGTGGATGTGCACGGTGATCGTTTTTCGCTGTTGTTTAGCACCTTAGTTCTATCTTTATAATGTTTTTATTTAATAAAGTTTATATTTTGTATATTGGACTTTCTGACTGTGGTTTCTCTAGTGTGTCTTTCACAGAAGATGTGTTCAGTGGTGAGGTGATTAAGACTAGAGATGAGCAAATTTGTTCGGGTTCCTCCTTATTCGGCAAACTATAGCGCTTACCCAATAAGCTACAGCGGGAACCCGGCTACCTGGATCACACCGGTTGATCAGCTGTTCGGTGCCACAACTGCATATGTCGCAGCTGTGTGACAGTCACAACACATGCATCGAGAGCCTGTTTGTTAGGCATGTTACTTCTTTTAACCAGTTCTTTCAGCAGTTTATTTACAAAAAGTGAGAATATTTGCATATACTACTTTGGGCACAACCGCCGGAAAAGTGCCGCAAGATTACCACATAGAATGTCAAAACAGTGTAGCTTCTTTTAATTTCTTCAGGGTTCCCCAACCCAAGGGTTTAGAAACTGAAGTGGTTAAAAGATGCGCTGTTCATTCTTTTCTCACATCACAGAAGGAAAGACACCAAAGGTGACACAAGAATGATGGAGAAGTCACCTCAAAAAAATGACTGCCTGTGGTTTGCTGAATCGGTTTTGTCTGGGAAAACTTGTTGGCTGTGCCGGCCTCTAATTATTTCAGTGTTTTTCAAATTTTTTTGTTACCATTCATTTAAATGCTTAAAAATCATGTGAAAATTTTTTATCAAAAACATGTATAATGTATGCAGCTTTTTTACTGCCAAAACCATGCATTTTTAGTGCAGTAAAAACATAAAAAAACACTGTGTGAATATATCCTTTAAATAGTTATCATTTTGACTGGGCCATAGCGCAATTTACCTAATCTGCTTAGGGCACTGAAATAGGTTGTCTCGGCTCTGATACTGTTTAACCTGTATTTGCTTATTTGGTCAGTTTTGGTGGGGCATACAGGTTCATATAGCAAAATTCAGTCTGTTATTAAACACATATTTCTATATCAATAATAAGCTCTCTTGCCTTGGAGTTGCCATTTTCATCTTAAACCATGCCATATGGCTTTGCAGTCCCTTAACGAAAATAGAAATATAGGCAATCAATGGTTTCCTTAGAAGGTTGAGGTTGAGGTCTTAGACTTTTCACCATGTTTAGAGACTGTCCTAATTTAGCTGGATTTCCCATCATCATAAAACATCATGGGCCTGGCTGAGCTTATGCAATGATTAATAAAGTCCCTATTTCAAGTGACTAATTTGGATATAGATGACATGTGCCATAGTGGAGTCTAAGGGGCTCTACAATGCCTCTGGATGGAAATAGAGGCATATAGCAGTACAGAAGGACTCCATAAACTGAGCTCTATGTTAGGATTCTGTTTAAATTAGATGGCTGGAGCCATAATACAGCAACAAACCCAGCTGTATGGCATCATACTACTGTATGTTGGTTTTTATGAACAATGTTAGTGGCGCTTGGAGGAATATACTTTGCATTTGAGACCACATGAATCGGTGATTTCACATTACTACAGCTGAGTTTTCAGAGGACATTTATGATTGAGAATAGCTTAAAGAACTAAAGTATGCCACATGAGCTCTTGGCACATTCAGCAACTTAGCAGCAGAAGGGATTATTATTTTCACAAGGTAATTAAATCTGAGTTATTCCGCAGCTTTATAGCCCTTTTGCACTCAGATTTTCACACTATAAAAACAAAATTCTGGTTGCAGAAGTCCCGGTTGAATAATGGTAGACATTGGAGACCAGCAGATCTGCCAAACCACACTTAGATTTATGTCCTTTCTTCTGTTTAGAATGACTGGTTGGTTTAAGTGGCCTTGGATCTTGAACTCTCATTGTGGTAATTAGAATTCCTAAAGACAATTCTTCCTAGTAGATTTAAAATGCTGAACAAGTAGCAAAATACTGAAAGGGAATGATATAGTTTCTAAGAACAATGGGCTCTTTTTAGGTGCATGATGATGCCATGGGTGTCTATTCTTTAATTTATTATTATACAGTATAAACAATATGTAAATTTTTTCCATTGTTACTCATGATAATGCTTTTTAGTAACACACTATTGGGAGTACTTGAGTGTGACAACTCGACTTTATTGCTGTGCTGTAAAAGCACTAAATAACCAGACCTCTTGCTATATGGAAGCCCCGTTAATTAGCAGTTTCATTAGTTATCACTGGATGAAAATATTCCACTGCTTACAACGCTTAGTCTGTAGACACAAGGTGCTTCATTATAAAAAGAAATGTTCCTATCATAAAGAAACATTATTGGAATATGGCCATTAAATATATTGTTGTGGGAGCAAAAACCTACTTTACTATTACATTCTGTCTAGACTGTACCTGTGAGGCATACAAATGCTGTCTGTGACAAATTGCTTATAGCTTAGGTTAATTGTAAGGGTGACATGATCATTAGCTCTAATCATGGTCAGAAGTGGGGAAAACATTGTATATTTTTGCTAAAATAACTAAGCAATGCAGAGGGGGATGAGGGATGGCTTAAAAGATTTATCAATAGGCTACCTATTGGGCATAGCAAAAGTTTAATAAATGAGACACGCTTTTTAATTTCAACGTTCTGTACCTGTTCTTGGGAAAAAAAATATTTTGAAAAAATGGCAACTCAAAGCCACATTATTCACTGCAACAGGATTATAAAGCTACACAAACTAATTGTAGCAAGCATATTACATGTAGGCAATCCCAAATGGGGTTTAGTTTGGAGTTAATAACTAACTATATATAAAAAAACAACATGTAAATAAAGACCAATAGGGGCCAACTGTAAACAGTATACACCACGCAAAGAACGCCAAATGGCAGTCATAAAGTCCCAAAAATGTATAAACTTTATTAAATAGCAAATTTAAAACCTAACAATACAGGTACAATGGCATGGGTAAGGGGAATAACTACATGCCCACAATGGTCATATGTAGAAAGAAAAGGGCCAAATTGGTCAAACACTGCTGCACAATCCCAGCCATATGCCAAAATATGGCAAATGACAATAGTAGGACAATACTAATACTACTACATCATATTCCCAGTGAAGAGGTAAAAACATGATGATACATACCTACTGAATACAGGAGTGCGAGCCCAATAGCCCACCCCGACGCGCGTTTCGGAGTAAAAAACTCATTCCTCAGGGGGCATGTTGAAATCTGTGCTTATGGCATGTGTACTTATACATCGCCAGTGATTAATGTACCGTTTACCTGCATGCCACGATCCCCATCACCGCATGCCGCACCCGACGCCTCCCCCATCTGTCAGCATCAGGAACATAAATGAAAAGAAAATGGTTCCAGCTTCAGTAAAATCATGAAAATTTATTCCAACTTTTAAAATGGAGAAACAACTCCTGGAACAGCACCATAGCACATGCGAGGTAGGCTACGCATTTCGACCGACACAGCGCTCTTTATCACAGCTGATCTACTCACTGATTCCTCAGGTATAAAAAGAACCAGGAACCAATAAAATGATAGTAAGTCCTCACATGACCCGAAGGTCCTAAATACTAACAATGAACCTCTATGTAAAATGCGTAAATTTGTGCAAAACTAACAATTAAATACACATAAACATATAGAAAAATACACACATACAATATTTCTAAAGTTTAATTTTATTCATTTTTTTTTTTTTTTCATTTTTCAATTTTATTTTTTGCTATTTTTGTATTTTTTGCATTAACTTTAGAAATATTGTATGTGTGTATTTTTTATATGTTTATGTGTATTTAATTGTTAGTTTTGCACAAATTTACGCATTTTATATAGAGGTTCATTGTTAGTATTTAGGACCTTCAGGTCATGTGAGGACTTACTATCATTTTATTGGTTCCTGGTTCTTTTTATACCTGAGGAATCAGTGAGTGATAAAGACCGCTGTGTCGGTCGAAACGCGTAGCCTACCTCGCATGTGCTATGGTGCTGTCCCAGGAGTTGTTTCTCCATTTTAAAAGTTGGAATAAATTTTCATGATTTTACTGAAGCTGGAACCATTTTCTTTTCGTTTATGGAATCCTACTGCGTCTTGTCAGGACGAAGTTCAGGGCTTCTTGCAATGATCGGTGAGCTGGCTTTTGCCGTATATTCTGTTTAGCATCAGGAACATATGGGGCCCCATGTGACCGGGTGATCTACGTCAGGGGGAGGCCGGCACGATGCTGCGAGACAGGGCGCATGCGCACAGAGAGCAGCACATAGTGGCCATTTTATTTAAGGGCAGAGAAAGAGGGCATATTGGAGGACCAATATATACAGAATAAATAGATATAACGAAGTGACAGCATTGAATACTGCATGCATATTACAGGGCTAAAACCTATAACAAAGAGGTCACATAAATACGTAAATACTGTATAGACACTGTTCTATGCAGCAGTATAGTCAAAAGGTTGCATATATGCATAACTATGGGTACCGTTACAAACAGCAATATAATCAGGAGGTCACATGTACAAGAATGAAACAAAACAAATAAGCAATATCACAGATAAATATATTAATATATCAATAATTATATCTATAATAACTGAAAAATTGCATAAAAATACACATGACCTAAGGGAAAGATGTCACATAAATTAATTTATTGCATCCCAACTATAGCCCACAAATAGATCCCATATATATAGGTATACATACATATATATTTTACTACAGAAAACAATTCCAAAGAGAAGACATTATGTGCATAACGCAAACACCTATCACCTAGCCCTACAAAGAATATGTCCAATGTGACAACAAAATATATACACCGCCGCAATAATGTAAATGACCAATAGATTTCCAAATCAACAGCTGGTGGCAACACTATCGCCATTGCACATAAATCGCACAGGTAGTAGATCGATGACAATATCCGCGTTGATCCAAAGCAATGCTTGCTCCACACGATATTCAAAACGAACTTCGATAGCAATGATCGTAACAAGAATAGAAAATACTAAATAGAAAGAAAAAACATAATTAAAACCCAAATAAAAAACAAACAGTAAAAACAAAAAACCAATACATAGAATCACATGTGGACCCACAGCAGGCGGGGATCACAAAAAAGGGGCAAATGATATATTTTCATTCAACCCGTATGGGTGGATAGTATGTAACATCCAGATCCATCTTGTCTCCAGTTGGGCAAGGCGTTTGGACAAACTAACTCCCCTAATATTTATGTTAAGCAGGTCAATCCCCTGCACCCTCAACTCTGCAGCATCGCATCGCTGGAATTCCTTAAAATTCTGAGGTTGAGTTTTAAGAGTGGCCACATCCGTACAGGCAGCAGCCGCCGCCTGTATGCCCAGAACGTGCTCCCTAACACGAACCTTAAGTTGCCAAGTTGAAAGCCCAACATAAATCAGTCCACATGGACATGTAGCATACTATATAACGTACATTGTGGTACAGGATATATGTTGTTTTATAACAAAATTTTTGGTACCATCTGAATTAGAAAAAGAGGAGCAAAGTTCAATATTAGGGCATGCGACGCATCTACCGCATGGCATGCAGCCACCCCGTAGAGGAGCAGTATTGAGGAACATGGGTACAGGCTGACCACTATAGTGACTACATGTAAGTCTGTCCCCCAAATTCCTTGCCTGACGGAAAGTGATGGAAGGACTGCTAGGGAGAAATTTCTTAATGATATGTTCTGCTTGTAAATTCGCCAAGCCCTCTCTATCACAGATCGTACTCTTGCATGTTGTGAGTGGTACGATGTAATAAACGTGGTCTGACCACACGACTTGGATCTGCGGGTAGCATTATTGTATAATACATCATTACGGTCCGAGTACTTAGCCCAGTGATATGCTCTTTTAACAACCCATCTATTGTACCCCCTAGATAGAAATTGGGTCGAAAGTTCCCCCGCTCGGATCTCAAAATCATGATCGTTGGAACAGATACGACGCAGGCGGAGGAACTGTCCAGCGGGAATGGCCTTGATCACATGGCGTGGGTGACAAGATGAGGCATGGAGGAGGGTATTAGTGGCCGTCTTATTACGAAAAATGTCAGTCTGTAGCATACCCCCTCCATCCCTGCGGATCGTAACATCCAAAAAAATCAATTTTCCCAGCATCCCACCCCGGGGTAAGCCATATATTGAGATAGTTGCTATTTAGGACAGATATGAACTGCAGAAGGTTGATCGGGGTGCCCTGCCAGACAAAGAAGATATCGTCAATGTAGAGTGCCCATAAGGGGACATGCTTAGGTAGAAGGATCCTTTGAACACAAAAAAATTGTGTGTGAGAGTAAACTCTAGAAGCTCCAGGATGAGATCCCTCAACCGTTGTGGAAGGGTGGATGTATCCAAGAAAAATCGGGCAGCTCTAATGCCATCAAGATGTCTAACATTGGTATAGAGGGGTTCAACATCGCACTCCTGTATTCAGTAGGTATGTATCATGTGGATTTACCTCTTCACTGGGAATATGATGTATTACTAGTAGTATTGTCCTTCTATTGTCATCTGCCATATTTTGGCATATGGCTGGGATTGAGCAGGAGTGTTTGACCAATTTGGCCCTTTTCTTTCTACATATGACCACTTAGTTATTCCCCTTAGCCATGCCATTGTACCTGTATTGTTAGGTTTTAAATTTGCTATTTAATAAAGTTTATACATTTTTGGGACTTTATGACTGCCATTTGTTGTTCTTTGCGTGGAGGATTATAAAGCAGTTGCACTTATATTGATAACTGACAGTATTACAGTCCCTCGTCCTAGGTAAGACACTGAAGCGTTTGTCCAAGTTTTTCACAAAAGTCTGCAGTCTATGTAGTAGTACGTCCACAGGCACCTTGTACTCACCAATTTAGAAAAAATAAATACTCACCTTCCCTCCACTTTTCATGCACACGGCATCCTCTCCTGAAGCCGGCAGCTAATTCAGGGTTCAAGCAATGGGAATGCATGGCATCACTTCCATACATCCCTGGTCAGGCCAATGTCAGCTGCTGGACTCTGATTTGCTGGCAGGGTGTATTCCCACTCACGGAACCCATGGGTCTGTACACCGCAAAACACGTCAGCTGGACGTGTGCTTGAGAACGCAAATGCAGCTAAAGTATTTCTAGCAACGGTGGGCCCATCACCCGCCAGGCCAGGTCGCAGCAGTGACGGCTATGACTGCGGTCGTTATTCCAAATACAGCCATGAACTAATATAAAATTTGGAGACACGCAATTATATGGCTGCAGATATTTGTTAGGTCCTACATTTCATGTCAGAAGGAACCTGACATGAGAATGTAAATGTAGAAAGTATTGAGGAATGGTTTATCCACCTCCTAATACCCAATGAAGCGGTATTAGTCTAATCACTAAATGTAAGGGTTTTAACCCCTTCGCGCCATGCGCCGTACTAGTACTGCGCTGCCGGCACTGCATTAGTGCCAGCAGCAGTACTAGTACGGCGCACCGATCACCGCGGTCTCGCGCTGAGCGCCGCGGTGATCGGGTGCGGGTGTCAGCTGTATAAGACAGCTGACACCCCGCAGCAATGCCCACGATCGGCGCTATCGCCGATCGTGGGCATTTAACCCCTCTGATGCCGCTGTCAGTAGTGACAGCGGCATAGAGGGGGATCACGCAGGGACGGGGGCTCCCTGCGCTCTCCCACCGGAGAAACGCAATGAGATCGCGTTGCTCCGGTGACCCGGAAGGAGTCCCCGGATCCAAGATGGCCGCCGGACTCCTTCCGGGTCATGAAGTGACCTGGCTAGCCGGCGCCTGCTGAGAGCAGGCGCTGGAGAGCCAGCTAAACTGCCTGTCAGATCGTTGATCTGACAGAGTGCTATGCACAGTGTCAGATCAACGATCTGATCTAATACAGAGATGTCCCACCCTGGGACAATGGTAGAAAGTTCAAAAAAAAAAAAAATAGAATGTGTAAAAAAAAAAAAAATCCCCAAATAAAAAAAAAAAAACATTTCCCAATAAATCCATTTATTTATGTAAAAATAAAAAAACAATAAATGTACACATATTTGGTATCGCCGCGTCCGTAATGACCCGCTCTATAAAACTATCCCACTAGTTAACCCCTTCAGTGAACACCGCAAAAAAAAAAAAAAAAACAAGGCAAAAAACATTGCTTTATTATCATACAGGCGAACAAAAAGTGGAATAACACGCGATCAAAACAACGGATATAAATAACCATGGTACCGCTGAAAACGTCATCTTGTCCCGCAAAAAAAAAGCCACCATACAGCATCATCAGCAGAAAAATAAAAAAGTTATAGCTCTCAGAATAATGCGATGCAAAAACAATTATTTTTTTATATAAAATAGTTTTTATTTTTTAAAAGCGACAAAACATAAAAAAAATTACATAAATGAGGTATCGCTGTAATCGTACTGACCTGAAGAATAAAACTGCTTTATCCATTTTACCACACGTGGAACGGTATAAACGCCCCCCCTAAAAGAAATTCAGGAATTGCTGGTTTTTGTTCATTCCGCCTCCCAAAAATCGGAATAAAAAGCGATCAAAAAATGTCATCTGCCCGAAAATGTTACCAATAAAAATGTCAACTCGTCCCGCAAAAAACAAGACCTCATATGACTCTGTGGGCCAAAATATGGATAAATTATAGCTCTCAAAATGTGGTGATGCAAAAACTATTTTTTGTAATAAAAAGCGTCTTTTAGTGTGCGACAGCTGCCAGTCATAAAAATCCGCCAAAAAAACGCTATAAAAGTAAATCAAACCCCCCTTCATCACCCGCTTAGTTAGGGAAAAATAATAAAATGTAAAAAAATGTATTTATTTCCATTCTCCCATTAGGGCTAGGGTTAGGGCTAGGGTTAGGGTTAGGGCTAGGGTTAGGGTTAGGGTTAGGGCTAGGGTTAGGGCTAGGGTTAGGGTTAGGGCCAGGGGCTCTCCAAACGCGACATGGCATCCGATCTCAATTCCAGCCAATTCTGCTTTGAAAAAGTAAAACAGGGCTCCTTCCCTTCCGAGTTCTCCTGTGTGCCCAAACAGTGGTTCCCCCCAACATATGGGGTATCAGCGTTCTCAGGACAAGTTGGACAACAACTTTTGGGGTCCAATTTGTCCTGTTACCCTTGGGAAAATAAAAACATAGGGGATAAAATATCATTTTCGTGGAAAAAAATTTTTTTTTTATTTTCACGGATCTGCGTTATAAACTGTAGTGAAACACTTGTTGGTTCAAAGCTCTCACAACACATCTAGATAAGTTCCTTGGGGGGTCTAGTTTCCAATATGGGGTCACTTGTGGGGGGTTTCTACTGTTTAGGTACATCAGGGGCTCTGCAAATGCAACATGACGCCTGCAGACCAATCCATCTAAGGCTGCATTTCAAATGGCGCTCCTTGCCTTCTGAGCTCTGCCATGCACCCAAACAGTGGTTCCCCCCAACATATGGGGTATCAGCGTTCTCAGGACAAGTTGGACAACAACTTTTGGGGTCTAATTTGTCCTGTTACCCTTGGGAAAATAAAAACGTGGGGGCTAAAATATCATTTTCGTGGAAAAAAAATATTTTTTATTTTCACGGCTCTGCGTTATAAACTGTAGTGAAACACTTGTTGGTTCAAAGCTCTCACAACACAACTAGATAAGTTCCTTGGGGGGTCTAGTTTCCAATGTGGGGTCACTTGTGGTGGGTTTCTACTGTTTAGGTACATCAGGGGCTCTGCAAATGCAACGTGACGCCTGCAGACCAATCCATCTAAGTCTGCATTTCAAACGGTGCTCCTTCCCTTCCGAGCTCTGCCATGCACTCAAACGGTGGTTCCCTCCCACATGTGGGGTATCAGCGTACTCAGGACAAATTGGACAATAACATTTGTTGTCCAATTTCTCCTGTTACCCTTGGGAAAAAAAAATTGCGGGCTAAAACATCATTTTGTGGAAAGAAAAAATGATTTTTTAATTTTCACAATGCTACATTCTAAACTTTAGTGAAACAATTGGGGGTTAAAAGTGCTCACCACACATCTAGATAAGTTCCTTAGGGGGTCTTCTTTCCAAAATGGGGTCACTTGTGGGGGGTTTCCACTGTTAAGGCACGTCAGGGGCTCTCCAAATGCGACATGGCGTCCGATTACAATTCCAGCCAATTTTACATTGAAAAGTCAAATGGCACTCCTTCCCTTCCGAGCTCTGCCATGCGCTCAAACAGTGGTTTATCCCCATATATGAAGTATCGACGTACTCAGGAAAAATTGCACAACAACTTTTGGGGTCCAATTTATCCTGTTACCCTTGGGAAAATAAAAAATTTGGGGCAAAAAGATCATTTTTTGTGAAAATTAATATAACATTTTTTTTACGGCTCTACATTATAAACTTCTGTGAAGCACTTGGAGGATCAAAGTGCTCACCACTCATCTAGATTAGTTCCTTAGGGGCTCTACTTTCCAAAATGGTGTCACTTGTGGGGGTTTCCACTGTTTAGGCACATCAGGGGCTCTCCAATCGTGACATGGGCTCCGATCTCAATTCCAGCAAATCTTGCATTAAAAAGTCAAATGGCGCTCCTTCCCTTCCGAGCTCTGCCATGTGCCCAAACAGTGGTTTACCCCCACATATGGGGTATCGGCGTACTCAGGACAAATTGTACAACGACTTTTGTGGTCCAATTTCTCCTGTTACCCTTGGTAAAATGAAACAAATTGGACCTGAAGTAAAAATTTTGTGAAAAAAAAGTCAAATGTTCAATTTTTTTAAACATTCAAAAAATTCCTGTGAAGCACCTGAAGGGTTAATAAACTTTTTGAATGTGGTTTTGAGTACCTTGAGGGGTGCAGTTTTTAGAATGGTGTCATTTTTGGGCATTTTCTGTCATATAGACCCCTCAAAGTCACTTCAAGTGTGAGGTGGTCCGTAAAAAAATGGTTTTGCAAATTTTGTTGCAAAAATGAGAAATCGCTGGTCAACTTTTAACCCTTATAACGTCCTAACAAAAAAAAATTATGTTTCCAAAATTGTGCTGATGTAAAGCAGACATGTGGGAAATGTTGTTTATTAACTATATTATGTGATATAATTCTCTAATTTAAGGGCATAAAAACTAAGAGTTTGAAAATTGCTAAATTTTCATAATTTCCGACAAATTTTTGTTTTTTTCACAAATAAATGAAGAAGTTTTACCACTATCATGAAGTACAATATGTCACGAGAAAAGAGTGTCAGAATCACCAGGATCCGTTGAAGCGTTTCAGAGCTTTGACCTCATAAAGTGACAGTGGTCAGAATTGTAAAAATTGGCCCTGTCACTTAGGTGAAAACAGGCTTTGGGGTGAAGGGATTAAACTACAGCGGTTATTATTTATGGAGCTGAATATCTTCTTGGCCCTTATTCATCAGGGTGTTTCCCCAGAATTCTGGTGTAAACCATTTAGATAAGTCACAGAATTTTTGTACCACTTTATGCATAAAAATGTTATGCACAGCTCATCTAATTCAACTTAATTTAGTAAGTAGCTGCTGATGAAGAAATTAACTTATTCCCAAAAAAAGAAACTGGAGGTTTAAGAAGGCACTCCAGCATGGGGAAAGATGGTAGCAGGTGGGAAGGTTTTGGCTTAAGTACATATGCCTGTACCAGTGGTCAAAATAGAATTGTGACAGGTGATGTATTACAGTGCATTTACATACTGCTCTATATATGTGATGCTCCTCCATCCCAGTGCCCCACATCATCACACCTCCCACTATGGACTCGCCATTACCGTGTCTCAACTGCCCACATTCCTCTGCACAGACTGCACACCCTGTCCCCATGCAACCGGAGCCCGCATCTTCTCCTCATTCAGGGTGCAGCCGGGACCCTCCACCGTGGCGAGAACAGCGCCTGGCACCGCTCCAAGTACTCAACATGTGGCGGCAGCCGAGATGGAAAACTGCCCCACACTCTTCTGACTGGCACATGGTGAGGAAGTGGAAAGTATTTGCTGGTGTTGGCGGGTCCCTCACCCGCCAGGCCCAGTCATAGCGGCAACCACTGCAACTGCAGTCGTTATGCCCCTGGAAAAATATGAAACAAAAAGACAAACTGCCAGAGTAAACGTTATTGAAGCAACAGAAAACAGCAAAAAACATGCTGCCATATAGCTACATCAGAAGATAAATAAAAAGCTGTAGGTATCAGTGTTTAGCGATGCTAAAAGAATTCTTTTTTCTATAAAATAGTTTTTATTGTGCAAAAGCGGCAAAATGTTAAAAAAAAAATATATAAATGTGGTATCGCTGTAATCGTACTGACCTGAGGAGTAGAGCTGCCTAATCAATTTTACCAGACAGTTAATGTCATTTCTGGACATTCTACCTCCCAAAAATCAGAACACGAAGCAATCAAAAAAAGTTACAAGTCTGTAAAAAGGAACTAATGAAAGTGTAAACTTATCCTGCAAAACTGAAGCCCTCACATGATCCTGTTGGAAGAAATATAAAAAAAGTAAAGCTCTTGAAAGATGGTTATGCAAAAACACTAGATGGTGGCCCGATTCTAACGCATCAGGTATTCTAGAATATGCATGTCCACATAGCATATTGCCCAACCACATAGTATATTGCCCAACCACACAGTATATTGCCCAGTCACGTAGTATATTGCCCAGCGACGTAGTATTCAGCACAAAGCCACGTAGTATATAGCCCGGCCATGTAGTATATTGCCCAGCGATGTAGTATTCAGCACAGAGCCACGTAGTATATTGCTCAGTCACGTAGTATATTGCCCATCGACGTAGTATATTGCCCATCGACGTAGTATATTGCCCAGCGATGTAGTATATTGCCCAGTCACGTAGTATATTGCCCAGTCACGTAGTATATTGGCCAGTCACGTAGTATATTGCCCAGACACATAGGTATATAACACTGCCCATGCAGTATTTAGGAGTGTGTGCACCATATCCCTGTTAAAAAAAATAATTAAAATAAAGCGGGGAGTATGGAGCGGGCGCCAGGGACACTGACTGCGCCGTGGGGAGTATGGAGTGGGGAGAATGGCATGGGCGCCGGGGACACTGATTGCACCGCGGGGAGTATGGAGCGGGGAGTATGGAGCGGCGCCGGGGACACCGACTGCGCTGCGGCGAGTATGGAGCGGGGAGTATGGAGCGGCGCCGGGGACACTGACTGCGCTGTGGGGAGTATGGAGCGGGGAGTATGGAGCGGCGCTGGGGACACTGACTGCGGGAAATATGGAGCGGCCATTTTCTTCCGGTGTGCCCGTCGCTGATTGGTCGTGGCTGTTTTGCCGTGACCAATCAGCGACTTGGATTTCCAGGGCAGACAGAGGCTGCGACAAATGAATATCCGTGACAGACAGACAGACAGAAGGACAGACGGAAATGACCCTTAGACAATTATATAGTAGATACCTATAAAGAGACACTTTTTTACTCAGTCTAGCCTGTAATCTGACGGTTTCCGCGTATTTTTATTATTATTATTATTATTATTTATTTATATAGCACCATTAATTCCATGGTGCTGTACATGAGAAGGGGGTTACATACAGAGTTATAGATATCGTTTACAGTAAACAAGTTTACAATGACAGACTGGTACAGAGGGGATTTAAGCATGTATAAAAGTATGATTGACCACGGTTGTGTGTACTTTTCAAAAGAAGGACACCACTGAACAGAGACCAGATGGAGTCCAGAGTAACTCTGCTGCCGCATTATAGTAAATTAATTCCTCAGGGGTTTCATCTGAATCATGTCATTCTGAGAGTTCGATGGAAATCCTGATGATCCCTTTACTGGCCTTATGGGGACTTAGCTCTGGCTAGTGATTTTGTACCGCTTATGCCTGCCACACTTTTATCTTCAAACGGCTACGCTTACAATTGCCAGCAGATCAGTTACAGGTTGTATCTGTTTTGATTTCCCTTAACCCCTTTACCCCCAAGGGTGGTTTGCACGTTAATGACCGGGCCAATTTTTACAATTCTGACCACTGTCCCTTTGTGAGGTTATAACTCTGGAACGCTTCAACGGATCCCAGTGATTCTGACATTGTTTTCTCGTGACATATTGTACTTCATGACAATGGTAAAAATTCTTTGATAGTACCTGCGTTTATTTGTGAAAAAAACGGAAATTTGGCGAAAATTATGAAAATTTCGCAATTTTCCAACCTTGAATTTTTATGCAATTAAATCACAGAGATATGTCACACAAAATACTTAATAAGTAACATTTCCAACATGTCTACTTTACATCAGCACAATTTTGGAACCAACATTTTTTTTTTGTTAGGGAGTTATAAGGGTTAAAAGTTGACCAGCAATTTCTCATTTCTACAACACCATTTTTTTTTTGGGACCACATCTCATTTGAACTCATTTTGAGGGGTCTATATGATAGAAAATACCCAAGTGTGACACAATTCTAAAAACTACACCCCTCAAGGTGCTCAAAACCATATTCAAGAAGTTTATTAACCCTTCTGGTGCTTCACAGGAATTTTTTGAATATTTAAATAAAAATGAACATTTAACTTTTTTTCACAAAAAATTTAATTCAGCTCCAATTTGTTTTATTTTACCAAGGGTAACAGGAGAAAATGGATGCCAAACATTGTTGTACAATTTGTCCTGAGTACGACAATACCCCACATGTGGGGGTAAACCACTGTTTGGGCGCATGGCAGAGCTCGGAAGCGAAGGAGCTCCATTTGACTTTTCAATGCAAAATTGACTGGAATTGAGATGGGACGCCATGTTTCGTTTGGAGAGCCCCTGATGTGCCTAAACATTGAAACCCCCCACAAGTGACACCATTTTGGAAAGTAGACCCCCTAAGGAACTTATCTAGAGGTGTGGTGAGCACTTTGACCCACCAAGTGCTTCACAGAAGCTTATAATGTAGAACCGTAAAAATAAAAAATCATATTTTTTCACAAAAATTATCTTTTCGCTCCCAATTTTTTATTTTCCCAAGGCTAAGAGAAGAAATTGGACCCCAAAAGTTGTTGTACAATTTGTCCTGAGTATGCTGATACCCCATATGTGCGGGTAAACCACTGTTTGGGTGGATGGGAGAGCTCGGAAGGGAAGGAGCGCCGTTTGACTTTTCAATGCAAAATTGACAGGAATTGAGATGGGACGCCATGTTGCGTTTGGAGAGCCACTGATGTGCCTAAACATTGAAACCCCCCACAAGTGACACCATTTTGGAAAGTAGACCCCCTAAGGAACTTATCTAGAGGTGTGGTGAGCACTTTGACCCACCAAGTGCTTTACAGAAGTTTATAATGCAGAGCCGTAAAAATAAAACAAAACATTTTTCCCAGAAAAATGATTTTTTAGCCCCCAGTTTTGTATTTTCCGGAGGGTAACAGGAGAAATTGGACCCCAAAATTTGTTGTTCAATTTGTCCTGAGTGCGCTGATACCCCATATGTGGGGGGGAACCACTGTTTGGGCGCATGGGAGGGCTCGGAAGGGAAGGAGCTCCATTTGGAATGCAGACTTAGATGGAATGGTCTGCAGGCGTCACATTGCATTTGCAGAGCCCCTAATGTACCGAAACAGTAGAAACCCCCCACAAGTGACACCATTTTGGAAACTAGACCCCCTAAGGAACTCATCTAGATGTGTTGTGAGAGCTTTGAACCCCCAAGTGTTTCACTACAGTTTGTAACGCAGAGCCGTGAAAATAAAAAATCTTTGTTTTTCCAACAAAAATTATTTTTTAGCCCCCAGTTTTGTATTTTCCCGAGGGTAAGAGGAGAAATTTGACCCCAAAAGTTGTTGTCCAATTTGTCCTGAGTACGCTGATACCCCATATGTTGGGGGGAACCACCTTTTGGGCGCATGGGAGGGCTCGGAAGGGAAGGAGTGCCATTTGGAATGCAGACTTAGATGGAATGGTCTGCAGGCGTCACATTGCGTTTGCAGAACCCCTAATGTACCTAAACAGTAGAAATCCCCCACAAGTGACCCCATATTGGAAACTAGACCCCCCATGGAACTTATATAGATGTGTTGTGAGAACTTTGAACCCCCAAGTGTTTCACTACAGTTTATAACGCAGAGCCGTGAAAATAAAAAATCTTTTTTTTTCCCACAAAAATTATTTTTTAGCCCCCAGTTTTGTATTTTCCCAAGGGTAACAGGAGAAATTGGACCCCAAAAGTTGTTGTCCTATTTGTCCTGAGTACACTGATACCCCATATGTTGGGGTAAACCCCTGTTTGGGCACACGGGAGAGCTCGGAAGGGAAGAAGCACTGTTTTACTTTTTCAACGCAGAATTGGCTGGAATTGACATCGGACGCCATGTCGCGTTTGGAGAGCCCCTGATGTGCCTAAACAGTGGAAACCCCCCAATTGTAACTGAAACCCTAATCCAAACACACCCCTAACCCTAATCCCAACAGTAACCCTAACCACACCTCTAACCCTGACACACCCCTAACCCTAATCCCAACCCTATTCCCAACTGTAAATGTAATCTAAACCCTAACCGTAACTTTAGCCCCAACCCTAACTGTAGCCTTAACCCTAGCCCTAACCCTAGCCCTAACCCTAGCCCTAACCCTAGCCCAAACCCTAACCCTAGCCCTAACCCTAACCCTAGCCCTAACCCTAGCCCTAACCCTAGCCCTAACCCTAACCCTAGCCCTAACCCTAGCCCTAACCCTAGCCCTAACCCTAGCCCTATCCCTAACCCTAACCCTAGCCCTAACCCTAGCCCTAGCCCTAACCCTAACCCTAACCCTAGCCCTAATGGAAAAATGGAAATAAATACATTTTTTTAATTTTTCCCTAACTAAGGGGGTGATGAATGGGGGTTTGATTTACATTTATAGCGGGTTTTTTAGCGGATTTTTATGATTGGCAGCCGTCACACACTGAAAGACGCTTTTTATTGCAAAAAATATTTTTTGCGTTACCACATTTTGAGAGCTATAATTTTTCCATATTTTGGTTCACAGAGTCATGTGAGGTCTTGTTTTTTGCGGGACGAGTTGACGTTTTTATTGGTAACATTTTCGGGCACGTTACATTTTTTGATCGCTTTTTATTCCGATTTTTGTGAGGCAGAATGACCAAAAACCAGCTATTCATGAATTTCTTTTGGGGGAGGCGTTTATACCGTTCCGCGTTTGGTAAAATTGATAAATCAGTTTTATTCTTCGGGTCAGTACGATTACAGCGACACCTCATTTATATCATTTTTTTATGTTTTGGCGCTTTTATACGATAAAAACTATTTTATGGAAAAAATAATTATTTTTGCATCGCTTTATTCTCAGGACTATAACTTTTTTTTTTTTTGCTGATGATGCTGTATGGCGGCTCGTTTTTTGCGGGACAAGATGATGCTTTCAGCGGTATCATGGTTATTTATATCTGTCTTTTTGATCGCGTGTTATTCCACTTTTTGTTCGGCGGTATGATAATAAAGCGTTGTTTTTTGCCTTGTTTTTTTTTTTTCTTACGGTCTTTACTGAAGGGGTTAACTAGTGGGCCAGTTTTATAGGTCGGGCCGTTACGGACGCGGCAATACTAAATATGTGTACTTTTATTGTTTTTTTTTATTTAGATAAAGAAATGTATTTAGGGGAATAATATTTTTTAATTTTTTTTTTCATTATTTAGGAATATTTTTTTTTATTTTTTTTTACACATTTTGAAAAATTTTTTTTTACTTTTTTACATTGTCCCAGGGGGGGACATCACAGATCAGTGATCTGACAGTGTGCACAGCACTCTGTCAGATCACTGATCTGACATGCAGCACTGCAGCCTTCACAGTGCCTGCTCTGAGCAGGCTCTGTGAAGCCACCTCCCTCCCTGCAGGACCCGGATCCGCGGCCATCTTGGATCCGGGCCTGGAACAAGCAGGGAGGGAGGTAAGACCCTCGCAGCAATGCAATCACATCGCGTTGCTGCGGGGGGCTCAGGGAAGCCCGCAGGGAGCCCCCTCCCTGCGCAATGCTTCCCTGCACCGCCGGCACATCGCGATCATTTTTGATCGCGGTGTGCCAGGGGTTAATGTGCCGGGAGCGGTCCGTGACCGCTCCTGGCACATAGTGCCGGATGTCAGCTGCGATAGGCAGCTGACACCCGGCCGCGATCGGCCGCGCTCCCCCCGTGAGCGCCGCCGATCGCGCTGGAGGTACTATCCCATCCGTGGTCATAGGGGCCCACCCCACCTCGACGGGATAGTATGTCCGATGTCAGAAAGGGGTTAATCACCCCTATTGGGTTCCTGGGGTGGACATACATCAGTATGTACACCAGTTACCGATGGTGATATCTTTGGGCATTTTTTGCATTAGGCGGATATATACAAGTCGTTTATGCATATATTGTTATTTCTTAGGGGAAACTCCATACAGAATCTTGGTAGGTGGGCATATTGAGGGGATTTTCATTCATTTATCTGTGATGTTTTTGGGGGTATGGTATATGCACTATATTGTGTTTTCATGTTTAAAATGCTTTTAATAGTTTTCTGAGGTGCAATGAAGGTGTTTTGATATATTTACATATATATATGCTTCTGATTTTTTTTGTGGTTGTACATACCTTATGAGTCTATCTTTTCTCTGTTCTGCTATGTGGTTACGCATAGACTTGGTATTGCACCCCTTCATGACTTTTCATATATGATATTGGTGCGCCCCCATTATTCTCATTCTTATGGGGAATTATATGTGGCACATTGTTATATTGAGCATCTATGGGGCCATAATGAACTGTATGGAGCATTACATGTGGCACATTTGTATATAGAGCGTCTTATGGGGCCATAATGAACTGCATGGAGCATTATATGGGGCACATTGTTATAGGGAACATCTTATGGGGCCATAATGAACTCCATGGAGCATTATATTGGGCACATTGTTATATGGAGCATCTTATGTGGCCATAATGAACTGCATGGAGCATTATATGGGGCACATTTGTATATGGAGCATCTATGGGGCCACAATGGACTGTATGGAGCATTATATGTGGCACATTTGTATATGGAGCATCTATGGGGCCATAATGAACTGTATGGAGCATTATATGTGGCACATTTGTATATGGAGCATCTATGGGGCCATAATGAACTCCATGGAGCATTATATGGGGCACATTGTTATATGGAGCATCTTATGGGGCCATAATGAACTGCATGGAGCATTATATGTGGCACATTTGTATATGGAGCATCTATGGGGCCATAATGAACTGTATGGAGCATTATATGGGGCCCATTGTTATATGGAGCATCTTATGGGGCCATAATGAACTCCATGGAGCATTATATGTGGCACATTGTTATATGGAGCATCTTATAGGGCCATAATTAACTGTATGGAGCATTATATGTGGCACATTGTTATATGGAGCATCCTATGGGGCCATAACAAACTGTATGGAGCATTATATGTGGCACATTGTTATATGGAACATCTTATGGGACCATAATTAACTGTATGGAGCATTATATGTGGCACATTTTTATATGGAGCATCGTATGGGGCCATAATCAGGATTTGTGCAGCATTATATGAGGCATATTATAATATGGATCATCTTATGGGGCCCATCATAAATTTTATGGAGCATTACATGGAGCATATTTTGTATGGAGAATGTTATGGGGCCCATCATGAACTGTATGAGGCATTATATGGGGCTCCTGATTCAATATGGATATTCAAAAACACCTAACCTACTGATGTCTCACTTAATTTTACTTTTATTGGTATCTATTTTTATTTTTGACATTTACCGGTAGCTGCTGCATTTCCCACCCTAGGCTTATATGCGAGTCAATAAGTTTTCCCAGTTTGTTGTTGCAAAATTAGGGGGTGCGGCTTACACTAGGGTCGGCTTATACTCGAGTATATACGGCAGTTTGGAAAATGGGGTCATTTATTGAGGAGTTATGCTGTTCTAGCACCTCAAGTGCTCTGCCAATGTGAAATGGCACCTGTGAACCATAACAGCAAAATCTGGCCTTTAATTTGATGCTCCTTTCCTTCTGGACTTTGCACTGTGCCTGAAAAGTATTTCCCAATTAGATGTATCATATTTTCACAGTAGGGTGAAATTGCACAACACACTATGTTGTCTTTTTCCAATTAACCTTTATAAAAATTAACCACTTTCTGACATCTAATGTAATAATCTGTCCCTGTGCCCTGGGCCTATTTGACCAGGGATGAATTATTACTAGTGATGGGCGAGCACTAAAATGCTCGGGTGCTCATTTCTTGGGTCGAGTTAAATTGGAATATTCGGGTGCTCGACCCGAGCAACGAGCCCAATGTAAGTCTATGGGAAACTCGAGCATTTTTCTGGTGGCCCCCCCGGCGGTCTGCAGAGCGACTAGAAATTGCGGAAATCAATGGGAACAGTGCTCAAATGTCACAGGAACAGCATGGGGAAGACCCCTGGAAGCATTTCTGACTCCCAGGTCACAGCTGTGAACAATGTTGTCAGAGTCTTACGCCACTTTTACAGACTCACAATAAAACATAAAAACAAAACCAAAATGGATTTTCCTGGGAAATATGTTAAGGAACATCCTTTCTAGGGTAATGACTTGTATATAAGGCAAAATAAATAACTTAAAACAAAAATACTCCTTCACACTTTGGGCTATGTTCACACGTAGTGATTTTGATGCGTTTTTCAACTTTAGCATTGCTTTCAACCAAGACAAATGTATTCACTGGGAAATGTCATTTTAACATTTTACAACCTTATCTGGCCATGTGGTGTGTGACACATCATCAGACACATCCTGTTTCATTTATGAATGAGGGACTCTGAAAGTCACAAAGCCTATTTTTATAGGGCCAGCAGTCGGCCTTTACTATTCTTAAAGGTCCAGCATTCTGCTCTCACTATTCTTAGAAAACCCTCAGCCGGCTAAGCTTTGTTGTTCCCATTATTAAACAGTGGGTCTCCTATACTGTTATTGCGTATGCAGTGAGTGGCAGGGCTGCCCAAAATTTGGATGCACTCCAATACCCCTTTGAAGAGACGTACAGGAGGGCTGTTTGCCTATGCAGTGAATGCAAGGGCTAACAAAAATTTGGAGGCAGTCCAATGCCCTTTTGAAGAGACATAGAGGAGGGCCTCATGAAAAATTGTTCCCATTTTAGGAAGTGGGTCTCCCATAGTGTTTACCTATGCAGTGAATGCAAGGACTGCCAAAAATTTGGAGGGAATTTAATGCCCCTTGGAAGAGACATGGAGGAGGGTCTCATAAAAAAAAAATTCCTATTTGAAAGGAGCGGGTCTCCTATACTTGTAATGCCCATGCACTAAGTGTATGGGCTTACAAACATTTACCCTTGGGGGTATACATGAACATAGTGTATAACAAATTTTCATTACTGGCATCATAAACACACTTTAAAAAAATTATATGGGTGTTGCATCCCAGAGCACGGTCACCCTGGTGAAATGGTGGTGAGGGGTGAGGAGAAGGAGGAGGACAATAGCAAACAGCAAAAATCAGGACGAGCATTACCCATGTGTGTGTGTGAAGAGGTGCATGGGAATAGACCTCCCAAAAGAGACACTGGATTTGAATTTATATTACGCTGCTATCATTAGGTGGTGTTGAAGTCTGGCCCAAACCAGCCCTTGTTTATTTTTATAAGAGTCAGCTTGTCAGCATTTCCAGTTGACAGGCAGATGCACTTATCAGTTATAATTCCAACAGAGGTACTAAAAACCCGGTCTAACAAAACGCTAGCAGCAGGGCAGGCCAGGACCTCCAAAGCGTAGAGAGCCAGTTCATGCCACATGTCCAGCTTGGATGCCGAATAATTATAAGGCACAGAGGAATCATGGAGGACATTGGTATGGTCAGCAAGGTGCTCCCTCAGCATCTTCCCAAACTTTGCACTCCTTGTAACAGTACCCTGTGCCTCAGGGCCTCTGCGATGGGAGGGTCTGAGAAAACTCTCCCAGAACTTTGACAGTGTTCCCCTGCCTCTGCTAGATTGGAGTTGTGTCTCTCTTGCCTATACTCCTTGGTTATCCAAGAAACTGTGACCTCTGCTGCCAGTGTTTTCAGATGGGAATCTTTTTTTAATAATTCCGCAAGAAGGGCCTTCTAGTACTGCTTCATTTTACTAGACCTGTCCGACCTGGGAATAAGAGATAGAAATTTCTCCTTGTAGCGTGGATCTAGAAGTGTCACCAACCAGTAATGGCTGTCACCCAAAATTTTGAGAGCGTGAGGGTCACAGGAAAGGCAGCCTAACATAAACTCAGCCATGTATGCCAGGCTGCTAACAGGCAAGACATCCGTGTCCTCACCAAGAGGACAACTGACCTTGCTCTCCTCCTCCTCCTCCCTGTCCTCAGGCCATCCACGCTGAACAGACAGTATGACAGTTGTGCAGATTGTACCGTCTATAGCACATGAAACTAGCTCTTGTTCTTCACCCTCCTCCTCCACTTCCTCATTGTCACCCAATCTATGTTTAGATGAGAAGAGGTTGTGTGTAATCACCCTGAATGGTTCCTTGCTCCATATCATCGTGCTCCACCTGCAATGCATCCTTTTTGATTGTGAGCAGAGAGCGTTTCAGAACACAGAGAAGTGGGATGGTGATGCTAATTATGGCATCATCGCCGCTCACCATCTTAGTGGGGTCCTCAAAGTTTTCGAGGATGGTACATATGTCTAACATCCTTGTCCACTCCTGATGTCTTATATGTGGAGTCTGAACTGAATACCGATATCCTTGTTGATGCTGGTAGTCAACAACTGCCCTCTTCTGCTCACAAATCCTTCCCAACATCTGCAGTGTAGAGTTTCAACGCATAGGGACATCACACACCAGTTCGTCATCTGGAAGCAGCACGGCAAGGGCGGCGGAAGCTGTAGCTGACTTTCTAAAATGGGCACACAGGTGGCGTACTTTGACAAGTAGATCCAGCAGCTTTGGGTAGGTTTTGAGAAACCGCTGAACCATGAGGTTAAGCACATGTGCCAGGGATGGTACGTGTGTGAGCTCGCCTCAGAACCGCCACCAGGTTCCGGCCATTGTCACACATGGCCATGCCTGGCTGTAGGTTCAGCAGTGTCAGCCACAGATCTGCCTGACCTTTCAGAGCTATCCAGAACTCTTCAGCATTGTGCAGGTTATAAACTAAGCACATTAGCTTCAGCACTGTTACAGCTTGGCTGAGGCAGTGCTGCAGTGCTTCCGCTTGTGACTGATGTGGTCATTTTGGAGATGGAGGCTGAAGAGGAGGAGGAGGTGATGCAGGAGCTGTAGACTGTGGAGGCAACCCTGATTGACCTAAGGTCCAAAATCCTAGGTGTCAGGAGAACGTGTTCCATACTAAGGTCCAACTGGGTCCCAGTTTCCACTATGTTAACCCAGTGTGCCGTCAGCAAGATGTACCATCCCTGCCCACAAGCACTTTCCACATGTCTGTGGTGAGGTGGACTTTCTCAGTATCTGCATTGTTGAGGGCACGTCTAATGTTGTGGGACACGTGCATGTGTAATGTGGGGACGGCACACTGGGAGAAATAGTGTAGTCTGGGGACCAAGTACCAAGCCACCATCAGGTTGCAGAAAGATTTCGTCTTTACAAGCCTAAAAGGCAACATTTTGAGCACACGCAGTCTTGAAATGGGGAAATTTAGTAGTGAGGCCTGTGTGGTGTTGGCTGTGTATTTGTGCTTATGTTCCAAGGACTGGGGTATGGACAACTGAAAGCTGTTCTGGGACAAGGACGTGGACGTGCTTGCTGATGGTGCTAGTTGAGTGCGTGCAACGACAGGTGTAGGGCAGGAGGCATCTTCGCATGCACCATGGAGAGGTGATTGGCTTGCATGCACAACAGTGGAAGAAGCAGTGGTGTCACCCGCAGACACTGTTCCTGGACCCAGGGGTTCAGCCCACAAAGTCAGGTGCTTTGCTGCCATGTGCCTTATCATGCTGGAGGTGGTCAGACTGGTAATTTTGCTGATGCTGGCCTGGCAGGTGGTAAAAATGTCCTTTTTGGGGTTATCAGCAGAGTCTTTAAAAAACAACCAGACTCAGGAAGATCTAACAGTTGGACTGGCAACTTCCATAATATTGGTGTTACCAGGAATGGTTGCCTGCCTTCTGTCTGCGGCCACCACACTGCTTCTTCCTGCCTGTTGGGGTGCTATGCCTCCCTCCCCCTGTGTGCTGCTGTCCTCGCTCTGTATGTTCTCCTACCAGGTTGGGTCAGTTACTATATCATCCACCACTGCGTCTTCCACTTTCCCACCCTGGTGCTCCTCCTGACTTTCTGGCAATTGTGCCTTATCATCTTCCACCTTTTGTGGCTCTTTCCCACCATCGCCTTCGTGTGCCCGTGGCTGCACAAATATTTGGGCATCTCTACTTGCGATTACCTCTTGCCCCGCTTCAAGTGGACCGGGCGAGAGGCCCAAATCTATAACTAGAAAAGTGATCAGTTCCTTGGTGTGTCCAAGTGTTGGATCAGTTGTCTCCGGGCACTCGGCATGGTGGGAGGGAGGAGGATCAGGGTGAGGATTATGCGGTCCAGACTAACGGCTACTGAGACTTGACCGTGTGGAAGACGTGGTGGTGGCAAAGTGACTGGAAGCATTATCCACTATCCAACAAACAACCTTTTGACACTGCTCTAGCTTCAATAGTGGTGTGCTGCTGTGGTCCCCTAGCAATTTGGCCAGGAAGGTCAGGCAACAAGATGTAGGTGTTTGTTGTCGCACAATTACAGCTTGCCCACAGCCTCGGCCTTGGCCTCTGCATGCACCATCACATCCAGTTCCCCATCCCTTGCCACGCACCTTGCCCATTTTAAATTGAGGACAATATTTTCCATGTTCACTACAAATGGCTGAATTTGGAGCAAACTTATATGTGATCCGTATGACAGAAAACCACAGTTTTAAATAGCTGACCTGCAGGTAACTATTTTTAGCAGGGAACTGGTGTCAATAACTTTGCTAACACATGGCAACAAAATTTAAATGGAGGCTAGAAATTGGAGAATTTTGAGCGCACTTATATGTGATCCGTGTGCACTAAATGAAAAAAAGGAATAAAGTGAAATCACAACCCGGGGTCCACTGTGCAGAGATATAAAACTGCTGCTAGTGAGCAATGATGGAACACACAGAGTTTACACCACTCAGTGTTAACAGAAGGCTGAGTTCCAAGCTTAATTACTCCACAGGAAAGAAATTGTACAGAGTACTAAGTGCTATGTCCTGTTAAATGTTACAGGCCAAGCACATGATCTGAACTCACACTGTAACTGAACCGTGTCAATCACACACAGGAATGAAGCAGATGTTGAGTATAAAACCCTAACTAAGGGTTGAGCTTGCTCTGATACTCTACTGTGCTAACCACACACATGTAGGTAAAAGAAGCTAAGCCAATTGGCTAATTGCCCCCACTGATGCTAGCTGCCTGCCTATGTGTACAGTCCAGATCTAGGCAGACATACAAAACATACAGAGTGGTAGCGTCTCCACTTACATAGCCACACATAAATGATACTAGCACGCCCGCATGCTCTGCTTGGGGTCTTTTGTACCTTAGGCTCCACCCCAAACACTCACGCCCAGTCAACCGAGGCATCATCCGTGGGCCAATCTGGAACTGCCAAGAGCAGATGTCAGCGCACTACAATATAATCATTCAATGTACACGAGGGGTGTGGAGAAGTGGCAAACAACATGAACCAGAGAGAAGAAAAAGAGCCACTCTACAAAAAATCTGCACACCACAATAAGTAATAATATATAAAGGGTAAACTTTATTGATGCATAATGTTAAAAACATCTAAAAACATCCCCACAAAAACCCGAAGATCCTGCCAGACATACATTAAGCCAAGGACTGTATGATAACAGTAAACATAGCATAACTCCCAACCAGAAATAACATATATACCATAATCTAATTTGGCGACCTAAATCATAAAACATACCCCAGAGGTAAGATACAAATAAGGGTGGACATAAGCCCGTATGTCAGAGCCTAATAACATACCCTCTGTCTAAGAGAAAGCTACACCTGTATGCCAGCTGAAGATGAGCGGACCAGGAGACGAACAAAGCTAGGTATAAGATCGTAAAGAATCAAGATGGCAAAAAAAGGGTTAAATCGCCTGGAAGTGGCGATAACCACAGAGGTCCTAGTGAGGAGACGAATAGCCACTGGTACCGATCTTCAGGGCCGAACGTGGGACCCAAAAGGCATCTAGGAGGTCACCAGGGAGAATGAAGGCGGCGAGGATCAGCATGGGGAAAGACCCTACGCGTGTCGCCGTTACAAGGACGGCTTCATCAGGGGAAGGTAAACCGACAGCAAACAATCAAAGTTTAAATACCTTAAAATGAGCATGGGTGAGCGTGTAATCAGATCCGGAGGCCGGAACCGGAAGTGATGTAGGGGGGAGGAGCCGGAGAACAAGCAGGCGTCCCTGCCAACGGTGCATGATGCGCACGAGCCGAAAAGTATTCAGCGCGGCGCATATTGAAATGAACAGCGCTGTTGAATAGACGCAGATAGAGGGGCCACAAGTAACTGAAATATGAATAATTAAATAAAAATAAGTCAAGGAAATAGGCAAAGATATATAGTGTCAGTCGTCTTAAACCGGGTGATTACTGAGATGGAAGCATACAATATAGAGACCTGTGAAGGGAAAATATGAATTAAGAAAACAAAACATAAAAAATGAATGAAAAATAAAAAATAAATGAAAAATAAAAAATAATAATAACAGAATAATATGTAACGAGAAAAGGAGATAAATAAATAAAAAATAAAAATAAAATATTAATGAGAAATGAATAATGAATAATAACGAAGAATGTAATGTGAAGAAAAATAATAATAAACATAAATAAAAATAATACATAACAAATAAAAATAAATACAAAAATAAAGACGCATATGTATAATGACCTAAAAAAACGGAGAAACACTGGAAAAATAAGTGATGAACAAAATTTATTGTGAAGTATACCAACATCAGTAAAAAGTGATATTACTGAATCCAGAAAAGAAAATGAAAGATGAAAAACCTGTATCGGATAATGGTTTTAGGAAATAGCACAAACATATATCAAAGCATTTGTATAACAAGAGCCACAGGGGAACGTATCTTAGTGGCACACAAAGTGGCCAAAAGAGAAGTATATATATAGAGAAGCCATCCACAGGAAAAGTGCCATATACAAGTATATGCAGAAAGCATATAAATCTATGAAGTATAGAAAGAGGGAGGGGCATAAAGTAACCCGATCCATACGAGCCTACTGGCATACAGATGTAAGAAAGTAAAAAGTGTGTCCTCACTTGCAACCTGTAACGGGCAAGTGAAGCATGTCCATCCACAAGGGTATACATTCCCAGGCCCATTATGAGGCCGCTACGTTCAGGACACACAAACCTAACATATAGGTATAGGAAAATGAGAGATATATCCTAACAGGCAGCCTGTAACAGATGGACGAAGCATGGGCATCCGAAAAGTTATGTATCCACAGAACAATTGTGGGGCCACAACGCTCAGGACGTATAAAAGTACTAAAACATCTCAGGACGTATTTTTCATAAACCAAACATCTTTCCATGGCATTTCATTTATGAGGCATCTTCAGTCTTATGCAGAGCCATACAACCGGATCAGAGTGTCCACAAATTGTTCATGCTTTTATCCAGTCTGTGTTAAACTCATATAGCGAATAAGGAACTGTGATGGAACCAAGATAAGTCTGAAAGCATACTAGAAGAAAACGTATAAAGGATGTTATAAAGTGGTAACTTTAGCCAAGAAAACCCGTAAAGAGGAGGTCCTCATTTATACCACATGGAGTGGTCTAATGTAACAAAAAAATCCAACGGGCCTCCATTTGTAAAAGCTTGTTCTCCAAGGAGCCACCCCTACCTGAACCCTTGACTTGTTCAAGGCCGACAACTCTCGTACCAGAGCATCTGCCAGCATGTTGCGACAGATAATGTGATGCTACCGTAGTAAGTTCTTTACCTTTTTTAGAGTCTGCAGATGCAGTATTAATGGTGGAGAAATGTTTCTGAATACGTCTGCGTAATTCTTGGGACGTCTGTCCCACATAAACTAGTGGACAGGGGCAGATGATGGCATAAATGACATTTTGGGATTTGCAATTGATATATGACTCAAGCAGATGTTCAGTGTGGTCAGTCGGATTACAAAATTTCTCCCTAACGGGATGCATGTACGAACATACATTGCAATCACCGCAGGGAAAAGAGCCTTTTAGTGTGATACCCCGATTTAAACGTATAGTAGGTCTGGTGTAATGACTTCTAGTTAGGATATCTCTTAAATTGGGCACTCTCCTAGCAGTCATAAGTGGTTTCTCACTCACGATCCGTGATGTTGAGAGATCTGCTGATCATGGTTTACAAGCGGTGTTGTACTTTCTGGACCTACTACAAAACTATGATAGGATGCATGACTCCTTCATTGTGGACCTCCTTGATTTCGTGTTAAAACACAATTTTTTTGTCTTCGATAGGACATTCTATCTCCAGGCTTCCGGTGTGGCCATGGGTGCACGTTGTGCCACGGCCCTGGCGAATCTGTTTTTAGCGTGGTGGGAATCCACCATTGTCTACAATTCCGTCTGGTATAGATCCACGGTACGTTGTTGGTATAGATATATCGACGACGTCTTTTTCATTTGGTCGGGGTCCCAGGAGGAGGTTGTTACCTTCATTAACTCTCTTAATGAGAATACGTTTAACATCTTTCTGACCCACACATGTTCTTCCTCTTCAGTGTGCTTCTTAGATCTCAACGTCAAGTGTAAAGATGGTCTGTTATCCACTGGATTATACCGAAAACCCACGGCTACCAACAATGTATTGGAATACCACAGCTTTCATCCACTACACACAAAGAGAGGAGTCCCTGTGAGTCAATTTCTACGAACCAGGAGAAACTGTACATCTGATGATGACTTCCGCAAGGAAGCTCGAGATTTGACTGAGAGGTTTAAGATGAGATCGTATCCAAATAGGTGCATCTCACAAGCATACCAGCGAGCTAATCTTCGGTCACAGGCATCTCTCTTGGAATCTACACAAAAACCCTCTGACAAGTCTGTTCGGTTCATCACAGGCTTCAACACCCATTGGTCCCAGGTAAGACATGTCTTACAGAGGCACTGGGGTATTCTCACAGCGGATCTCTCAACATCACGGATCGTGAGTGAGAAACCACTTATGACTGCTAGGAGAGCGCCCAATTTAAGAGATATCCTAACTAGAAGTCATTACACCAGACCTACTATACGTTTAAATCGGGGTATCACACTATAAGGCTCTTTTCCCTGCGGTGATTGCAATGTATGTTCGTACATGCATCCCGTTAGGGAGAAAATTTGTAATCCGACTGACCACACTGAACATCTGCTTAAGTCATACATCAATTGCAAATCACAAAATGTCATTTATGCCATCATCTGCCCCTGTCCACTGGTTTATGTGGGACAGACGTCCCAAGAATTACGCAGACGTATTCAGAAACATTTCTCCACCATTAATACTGCGTCTGCAGACTCTAAAAAAGGTAAAGAACTTACTACGGTAGCTGTTATGGCTGGCAATCAGGCAACACAGCGTGCAGTAATCAGCGCACATACAGAGATCTGGCAATAACTAAAAACAATAGGACGAGCTCTGAGACGTGGAATCTCTGTAGACTGCAGTACCTGATCTATCCTCACACAACTATAAGCAGCAGTGGATTGCGCCTATCACTACCTATGCAACTCGGCACTGCCTGAGGAGCTGACTAGCCTGAAGATAGAAATACAAGCCTGACTTACCTCAGAGAAATACCCCAAAGGAATAGGCAGCCCCCCACATATAATGACTGTTAGCAAGATGAAAAGACAAACGTAGGAATGAAATAGATTCAGCAAAGTGAGGCCCGATATTCTAGACAGAGCGAGGATAGCAAAGAGAACTATGCAGTCTACAAAAAACCCTAAAACAGAACCACACAAAGGGGGGCAAAAAGACCCACCGTGCCGAACTAACAGCACGGCGGTGCACCCCTTTGCTTCTCAGAGCTTCCAGCAAAAGTTAATAGCAAGCTGGACAGAAAAAACAGAAAACAAACTAGAAGCACTTATCTAGCAGAGCAGCAGGCCCAAGGAAAGATGCAGTAGCTCAGATCCAACACTGGAACATTGACAAGGAGCAAGGAAGACAGACTCAGGTGGAGCTAAATAGCAAGGCAGCCAACGAGCTCACCAAAACACCTGAGGGAGGAAGCCCAGAGACTGCAATACCACTTGTGACCACAGAAGTGAACTCAGCCACAGAATTCACAACAGTACCCCCCCCTTGAGGAGGGGTCACCGAACCCTCACCAGAACCCCCAGGCCGACCAGGATGAGCCACATGAAAGGCACGAACAAGATCTGGGGCATGGACATCAGAGGCAAAAACCCAGGAATTATCTTCCTGAGCATAACCCTTCCATTTGACCAGATACTGGAGTTTCCGTCTAGAGACACAAGAATCCAAAATCTTCTCCACAATATACTCCAATTCCCCCTCCACCAAAACAGGGGCAGGAGGCTCCACAGATGGAACCATAGGTGCCACGTATCTCCTCAACAACGACCTATGGAATACATTATGTATGGAAAAGGAGTCTGGGAATGTCAGACGAAAAGACACCAGATTGAGAATCTCAGAAATCCTATACGGACCAATAAAACGAGGTTTAAATTTAGGAGAGGAAACCTTCATAGGAATATGACGAGAAGATAACCAAACCAGATCCCCAACACGAAGTCGGGGTCCCACACGGCGTCTGCGATTAGCGAAAAGCTGAGCCTTCTCCTGGGACAAGGTCAAATTGTCCACTACCTGAGTCCAGATCTGCTGCAACCTGTCCACCACAGAATCCACACCAGGACAGTCCGAAGACTCAACCTGTCCTGAAGAGAAACGAGGATGGAACCCAGAATTGCAAAAAAATGGAGAGACCAAGGTAGCCGAGCTGGCCCGATTATTAAGGGCGAACTCAGCCAACGGCAAAAATGACACCCAATCATCCTGGTCAGCGGAAACAAAACATCTCAGATATGTTTCCAAGGTCTGATTGGTTCGTTCGGTCTGGCCATTAGTCTGAGGATGGAAGGCCGAGGAGAAAGATAGGTCAATGCCCATCCTACCACAAAAGGCTCGCCAGAACCTCGAGACAAACTGGGAACCTCTGTCAGAAACAATATTCTCAGGAATGCCATGTAAACGAACCACATGCTGGAAGAACAAAGGCACCAAATCAGAGGAGGAAGGCAATTTAACCAAGGGCACCAGATGGACCATTTTAGAAAAGCGATCACAGACCACCCAAATGACCGACATTTTTTGAGAAACGGGAAGGTCAGAAATGAAATCCATCGAAATATGTGTCCAAGGCCTCTTCGGGACCGGCAAGGGCAAAAGCAACCCACTGGCACGTGAACAGCAGGGCTTAGCCCTAGCACAAATTCCACAGGACTGCACAAAAGCACGCACATCCCGTGACAGAGATGGCCACCAGAAGGATCTAGCAACCAACTCCCTGGTACCAAAGATTCCTGGATGACCGGCCAGCACCGAACAATGAAGTTCAGAGATAACTTTACTAGTCCACCTATCAGGGACGAACAGTTTCTCGGCCGGACAACGATCAGGTTTATTAGCCTGAAATTTCTGCAACACTCTCCGCAAATCAGGGGAGATGGCAGACACAATGACTCCTTCCTTGAGGATACTCGCCGGCTCAGATAACCCCGGAGAGTCGGGCACAAAACTCCTAGACAGAGCATCCGCCTTCACATTTTTAGAGCCCGGAAGGTATGAAATCACAAAATCAAAACGAGCAAAAAATAACGACCAACGGGCCTGTCTAGGATTCAAGCGCTTGGCAGACTCAAGATAAGTAAGGTTCTTATGATCAGTCAAAACCACCACGCGATGCTTAGCACCCTCAAGCCAATGACGCCACTCCTCGAATGCCCACTTCATGGCCAGCAACTCTCGGTTGCCCACATCATAATTACGCTCAGCAGCAGAAAATTTCCTGGAAAAGAAAGCACATGGTTTGAACACTGAGCAACCAGAACCTCTCTGTGACAAAACCGCCCCTGCACCAATCTCAGAAGCATCAACCTCGACCTGGAACGGAAGAGAAACATCAGGTTGACACAACACAGGGGCACAGCAAAAACGACGCTTCAACTCCTGAAAAGCTTCCACGGCAGCAGAAGACCAATTAACCAAATCAGCACCCTTCTTGGTCAAATCGGTCAATGGTCTGGCAATGCTAGAAAAATTACAGATGAAGCGACGATAAAAATTAGCAAAGCCCAGGAATTTCTGCAGACTTTTTAGAGATGTCGGCTGAGTCCAATCCTGGATGGCCTGAACCTTAACCGGATCCATCTCGATAGTAGAAGGGGAAAAGATGAACCCCAAAAATGAAACTTTCTGCACACCGAAGAGACACTTTGATCCCTTCACGAACAAGGAATTAGCACGCAGTACCTGGAAAACCATTCTGACTTGCTTCACATGAGACTCCCAATCATCTGAGAAGATCAAAATGTCATCCAAGTAAACAATCAAGAATTTATCCAGATACTCACGGAAAATGTCATGCATAAAAGACTGAAAAACAGATGGAGCATTGGCAAGTCCGAACGGCATCACCAGATACTCAAAATGACCCTCGGGCGTATTAAATGCCGTTTTCCATTCATCTCCCTGCCTGATTCTCACCAGATTATACGCACCACGAATATCAATCTTAGTAAACCAACTAGCCCCCTTAATCCGAGCAAACAAGTCAGAAATCAATGGCAAGGGATACTGAAACTTAACAGTGATCTTATTAAGAAGGCGGTAATCAATACACGGTCTTAGCGAACCATCCTTCTTGGCTACAAAAAAGAACCCTGCTCCCAATGGTGACGACGATGGGCGAATATGTCCCTTCTCCAGGGACTCCTTCACATAACTGCGCATAGCGGTGTGTTCAGGTACGGACAAATTAAATAAACGACCCTTAGGGAATTTACTACCAGGAATCAAATCGATAGCACAATCACAATTCCTATGCGGAGGTAGGGCATCAGACTTGGACTCTTCAAATACATCCTGAAAGTCCGACAAGAACTCTGGGATGTCAGAAGGAATGGATGACGAAATAGACAAAAATGGAACATCACCATGTACTCCCTGACAACCCCAGCTGGTTACCGACATAGAGTTCCAATCCAATACTGGATTATGGGTTTGTAGCCATGGCAACCCCAACACGACCACATCATGCAAATTATGCAGTACCAGAAAGCGAATAACTTCCTGATGTGCAGGAGCCATGCACATGGTCAGCTGGGCCCAGTACTGAGGCTTATTCTTGGCCAAAGGTGTAGCATCAATTCCTCTCAACGGAATAGGACACCGCAAAGGCTCCAAGAAAAATCCACAACGCCTAGCATAATCCAAATCCATCAGATTCAGGGCAGCGCCTGAATCCACAAACGCCATGACAGAATACGACGACAAAGAGCACATTAAGGTAATGGACAAAAGGAATTTGGACTGTACAGTACCAATAACGGCAGAGCTATCGAACCGCCTAGTGCGTTTAGGACAATTAGAAATAGCATGAGTAGAATCACCACAATAGAAACACAGTCTGTTCAGACGTCTGTGTTCTTGCCGTTCTACTTTAGTCATAGTCCTGTCGCACTGCATAGGCTCAGGTTTACTCTCAGACAATACCGCCAGATGGTGCACAGATTTACGCTCGCGCAAGCGACGACCGATCTGAATGGCCAAGGACATAGACTCATTCAAACCAGCAGGCATAGGAAATCCCACCATTACATCCTTAAGAGCTTCAGAGAGACCCTTTCCTTTCTGAACAAAGCCGCTAGTGCAGATTCATTCCACAGAGTGAGTACTGACCACTTCCTAAATTTCTGACAATATACTTCTACATCATCCTGACCCTGGCATAAAGCCAGCAGATTTTTCTCAGCCTGATCCACTGAATTAGGCTCATCGTAAAGCAATCCCAGCGCCTGGAAAAATGCATCAACATTACTCAATGCAGAATCTCCTGGTGCAAGAGAAAACGCCCAGTCCTGTGGGTCGCCGCGCAAAAAAGAAATAATAATCAAAACCTGTTGAATAGGATTACCAGAAGAATGAGGTTTCAAGGCCAAAAATAGCTTACAATTATTTCTGAAGCTCAGGAACTTAGTTCTGTCACCAAAAAACAAATCAGGAATCGGAATTCTTGGTTCTAGCATCGATTTCTGATCAATAGTATCTTGAATCTTTTGTACATTTACAATGAGATTATCCATTGAGGAGCACAGAGCCTGAATATCCATGTCCACAGCTGTGTCCTGAAGCACTCTAATGTCTAGGGGGAAAAAAAGACTGAAGACAGAGCTAAGAAAAAAAAATGATGTCAGGATTTCTTTTTTCCCTCTATTGGGAATCATTGGTGTGGCTCCTTGTACTGTTATGGCTGGCAATCAGGCAACACAGCGTGCAGTAATCAGCGCACATACAGAGATCTGGCAATAACTAAAAACAATAGGACGAGCTCTGAGACGTGGAATCTCTGTAGACTGCAGTACCTGATCTATCCTCACACAACTATAAGCAGCAGTGGATTGCGCCTATCACTACCTATGCAACTCGGCACTGCCTGAGGAGCTGACTAGCCTGAAGATAGAAATACAAGCCTGACTTACCTCAGAGAAATACCCCAAAGGAATAGGCAGCCCCCCACATATAATGACTGTTAGCAAGATGAAAAGACAAACGTAGGAATGAAATAGATTCAGCAAAGTGAGGCCCGATATTCTAGACAGAGCAAGGATAGCAAAGAGAACTATGCAGTCTACAAAAAACCCTAAAACAGAACCACGCAAAGGGGGGCAAAAAGACCCACCGTGCCGAACTAACAGCACGGCGGTGCACCCCTTTGCTTCTCAGAGCTTCCAGCAAAAGTTAATAGCAAGCTGGACAGAAAAAACAGAAAACAAACTAGAAGCACTTATCTAACAGAGCAGCAGGCCCAAGGAAAGATGCAGTAGCTCAGATCCAACACTGGAACATTGACAAGGAGCAAGGAAGACAGACTCAGGTGGAGCTAAATAGCAAGGCAGCCAACGAGCTCACCAAAACACCTGAGGGAGGAAGCCCAGAGACTGCAATACCACTTGTGACCACAGAAGTGAACTCAGCCACAGAATTCACAACAGGTAGCATCACATTATCTGTCGCAACTAGTGTTGAGCATTCCGATACCGCAAGTATCGGGTATCGGCCGATACTTGCGGTATCGGAATTCCGATACCGAGATCCGATACTTTTGTGGTATCGGGTATCGGTATCTGATACATAGAGATGTGTAAAATAAAGAATTAAAATAAAAAATATTGATATATTTACCTCTCCGGCGGCCCCTGGACTCAGCGCGGGTAACCGGCAGGCTTCGTTGTTCAAAATCAGCGCTTTTAGGACCTGAGAATCACGTCCCGGCTTCTGATTGGTCGCGGGCCGCCCATGTGACCGCCACGCGACCAATCACAAGCCGCGACGTCACCGCAAGCTATTAGCGCGCTCATTTTTGAAAAATGAGCGCGTTAATGACTTTCAAAGACGTAGCGGCTTGTGATTGGTCGCGGCCACGCGACCAATCACAAGCCGCGACGTCACCGCAAGCTATTAACGCGCTCATTTTTAAAAATGAGCGCGTTAATGGCTTTCAAAGACGTAGCGGCTTGTGATTGGTCCGCGACCAATCACAAGCCGCTACGTCTTTGAAAGTCATTAACGCGCTCATTTTTAAAAATGAGCGCGTTAATAGCTTGCGGTGACGTCGCGGCTTGTGATTGGTCGCGGCCATGCGACCAATCACAAGCCGCTACGTCTTTGAAAGCTATTAACGCGCTCATTTTTAAAAATGAGCGCGTTAATAGCTTGCGGTGACGTCGCGGCTTGTGATTGGTCGCGTGGCCGCGACCAATCACAAGCCGCTACGTCTTTGAAAGTCATTAACGCGCTCATTTTTCAAAAATGAGCGCGCTAATAGCTTGCGGTGACGTCGCGGCTTGTGATTGGTCGCGTGGCGGTCACATGGGCGGCCCGCGACCAATCAGAAGCCGGGACGTGATTCTCAGGTCCTAAAAGCGCTGATTTTGAACAACGAAGCCTGCCGGTTACCCGCGCTGAGTCCAGGGGCCGCCGGAGAGGTAAATATATCAATATTTTTTATTTTAATTCTTTATTTTACACATCCCTATGGATCCCAGGGCCTGAAGGAGAGTTTCCTCTCCTTCAGACCCTGGGAACCATGAGAATACCTTCCGATACTTGATGTCCCATTGACTTGTATTGGTATCGGATATCGGTATCGGCGATATCCGATATTTTTCGGGTATCGGCCGATACTATCCGATACCGATACTTTCAAGTATCGGACGGTATCGCTCAACACTAGTCGCAACATGCTGGCAGATGCTCTGGTACGAGAGTTGTCGGCCTTGAACAAGTCAAGGGTTCAGGTAGGGGTGGCTCCTTGGAGAACAAGCTTTTACAAATGGAGGCCCGTTGGATTTTTTTGTTACATTCGACCACTCCATGTGGTATAAATGAGGACCTCCTCTTTACGGGTTTTCTTGGCTAAAGTTACCACTTTATAACATCCTTTATATGTTTTCTTCTAGGATGCTTTCAGACTTATCTTGGTTCCATCACAGTTCCTTATTCGCTATATGAGTTTAACACAGACTGGATAAAAGCATGAACAATTTGTGGACACTATGATCCGGTTGTATGGCTCTGCATAAGACTGAAGATGCCTCATAAATGAAATGCCATGGGAAGATGTTTGGTTTATGGACAATCTTTGGAACTCCTTACCATTGATGATACTTGTGGATATTTGTGAGCTCTTATATGTTATACAACCAGCTGCCAGTCCTATGTTGATCTATATTTCACTCTATTTCCCTAAGTGATCATCGTCTATTGTAGTAGTTTTATTCGTTCTGAGCGTGGTGGCCCCACAATTGTTCTGTGGATACATAACTTTTTGGATGCCCATGCTTCGTCCATCTGTTACAGGCTGCCTGTTAGGATATATCTCTCATTTTCCTATACCTATATGTTAGGTTCGTGTGTCCTGAACGTATCGGCCTCATAATGGGCCTGGGAATGTATACCCTTGTGGATGGACATGCTTCACTTGCCCGTTACAGGTTGCAAGTGAGGACACACTTTTTACTTTCTTACATCTGTATGCCAGTAGGCTCGTATGGATCGGGTTACTTTATGCCCCTCCCTCTTTCTATACTTCATAGATTTATATGCTTTCTGCATGTACTTGTATATGGCACTTTTCATGTGGATGGCTTCTCTATATATATACTTCTCTTTTGGCCACTTTGTGTGCCACTAAGATACGTTCCCCTGTGGCTCTCGTTATACAAATGCTTTGATATATGTTTTCAAGATCTGTGCTATTTCCTAAAACCATTATCCGATACAGGTTTTTCATCTTTCGTTTTCTTTTCTGGATTCAGTAATATCACTTTTTACTGATGTTGGTATACTTCACAATAAATTTCGTTCATCACTTATTTTTCCAGTGTTTCTCCCTTTTTTTAGGTCATTATACATATGCGTCTTTATTTTTGTATTTATTTTTATTTGTTATGTATGATTTTTATTTTTATTTATGTTTATTATTATTTTTCTTCACATTACATTCTTCGTTATTACGGTATTCATTATTCATTTCTCATTAATATTTTATTTTTATTTTTTATTTATTTATCTCCTTTTCTCGTTACATATTATTCTGTTATTATTATTTTTTATTTTTCATTTATTTTTTATTTTTCATTCATTTTTTATGTTTTGTTTTCTTAATTCATATTTTCCATTCACAGGTCTCTATATTGTATGCTTCCATCTCAGTAATCACCCGGTTTAAGATGACTGACACTATATATCTTTGCCTATTTCCTTGACTTATTTTTATTTATTTATTTATATTTCAGTTACTTGTGGCCCCTCTATCTGTGTCTATTCAACAGCGCTGTTCATTTCAATATGCGCCGCGCTGAATACTTTTCGGTGAGTGCGCATCATGCACCGTTGGCAGGGACGCCTGCTTGTTCTCCGGCTCCTCCCCCCTACATCACTTCCGGTTCCGGCCTCTGGATCTGATTACACGCTCACCCATGCACATTTTAAGGTATTTAAACTTTGATTGTTTGCTGCCGGTTTACCTTCCCCTGATGAAGCCGTCCTTGTAACGGTGACACGCGTAGGGTCTTTCCCCACGCTGATCCTTGCCGCCTTCATTCTCCCCGGTGACCTCCTAGATGGCTTTTGGGTCCCACGTTCGGCCCTGAAGATCGGTACCAGTGGCTATTCGTCTCCTCACTGGGACCCAGTGGCGTATCCAGGGGGGGGCAGCCGGGGCATGTGCCCCGGGCGCAGCCATCAAGGGGGCGCCAGCAGGCCACCTGATGCGGTGGTCCAAGGAGGAGGCTCCCCGTCAGTGGAATTCTCAAACATTGCCCCTGAGGCAAGCATCTGCGGCCCGAGGTGCACGCTAGAAGAGGAGGCGGCACAGAGCTCTGGGACTTTCGCAGCTGCTGGAGAGGAGAGCTGCCCACAATGCGTCGCCATGAATATGCAGTGACTTCCGACCCCGTCCAGTGCCCGGAGAATGAGCCGTGCGTCGCTAAACAGGAAGTGTGCACTGTGCAGCACCTGGAGCAAAGGATTGCGGGGGCTGGGGGGATGCAGAGCCTGGCTGGGAGGACAAGGTATGGGCTCTAATATACTGCGTGGGCTGCTATATACTACGTTGCTGCTATTTATTACGTGGGCTCTGCTATATACTACATGGCTGCTATTTATTACGTGGGCTCTGCTATATACTACATGGGCTGCTATTTACTATCTGGGCTCTGCTATATACTACGTGGGCTGCTATATACTACGTGGGCTGCTATTTACTATATGGGCTCTGCTATATACTACGTGGGCTGCTATATACTACGTGGGCTGCTATTTACTTCGTGGGCTCTGCTATATACTACGTGGGCTGCTATATACTACATGGACTGCTATTTACTTCATGGGCTCTGCTATATACTACGTGGGCTGCTATATACTACATGGGCTCTGCTATATACTATGTGGGCTCTGCTATATACTACGTGGGCTGCTATTTACTACGTGGGCTGCTATATACTACATGGGCTGCTATATACTACGTGGGCTGCTATATACTACATGGGCTCTGCTATATACTACGTGGACTGCTATATACTACATGGGCTCTGCTATATACTACGTGGGCTGCTATTTACTTCGTGGCTCTGCTATATACTACGTGGGCTGCTATATACTACGTGGGCTGCTATATACTACGTGGGCTGTGTTATATACTACGTTGGCTGCTATATACTACATGGGCTGCTATTTACTATGTGGGCAGTGCTGTATACTACTGTGTGAGCTGTGCTGTATACTACTGTGTGGGCTGTGCTGTATACTACTGTTTGGGCTGTCCTATATACTACTATGTGGTCTGTGCTATATACTACTATGTGAGGACTGAAACAAGGCCAAGGGGCTGGATGGGTGCAATGTTGTGATTTCTGCCCCCATAATGTGCTCAGATTTCTTCTGCCCCCCCCTAATGTCCTGATTTCTGCCCCCATCCCCTCCATATGTTCCTCAGATTTCTCCACCACATGCAACTGCACCCGGGAAGGGAGGGGATGGAGGCAGGAATCAGGACATTATGGGGGCAGAAGAAATCTGAGGAGATTATAGGGGGCAGAAATCTGAGGGGGGGGGCGCCAAACTGATCTTTTGCCCCGGGTGCAGGAGGAGCTAGATACACCTCTGCTGGGACCTCTGTGGTTACCGCCACTTCCAGGCGATTTAACCCTTTTTTTGCCATCTTGATTCTTTACGATCTTATACCTAGCTTTGTTCGTCTCCTGGTCCGCTCATCTTCAGCTGGCATACAGGTGTAGCTTTCTCTTAGACAGAGGGTATGTTATTATGCTCTGACATATGGGCTTATGTCCACCCTTATTTATATCTTACCTCTGGGGTATGTTTTATGATTTAGGTCACCAAATTAGATTATGGTATATATGTTATTTCTGGTTGGGAGTTATGCTATGTTTACTGTTATCATACAGTCCTTGGCTTAATGTATGTCTGGCAGGATCTTTGGGTTTTTGTGGGGATGTTTTTAGATGTTTTTAACATTATGCATCAATAAAGTTTACCCTTTATATATTATTACTTATTGTGGTGTGCGGTTTTTTGTAGAGTGGCTCTTTTTCTTCTCTCTGGTTCAATCTGGAACTGCCATGTCACCAGGGCAGTAAATGTTTATCCACTAATGAAAAGCCGCCACATCACGGGCATGCTCGGTAAGGTGATTTCTGGACTTAGACTCCAGAACGTCAAGCCACAGGTGCCTATCGCTGGTTACAATATACTTGGCTGGCTAGCCGGCAGCAAACAAACAAATACTTTGAGCCTAAGCAAGACGCTTGGACTGACGTCTATGCTTAGCAGCACCCACAGTGGCCGAGCCGGAATGGGAGACCGTAGAGGCAGATAAGTAGCAAGAGCCCTGCTGCAGAATTACAGCAAGAGTCGGTGCACGTGTTACAGAAGGACAGAGAGAGAGTAGACTGAACATGCCGAAGTCAAGCCGGGAGGTCAATGTAGTGTCAAAAGGGTGGGACATAAGTGTGGTCGGGATGTAGCAAAAAGGTCGGGGAGCCAAAGATAGTGGTGCAGTACAAATGGGGCAGACAGGAGGGAAGTTAGAGTACCAAGCTGAAGGTCAGAGCCAGAACAGACAATTAGCACAGAGCCATACACAAGAAAGCAACCGGACAGCAGTATGCAAGCACACCAGTGGGGTCAGACATACAGCCAAGACAGATGTATCACTGACAAGGATCTCCAGATGAAGGCCGGTAAATGTAGCCCTCACCAAACCAGAAGGAGGCTAAACAAATTAACCGTGAGAGGACAGGGAAGGAACCCTGTCCACAACCATGACAATAAGACTTGAGATCTATCCCGAGCAGCATACGGGGCATATACTATGGAGCATCTTATGGGGGCCATCAACCATAATGCAGCAGCATATGAGGCATATACTATGGAGCATCTTATGGGACCATCAACCTTTATGGAGCAGCGTATGGGGCATATGGATGGGAGCAGCAAATTACAGAACAGTGGCGCAGGATGGGAGCAACTCATGACAGAATAGGGCAGCACATGACAGAACGGGGGTGCAGGATGGCAGCAGCACATGACAGAATGGGGGTGCAGGATGGAAGCAGCACATGACAGAATGGGGGCGCAGGATGGAAGCAGCACATGACAGAACGGGGGCGCAGGATGGGAGCAGCACATGACAGGATGGGGGCGCAGGATGGGAGCAGCAAATGACAGAATGGAGGCACAGGATGGGTGCAGCACATGTCAGAATGGAGGCGCAGGATGGGTGCAGCACATGACAGAATAGGGACGCAGGATGGAGCAGCACATGACAGGATGGGGGTGCAGGATGGAGCAGCACATGACAGGATGGGGACGCAGGATGGAGCAGCACATGACAGGATGGGGACGCAGAATGGAGCAGCACATACCAGGATGGAGACCTTACACCAATATAAATGCTCGCCACCTGGGCGTAGAACAGGTTCAATAGCTAGGATAATATATTGTGGTATACCTACACTAACTAAGAAACAAGGAATTCTCTCCCTAGCTCAGCAGCACCTCTCCCTACAATGCCTGATTCAGGAGTAAACTGTGACGAGCATGGTGGTGTCAGGTCTGATATAGACCTGATGAGGCTGTGTGGCCAGCCTTTCACTGTAATGCCACAACCAACATGGCTGCGGCATTGCAGTGTAAGGCAGACAATCCCTGCATGTTCGTTGGCTATCTAAAGAGCGCCAAACATGCAGGGAGGGGACCTGAGCTCCCGCCGAGCAGCCCCGGAAATACTCGGCGAATTCTGAGCATCTCGAGCATTTACATAGTTACATAGTGACATAGTTACATAGTTATTAAGGTTGAAGGAAGACTTTAAGTCCCTCTAGTTCAACCCATAGCCTAACCTAACTTGCCCTAACATGTTGATCCAGAGGAAGGCAAAAAAAAACCATGTAGCAAAGAATAAGCTCCACCTTGGGGAAAAAAAATTCCTTCCCGACTCCACATACGGCAATCAGACCAGTTCCCTGGATCAACGCCCTATCAAGGAATCTAGTGTATATACCCTGTAACATTATACTTTTCCACAAATGTATCCAGTCCCCTCTTAAATTTAAGTAATGAATCACTCATTACAACATCATACGGCAGAGAGTTCCATAGTCTCACTGCTCTTACAGTAAAGAATCTGCGTCTGTTATTATGCTTAAACCTTTTTTCCTCCAAACGTAGAGGATGCCCCCTTGTCCCTGTTTCAGGTCTATGATTAAAAAGATCATCAGAAAGGTCTTTGTACTGTCCCCTCATATATTTATACATTAACATAAGATCACCCCTTAGTCTTCGTTTTTCCAAACTAAATAGCCCCAAGTGTAATAACCTATCTTGGTATTGCAGACCCCCCAGTCCTCTAATAACCTTGGTCGCTCTTCTCTGCACCTGCTCCAGTTCAGCTATGTCTTTCTTATACACCAGAGACCAGAACTGTGCACAGTATTCTAAGTGTGGTCGAACTAGTGACTTGTATAGAGGTAAAATTATGTTCTCCTCATGAGCATCTATGCCTCTTTTAATGCATTCCATTATTTTATTTGCCTTTGTAGCAGCTGCCTGACACTGGCCACTGAATATGAGTTTGTCATCCACCCATACACCCAGGTCTTTTTCATTGACGGTTTTGCCCAGAGTTTTAGAATTAAGCACATAATTATACATCTTATTACTTCTACCCAAGTGCATGACCTTACATTTATCCCCATTAAAGCTCATTTGCCATTTATCAGCCCAAGCTTCTAGTTTACATAAATCATCCTGTAATATAAAATTGTCCTCCTCTGTATTGATTACCCTGCAGAGTTTAGTGTCATCTGCAAATATTGAAATTCTACTCTGAATGCCCCCTACAAGGTCATTAATAAATATGTTAAAAAGAAGAGGGCCCAATACTGACCCCTGTGGTACCCCACTGCTAACCGCTACCCAGTCCGAGTGTGTTCCATTAATAACCACCCTTTCTTTCCTATCCCTGAGCTAGCTCTCAACCCACTTACACATATTTTCCCCTATCCCCATTATTCTCATTTTATGTATCAACCTTTTGTGTGGCACCGTAACAAAAGCTTTTGAAAAGTCCATATACACTACATCTACTGGGTTCCTTTGGTCCAGTCCGGAACTTACCTCTTCATAGAAACTGATCAAATTAGTCTGACATGAACGGTCCCTAGTAAACCCGTGCTGATACTGGGTCATGAGGTTATTCCTCTTCAGATACTCCAGTATAGCATCCCTTAGAATGCCCTCCAGGATTTTACCCACAGTAGAGGTTAAGCTTACTGGCCTATAATTTTCGAGTTCAGTTTTTGTCCCCTTTTTGAATATTGGCACCACATTTGCTATACGCCAGCATTGAGATGCTCGGGCAAGTACAGAGTAGTGGAGAGCATGCTCATACATCAATTATTACATCATTGCGATCGCCCATGCACACAGGCTGTGCGCAGAAGATTGTCATCGGATGTCAACTGATTCTGACAGCTGACACCAGGCACTGAGTGCCAGGATTGGTCAGGCACCGCTCCAGCATTTTAACCCCCTGGATGTTGCAATTGCAGCATTCCAGGAACCAGCAGATGGATGACCACCCCTCTGCATTTACATCGAAGACCCCGTGGTGTGACTCAAGGTCCCGATCATTGCCATGGTGACCCGATATCATCATGACTAGAGTTGAGCGACCTTGACCTTTTTAGAGTCGAGCCGGGTTTCGCGAAACCCGACTATCTCAAAAGTCGAGTCGAGTGGAATCGGCCGATTATCGCGAAAAGTCGGGGATCGACCGAAACACGAAACCCAATGCAAGTCAATGGGGGAGCATAGTCGGCAGTGAGTAGAGGCCAGGAAAACATGTACAGAGCCCATTGTATTGGCAAAAACATCCATTCTTGCTACTGAAGCTTGTCAATCGTAATTTAGCTTATAATAATTGGAAGGCATTTGAAATTGGGGGTCATTTGGCTAAAGTTGTGGGGGGTAGGGCTGGTTCAAGTAATTAGTGTGCCCATTAAATCTATACCACGTCACGGCAGTGGAGCAGGGAGAGGTAAGTATTTCAACTTTGCAAGTGCTGTGATCCTGAGCAAGCAGGGGGGGCCTACTCGTTGGCATTGGCACTGGCACAGGGCCCCTCAAAGTACAGCGGTGTGTTTGCACGGCGGGGGCGCTCCCCACCGGCAGCAACACTTTTGCGTACTATGAGGGGCCCTGTGCCAGTGACGTCGCCAACGAGTATTCCTCCCCTCACCTGATGAAGGAACCTGCACCTTTATCTGCACCTTCCTCTTTGTCCCCGTGTAAGGTGGTATGGTATGCGGGAAGGGGGATCTGACTTTCAGCAGGGTCACAATCTTGCAGTGTAGCATGCACGGGGAATGTTGCATTATGGGTCAATGTACCAGCAGACTCATCTATCACTGGCTGGGCAATGGGCAGGATGAGGGGGAAACAGATATGGGCCCAAAGAATAAAGTGGGCTAAATGCAGTTCAAAATTGGTAACAGGACTAACCAGGGGGCATTGTTTTGTTCAGTGGAGGACAACTGGAATGAGAGGCTGACACAGAGAGTAGGCCCAAATCAGTAAGTATTCTAAATGCAGTTCAAAATTGGCAACAGTAGTAAACCGGCGGCACAGCTTTGTTCACTATAGGAGAACAGCAAGGAGCGGCAGACACAGATAGAAGGCCCCAACCCAACTAGTAGGCCTAATGCAGTGTTGTTTTCAACAACTACTAAACGAGAGCCAGAAGATCGAAGCAATGGAGAGGAAACCTGGGGAACACCTTCGAGTGGAAGACACCGTCTCTACACCCCAGACCCAACTTGTAGGCTGAATGCAGTGTTGTTTTCAACAACTACTAAACAAGAGCTTTAAGATTGAAGCAATGGAGAGGAAACCTGGAGAACACCTTGGAGCGGAAGACACCGTCTCTACAACCCAGACCCAACTTGTAGACCGAATGCAGTGTTGTTTTCAACAACTACTTAAGAAGAGCTTTAAGATTGAAGCAATGGAGAGGAAACCTGGAGAACACCTTGGAGCGGAAGACACCGTCTCTACAACCCAGACCCAACTTGTAGGCCGAATGCAGTGTTGTTTTCAACAACTACTTAAGAAGAGCTTTAAGATTGAAGCAATGGAGAGGAAACCTGGAGAACACCTTGGAGCGGAAGATACCGTCTCTACACCCCAGACCCAACTTGTAGTCTAGAATGCAGTGTTGTTTTCAACAACTACTAAACAAGAGCTTTAAGATTGAAGCAATGTTGAGGAAACCTGGAGAACACCTTGGAGCGGAAGACACCGTCTCTACAACCCAGACCCAACTTGTAGACCGAATGCAGTGTTGTTTTCAACAACTACTAAACGAGAGTCAGAAGATCTAAGCAATGGCGAGGAAACCTGGGGAACACCTTGGAGCGGCAGACATCGTTAGTAGGCCCTACCGAAGTAGTAGCCCCAATGCAGTTTTCAAATTCCTAGAGGCTGAAAACAAGACTATTGACGCTCTGCTTTTTTCAAAGGAGGACAGCTGTATTGAGTGGCGCAGACAGACACAGGTAGTAGGCCTTAAACCAATAATGTGGCTCAATGCAGTTTAAAAAAGGTTACAGGGGTACACAGGCAGCATTGCTCTGGTCAGTGGAGGACAATTTCAATAGTGGACCACAGACAGACTTTGTACGCCTACTATTAAAAAAAGGATGCTCTATGCAATTAAAAATAGGTTCCAGGGGTCCACGGGCAGCAGTGGTGTGGTCAGTGGAGGAGTATTGGAAGGAGGGACCGCAGACAGGCGTAGTAAACCTAACATAACAAAATTAGGCTGCAGGCACGTTAAAATTGGTTCCAGGGGTACACGGGCAGCAGTGGTGTGGTCAGCGGAGGACAATTTGAATTAGGGACTGCAGACAGACTTTGTAGGCTGTCCCCTGTGGACCATGCATCCAACACATTAACCCAGTGCGCCGTAATGGACACGTAACTTTTTGTGGACATGCCTACTGGTCCATGCGTCTCTTGTCAGGTGCACCTTTCTACTGTTTGATTGCCTGAGTGCTATGACAATGCAGACTTTTTCATGCCGGTGGAGGGCTGGGATGGCTTTTCTCGCAAAAGAAATGTCGACTGGGTAGCTTGAACCGTGGTACAGTGTAGTTCATCTGGGCTTTCAAAATATAAAACAAAGAAAAAAAGGAGGCTCCATGCACTTTCAGCTGGGTTCCAGGGGTACACGGCCAGCATTGGTCTGGTCAGTGGAGAACTATTGGAAGGAGAGACCGCAGACAGGCTTCGAAGGCCTAACATAATAAAATTGGGCTGTAGGCACTTTATAATTGTTTCCAGGGGTACACGGGCAGCAGTAGACAGGTCAGTGGAGGCCTAGTGGAAGGAGGGACCGCAGACAGGCTTCGAAGGCCTAACATAATAAAATTGGGCTGTAGGCACTTTAAAATTGGTTCCAGGGGAACACGGGCAGCAGTAGACAGGTCAGTGGAGGACTAGTGGAAGGACGGACCGCAGACAGGCTTCGAAGGCCTAACATAATATAATTGGGCTGTAGGCACTTTAAAATTGGTTCCAGGGGTACACGGGCAGCAGTAGACAGGTCAGTGGAGGACTAGTGGAAGGACGGACCGCAGACAGGCTTTGAAGGCCTAACATAATAAAATTGGGCTGTAGGCACTTTATAATTGGTTCCAGGGGTACACGGGCAGCAGTAGACAGGTCAGTGGAGGACTAGTGGAAGGAGGGACCGCAGACAGGTTTCGAAGGCCTAACATAATAAAATTGGGCTGTAGGCACTTTATAATTGGTTCCAGGGGTACACGGGCAGCAGTAGACAGGTCAGTGGAGGCCTAGTGGAAGGAGGGACCGCAGACAGGCTTCGAAGGCCTAACATAATAAAATTGGGCTGGAGGCACATTATAATTGGTTCCAGGGGTACACGGGCAGCAGTAGAAAGGTCAGTGGAGGACTAGTGGAAGGAGGGACCGCAGACAGGCTTCGAAGGCCTAACATAATAAAATTGGGCTGTAGGCACTTTAAAATTGGTTCCAGGGGAACACGGGCAGCAGTAGACAGGTCAGTGAAGGTCTAGTGGAAGGACGGACTGCAGACAGGCTTCGAAGGCCTAACATAATATAATTGGGCTGTAGGCACTTTAAAATTGGTTCCAGGGGTACACGGGCAGCAGTAGACAGGTCAGTGTTGGACTAGTGGAAGGAGGGACCGCAGACAGGCTTCGAAGGCCTAACATAATAAAATTGGGCTGTAGGCACTTTATAATTGTTGCCAGGGGTACACGGGCAGCAGTAGACAGGTCAGTGGAGGACTAGTGGAAGGACGGACCGCAGACAGGCTTCGAAGGCCTAACATAATAAAATTTGGCTGTAGGCACTTTAAAATTGGTTCCAGGGGAACACGGGTAGCAGTAGACAGGTCAGTGGAGGACTAGTGGAAGGACGGACCGCAGACAGGTTTCGAAGGCCTAACATAATAAAATTGGGCTGTAGGCACTTTAAAATTGGTTCCAGGGGTACATGGGCAGCAGTAGACAGGTCAGTGGAGGCCTAGTGGAAGGACGGACCGCAGACAGGCTTCGAAGGCCTAACATAATATAATTGGGCTGTAGGCACTTTAAAATTGGTTCCAGGGGAACACGGGCAGCAGTAGACAGGTCAGTGGAGGCCTAATGGAAGGACGGACCGCAGACAGGTTTCGAAGGCCTAACATAATAAAATTGGGCTGTAGGCACTTTAAAATTGGTTCCAGGGGTACATGGGCAGCAGTAGACAGGTCAGTGGAGGCCTAGTGGAAGGACGGACCGCAGACAGGCTTCGAAGGCCTAACATAATAAAATTGGGCTATAGGCACTTTAAAATTGGTTCCAGGGGAACACGGGCAGCAGTAAACAGGTCAGTGGAGGCCTAGTGGAAGTACGGACCGCAGACAGGCTTCGAAGGCCTAACATAATAAAATTTGGCTGTAGGCACTTTAAAATTGGTTCCAGGGGAACACGGGCAGCAGTAGACAGGTCAGTGGAGGACTAGTGGAAGGACGGACCGCAGACAGGTTTCGAAGGCCTAACATAATAAAATTGGGCTGTAGGCACTTTAAAATTGGTTCCAGGGGAACACGGGCAGCAGTAGACAGGTCAGTGGAGGCCTAGTGGAAGGATGGACCGCAGACAGGCTTCGAAGGCCTAACATAATATAATTGGGCTGTAGGCACTTTAAAATTGGTTCCAGGGGTACACGGGCAGCAGTAGACAGGTCAGTGGAGGACTAGTGGAAGGAGGGACCGCAGACAGGCTTCGAAGGCCTAACATAATAAAATTGGGCTGTAGGCACTTTAAAATTGGTTCCAGGGGAACACGGGCAGCAGTAGACAGGTCAGTGGAGGACTAGTGGAAGGACGGACCGCAGACAGGCTTCGAAGGCCTAACATAATAAAATTTGGCTGTAGGCACTTTAAAATTGGTTCCAGGGGAACACGGGCAGCAGTAGACAGGTCAGTGGAGGACTAGTGGAAGGAGGGTCCGCAGACAGGCATCGAAGGCCTAACATAATATAATGGGGCTGTAGGCACTTTAAAATTGGTTCCAGGGGTACACGGGCAGCAGTAGACAGGTCAGTGGAGGACTAGTGGAAGGACGGACCGCAGACAGGCTTCGAAGGCCTAACATAATAAAATTGGGCTGTAGGCACTTTATAATTGGTTCCAGGGGTACACAGGCAGCAGTAGACAGGTCAGTGGAGGACTAGTGGAAGGAGGGACCGCAGACAGGCTTCGAAGGCCTAACATAATAAAATTGGTCTGTAGGCACTTTATAATTGGTTCCGGGGGTAAAAGGGCAGCAGTAGACAGGTCAGTGGAGGCCTAGTGGAAGGAGGGACCGCAGACAGGCTTCGAAGGCCTAACATAATAAAATTGTGCTGTAGGCACTTTATAATTGGTTCCAGGGGTACACGGGCAGCAGTAGACAGGTCAGTGGAGGACTAGTGGAAGGAGGGACCGCAGACAGGCTTCGAAGGCCTAACATAATAAAATTGGGCTGTAGGCACTTTATAATTGGTTCCAGGGGTACACGGGCAGCAGTAGACAGGTCAGTGGAGGCCTAGTGGAAGGAGGGACCGCAGACAGGCTTCGAAGGCCTAACATAATAAAATTGGGCTGTAGGCACATTATAATTGGTTCCAGGGGTACACGGGCAGCAGTAGACAGGTCAGTGGAGGACTAGTGGAAGGAGGGACCGCAGACAGGCTTCGAAGGCCTAACATAATAAAATTGGACTGTAGGCACATTAAAATTGGTTCCAGGGGAACACGGGCAGCAGTAGACAGGTCAGTGAAGGTCTAGTGGAAGGACGGACTGCAGATAGGCTTCGAAGGCCTAACATAATATAATTGGGCTGTAGGCACTTTAAAATTGGTTCCAGGGGTACACGGGCAGCAGTAGACAGGTCAGTGTTGGACTAGTGGAAGGAGGGACCGCAGACAGGCTTCGAAGGCCTAACATAATAAAATTGGGCTGTAGGCACTTTATAATTGTTGCCAGGGGTACACGGGCAGCAGTAGACAGGTCAGTGGAGGACTAGTGGAAGGAGGGACCGCAGACAGGCTTCGAAGGCCTAACATAATAAAATTTGGCTGTAGGCACTTTAAAATTGGTTCCAGGGGAACACGGGCAGCAGTAGACAGGTCAGTGGAGGACTAGTGGAAGGACGAACCGCAGACAGGTTTCGAAGGCCTAACATTATAAAATTGGGCTGTAGGCACTTTAAAATTGGTTCCAGGGGTACACGGGCAGCAGTAGACAGGTCAGTGGAGGCCTAGTGGAAGGACGGACCGCAGACAGGCATCGAAGGCCTAACATAATATAATTGGGCTGTAGGCACTTTAAAATTGGTTCCAGGGGTACACGGGCAGCAGTAGACATGTCAGTGGAGGACTAGTGGAAGGAGGGACCGCAGACAGGCTTCGAAGGCCTAACATAATAAAATTGGGCTGTAGGCACTTTAAAATTGGTTCCAGGGGAACACGCGCAGCAGTAGACAGGTCAGTGGAGGCCTAGTGGAAAGACGGACCGCAGACAGGCTTCGAAGGCCTAACATAATAAAATTGGGCTGTCGGCACTTCAAAATTGGTTCCAGGGGAACACGGGCAGCAGTAGACAGGTCAGTGGAGGCCTAGTGGAAGGACGGACCGCAGACAGGCTTCGAAGGCCTAACATAATAAAAGTGGGCTGTAGGCACTTTAAAATTGGTTCCAGGGGAACACGGGCAGCAGTAGACAGGTCAGTGGAGGCCTAGTGGAAGGACGGACCGCAGACAGGCTTCGAAGGCCTAACATAATATAATTGGGCTGTAGGCACTTTATAATTGTTGCCAGGGGTACACGGGCAGCAGTAGACAGGTCAGTGGAGGCCTAGTGGAAGGAGGGACCACAGACAGGCTTCGAAGGCCTAACATAATAAAATTGGGCTGTAGGCACTTTAAAATTGGTTCCAGGGGAAGAAGGGCAGCAGTAGACAGGTGAGTGGAGGCCTAGTGGAAGGACGGACCGCAGACAGGCTTCGAAGGCCTAACATAATAAAATTGGGCTGTAGGCACTTTATAATTGGTTCTAGGGGTACACGGGCAGCAGTAGACAGGTCAGTGGAGGTCTAGTGGAAGGAGGGACCGCAGACAGGCTTCGAAGGCCTAACATAATAAAATTGGGCTGTAGGCACTTTAAAATTGGTTCCAGGGGAACACGGGCAGCAGTAGACAGGTCAGTGGTGGACTAGTGGAAGGAGGGACCGCAGACAAGCTTCGAAGGCCTAACATAATAAAATTGGGCTGTAGGCACTTTATAATTGGTTCCAGGGGTACACGGGCAGCAGTAGACCGGTCAGTGGATGCCTAGTTGAAGGATGGACCGCAGACATGCTTCGAAGGCCTAACATAATAAAATTGGGCTGTAGGCACTTTATAATTGGTTCCAGGGGTACACGGGCAGCAGTAGACAGGTCAGTGGAGGCCTAGTGGAAGGAGGGACCGCAGACAGGCTTCGAAGGCCTAACATAATAAAATTGGGCTGTAGGCACTTTAAAATTGGTTCCAGGGGAACACAGGCAGCAGTAGACAGGTCAGTGGAGGCCTAGTGAAAGGACGGACCGCAGACAGGCTTCGAAGGCCTAACATAATAAAATTGGGCTGTAGGCACTTTATAATTGGTTCCAGGGGTACACGGGCAGCAGTAGACAGGTCAGTGGAGGCCTAGTGGAAGGAGGGACCGCAGACAGGCTTCGAAGGCCTAACATAATAAAATTGGGCTGTAGGCACTTTAAAATTGGTTCCAGGGGAACACAGGCAGCAGTAGACAGGTCAGTGGAGGCCTAGTGGAAGGACGGACCGCAGACAGGCTTCGAAGGCCTAACATAATAAGATTGGGCTGTAGGCACTTTATAATTGGTTCCAGGGGTACACGGGCAGCAGTAGACAGGTCAGTGGAGGCCTAGTGGAAGGAGGGACCGCAGACAGGCTTCGAAGGCCTAACATAATAAAATTGGGCTGTAGGCACTTTAAAATTGGTTCCACGGGAACACGGGCAGCAGTAGACAGGTCAGTGGAGGCCTAGTGGAAGGACAGCCCGCAAACAGGCTTCAAAGGCCTAACATAATAAAATTGGGCTGTAGGCACTTTATAATTGGTTCCAGGGGTACACGGGCAGCAGTAGACAGGTCAGTGGAGGCCTAGTGGAAGGAGGGACCGCAGACAGGCTTCGAAGGCCTAACATAATAAATTTGGGCTGTAGGCACTTTGTATTCTCTTGCATTGGTACACAGGCACCATTGGTGTTGTCAGCGGCGGCCGATTGTAATGAATGTCTGCCAGTTAGTAGTCCCAAACAATAAATACATGTTAATGTCTCGCATTACAACAAAACGAAAACACAAAAGGGTGCAATCATTAGGTACAGGGGTGCATAGTTTCAGACCTAGTAGTTTGGCACAAAGTATTTACTTGGGTAAATATAGGACACTGCCCCTGACTATGTTAAGTACCATCATACATGTCAACACAATGGTATTGTCAGTGGCAGGAATTTACGGATTTCAGCGCATAGACTAAACATTGGTGGAACTGTGAGAGATAATTGTGCAAGTGGTAGAGCAATGTTTGAGCTGGGGGTGGGGAACTCTCTTGTGGCCGGCGGTACATGCCCAGGGCCCCTCATGTTACAACAGTGTGTCTGACATTGGGTGCGCACCACCACCGCCAGAGACACTTTATTGTACTATGAGGGAACCAGTGGCAGTGCTGTCGACCAAAAGCGGGCACACACACCTCTTCAGACAAACAGCACTCTCACGGGTGCTTGCGCCAAGTGGCGATACCACGGCCCCGTGTGGGGAGTTTGGCCATTTAGGGAGGTGTAAACATGTCGTATGCTGGACAATCAGCTGCTGCAAATTACGAGATTGGTAAAGTCATTCATAGTAGTCCACAGGCAATACCTTTTCATAGGAAAGCTAGGTGTCGGCCGGGCAAGGTGGGGCAAAAGAATTCGAAATCCAGTTGTGGTTCATTTTAATGAAGGTTAGATCATCAACATTTTGGGTAGCCAGACGAATCCTTTTTTCGGTTAATATTGAACCTGCAGCACTGAATACTCTTTCTGATAGGACACTAGCTGCCGGGCAAGCAAGCTCCTGCAATGCATATTCTGCCAATTCTGGCCAGGTGTCTAATTTTGATGCCCAGTAATCAAATGGGAATGACGGTTGAGGTAGAACATCGATAAGGGATGAAAAATAGTTAGTAACCATACTGGACAAATGTTGTCTCCTGTCACTTTGAATTGATGCAGCAGTACCTGTCCTGTCTGCGGTCATAGCAAAATCACTCCACAACCTGGTCAGAAAACCCCTCTGTCCAACGCCACTTCGGATTTCTGCACCTCTAACACTTCTGGTCTGCTGCCCCTGCTGCTCGTGTGAGAACGATCACGGGCGCTGTGTGCTGGGAATGCCTGAAGCAAACGGTCAACAAGAGTTGATTGTTTGGTTGCTAATATTAGTTCCAAGTTCTCATGTGGCATAATATTTTGCAATTTGCCTTTATAGCGAGGATCAAGGAGGCAGGCCAACCAGTAATCGTCATCGTTCATCATTTTCGTAATGCGTGTGTCCCTTTTGAGGATACGTAAGGCATAATCCGCCATGTGTGCCAAAGTTCCAATTGTCAAATCAGCGGTTGTGCTTGGTTGAGGGGCAGTTTCTGGCAAATCTACGTCACTTGTGTCCCTCAGAAACCCAGAACCCGGCCTTGCCACGCCACCAATTTCCAGTGGCCCCGGAGAAGCTTCCTCATTAAAAAAATACTCATCCCCATCATCCTCCTCGTCCTCCTCCTCCTGTTCGCCCGCTACCTCATCCTGTACACTGCCCTGACCAGACAATGGCTGACTGTCATCAAGGCTTTCCTCTTCCTCGGCTGCAGATGCCTGCTCCTTTATGTGCGTCAAACTTTGCATCAGCAGACGCATTAGGGGGATGCTCATGCTTATTATGGCGCTGTCTGCACTACCCAGCCGTGTGCATTCCTCAAAACACTGAAGGACTTGACACATGTCTTGTATCTTCGACCACTGCACACCTGACAACTCCATGTCTGCCATCCTACTGCCTGCCTGTGTATGTGTAACCTCCCACAAAAACATAACAGCCCGCCTCTGTTCGCACAGTCTCTGAAGCATGTGCAGTGTTGAGTTCCACCTTGTTGCAACGTCTATGATTAGGCGATGCTGGGGAAGGTTCAAAGACCGCTGATAGGTCTGCATATGGCTGGAGCGTACGGGCGAACGGCGGATATGTGAGCAAACTCCGCGCACTTTGAGGAGCAGGTCGGATAACCCCGGATAACTTTTCAGGAAGCACTGCACCACCAGGTTTAAGGTGTGAGCCAGGCAAGGAATGTGTTTCAGTTGGGAAAGGGAGATGGCAGCCATGAAATTCCTTCCGTTATCACTCACTACCTTGCCTGCCTCAAGATCTACTGTGCCCAGCCACGACTGCGTTTCTCTCTGCAAGAACTCGGACAGAACTTCTGCGGTGTGTCTGTTCTCGCCCAAACACTTCATAGCCAATACAGCCTGCTGACGCTTGCCAGTAGCTGCCCCATAATGGGACAACTGGTGTGCAACAGTGCCAGCTGCGGATGGAGTGGTTTGGCGACTGCGGTCTGTGGACGAGCTCTCGCTTCTGCAGAAGGACGAGGAGGAGGAGGAGGAAGGGGTGCGAACACCTACAGCCAACTGTTTCCTAGACTGTGGGCTAGGCAGAACTGTCCCGAAATTGATGTCCCCTGTGGACCCTGCATCCACAACATTCACCCAGTGTGCCGTGATGGACACGTAACGTCCCTGGCCATGCCTACTGGTCCATGCATCTGTTGTCAGGTGCACCTTTGTACTCACAGATTGCCTGAGTGTATGGACGATGCGCTCTTTAACATGCTGGTGGAGGGCTGGGATGGCTTTTCTCGAAAAGAAGTGTCGACTGGGTAGCTCATAGCGTGGTACACCGTAGTCCATCAGGGCTTTGAAAGCTTCACTTTCAACTAACCAGTAGGGCATCATCTCTAACGAGATTAGTCTAGCTATGTGGGCGTTCAAACCCTGTGTACGCGGATGCGAGGATAATTACTTCCTTTTTCTAACCAGAGTCTCATGTAGGGTGAGCTGGACTGGAGAGCTGGAGATCGTGGAACTAGCGGGTGTGCCGGTGGACATGGCAGACTGAGAGACGGTTGGAGATGGTATTGTTTCCGCCAGTGCCCTAGATGCAGTGTTTCCTACTACGAAACTGGTGATTCCCTGTTGTGAATTATGTGGCTGAATTCACTCCTGTGGTCACAAGTGGTACTGCAGCTTCTGAGCTTCCTCCCTCAGGTGTTCTGGTGAGCTCGTTAACTGCTTCATTACTTAACTCCGCCTGATGCTGCTATCCTTGCTCCTTGTCAATGTTTCAGTGTTGGATCTGAGCTTCTCCTGATTGTTCCTGTGACCTACTGCTCTGTATAGCTAAGTGCTTTTTGCTTTTTTGTTGCTTTTTTTCTCTCCAGCTTGTCTTTTGTTTTGCTGGAAGCTCTGAGACGCAAAGGGTGTACCACAGTGCCGTTAGTTCGGCACGGTGGGTTTTTTTTTTGCCCCCTTTGCGTGGTTTTGCTTTAGGGTTTTTTGTAGACTGCAAGGTTCGCTTTACTATCCTCGCTCTGTCCTAGTATATCGGGCCCCACTTTGCTGAATCTATTTCATCCCTACGTTTTGTCTTTTCATCTTACTCACAGTCATTATATGTGGGGGGCTGCCTTTTCCTTTGGGGAATTTCTCTGGGGCAAGTCAGGCCTATTTTTCTATCTTCAGGCTAGCTAGTTTCTTAGGCTGTGCCGAGTTGCCTAGGTAGTTGTTAGGCGCAATCCACAGCCGCTTTTAGTTGTGTTTAGGATAGGATCAGGTGTGCAGTCTACAGAGTTTCCACATCTCAGAGCTCGTTCTTGTATTTTTGGGTATTTGTCAGATCACTGTGTGCGCTCTGATCGCTAAGCACACTGTGTTTCTGGATTGCCTTCATAACACCTGTCATTAGCAAACATAATAGTACAAGGAGCCTAACTAATGATTCTCAATAGAGGGAAAGAAAAAGTTCTGACATCACTTTTTTTTTTTTTTCTGCTCTGTGTTCACTTTTTTTTTTTTTTCCCCTAGACATTTGGGTGATTCTGGACACAGGTGTGGACATGGATATTCAGGGTCTGTGCTCTTCAATGGATAATCTCGTTATAAATGTACAAAAAATTCAAGATACTATTGATCAGAAATCTATGTTAGAACCAAGAATTCCTATTCCTGATTTGTTTTTTGGAGATAGAACTAAGTTTCTAAGTTTCAAAAATAATTGTAAGCTATTTCTGGCCTTGAAACCTCATTCTTCTGGTAATCCTATTCAACAGGTTTTGATTATTATTTCTTTTTTGCGCGGCGACCCTCAAGACTGGGCATTTTCTCTTGCGCCAGGAGACCCTGCATTGAGTAGTGTCAATGCGTTTTTCCTGGCGCTCGGATTGCTGTACGATGAGCCTAATTCAGTGGATCAGGCTGAGAAAAATTTGCTGGCTTTGTGCCAGGGTCAGGATGATATAGAAGTATATTGTCAGAAATTTAGGAAATGGTCAGTACTCACTCAGTGGAATGAATCTGCGCTGGCAGCTTTGTTCAGAAAGGGTCTCTCTGAGGCTCTTAAGGATGTCATGGTGGGATTTCCTATGCCTGCTGGTTTGAATGAGTCTTTGTCTTTGGCCATTCAGATCGGTCGACGCTTGCGCGAGCGTAAATCTGTGCACCATTTGGCGGTACTGCCTGAGGTTAAACCTGAGCCTATGCAGTGCGATAGGACTATGACTAGAGTTGAACGGCAGGAATACAGACGTCTGAATGGTCTGTGTTTCTACTGTGGTGATTCCACTCATGCTATTTCTGATTGTCCTAAGCGCACTAAGCGGTCCGCTAGGTCTGCCGTCATTGGTACTGTACAGTCCAAATTCCTTCTGTCCATTACCTTGATATGCTCTTTGTCGTCGTTTTCTGTCATGGCGTTTGTGGATTCGGGCGCTGCCCTGAATCTGATGGATTTGGATTATGCTAAACGTTGTGGGTTTTTCTTGGAGCCTTTGCGGTGTCCTATTCCATTGAGAGGAATTGATGCTACACCTTTGGCCAAGAATAAACCTCAATACTGGGCCCAGCTGACCATGTGCATGGCTCCTGCACATCAGGAAGTTATTCGCTTTCTGGTGTTGCATAATCTGCATGATGTGGTCGTGTTGGGGTTGCCATGGCTACAAACCCATAATCCAGTATTGGATTGGAATTCCATGTCGGTATCCAGCTGGGGTTGTCAGGGGGTACATGGTGATGTTCCATTTTTGTTGATTTCGTCATCCACCCCTTCTGAGGTCCCAGAGTTCTTGTCTGATTATCAGGATGTATTTGAAGAGCCCAAGTCCGATGCTCTACCTCCGCATAGGGATTGTGATTGTGCTATCAATTTGATTCCTGGTAGTAAATTCCCTAAAGGTCGATTATTTAATTTATCCGTGCCCGAACACGCCGCTATGCGCAGTTATGTGAAGGAATCCCTGGAGAAGGGACATATTCGCCCATCGTCATCACCACTGGGAGCAGGGTTCTTCTTTGTAGCCAAGAAGGATGGTTCGCTGAGACCGTGTATTGATTACCGCCTTCTTAATAAGATCACTGTTAAATTTCAGTATCCCTTGCCATTGTTATCTGACTTGTTTGCTCGGATTAAGGGGGCTAGTTGGTTCACTAAGATAGATCTTCGTGGTGCGTATAATCTGGTGAGAATCAGGCAAGGAGATGAATGGAAAACTGCATTCAATACGCCCGAGGGTCATTTTGAGTATCTAGTGATGCCGTTCGGACTTGCCAATGCTCCATCTGTGTTTCAGTCTTTTATGCATGACATCTTCCGTGAGTATCTGGATAAATTCCTGATTGTTTACTTGGATGACATTTTGATCTTCTCAGATGATTGGGAGTCTCATGTGAAGCAGGTCAGAATGGTTTTTCAGGTCCTGCGTGCTAACTCTTTGTTTGTGAAGGGATCAAAGTGTCTCTTCGGTGTGCAGAAAGTTTCATTTTTGGGGTTCATCTTTACCCCTTCTACTATCGAGATGGATCCAGTTAAGGTCCAAGCCATCCAGGATTGGATTCAGCCGACATCTCTGAAAAGTCTGCAAAAGTTCCTGGGCTTTGCTAATTTTTATCGTCGCTTCATCTGTAATTTTTCTAGCATTGCCAAACCATTGACCGATTTGACCAAGAAGGGTGCTGATTTGGTTAATTGGTCTTCTGCTGCTGTGGAAGCTTTTCAGGAGTTGAAGCGTCGTTTTTGTTCTGCCCCTGTGTTGTGTCAGCCAGATGTTTCTCTTCCGTTCCAGGTCGAGGTTGATGCTTCTGAGATTGGAGCAGGGGCGGTTTTGTCACAGAGAGGTTCTGATTGCTCAGTGATGAAACCATGTGCTTTCTTTTCCAGGAAGTTTTCGCCCGCTGAGCGTAATTATGATGTGGGCAATCGAGAGGTGCGGGCCATGAAGTGGGCATTCGAGGAGTGGCGTCATTGGCTTGAAGGAGCTAAGCATCGCGTGGTGGTATTGACTGATCATAAGAACTTGACTTATCTCGAGTCTGCCAAGCGCTTGAATCCTAGACAGGCCCGTTGGTCGTTATTTTTTGCCCGCTTCGACTTTGTGATTTCGTACCTTCCGGGCTCTAAAAATGTGAAGGCGGATGCTCTGTCTAGGAGTTTTGTGCCCGACTCTCCGGGTTTATCTGAGCCAGCGGGTATCCTCAAGGAAGGAGTCATTGTGTCTGCCATCTCCCCTGATTTGCGGCGGGTGCTGCAAAAATTTCAGGCGAATAAACCTGATCGTTGTCCAGCAGAGAAACTGTTCGTCCCTGATAGGTGGACTAATAAACTTATCTCTGAACTTCATTGTTCGGTGTTGGCTGGTCATCCTGGAATCTTTGGTACCAGAGAGTTAGTGGCTAGATCCTTCTGGTGGTCATCTCTGTCACGGGATGTACGTACTTTTGTGCAGTCCTGTGGGATTTGTGCTAGGGCTAAGCCCTGCTGTTCTCGTGCCAGTGGGTTGCTTTTGCCCTTGCCGGTCCCAAAGAGGCCTTGGACACATATTTCGATGGATTTCATTTCTGATCTTCCCGTTTCTCAAAAGATGTCAGTCATTTGGGTGGTCTGTGATCGCTTTTCTAAAATGGTCCATCTGGTGCCCTTGGCTAAATTGCCTTCCTCCTCTGATTTGGTACCTTTGTTCTTTCAGCATGTGGTTCGGTTGCATGGCATTCCTGAGAATATTGTTTCTGACAGAGGTTCCCAGTTTGTTTCAAGATTTTGGCGAGCCTTTTGTGGTAGGATGGGCATTGACCTATCCTTTTCCTCGGCTTTCCATCCTCAGACTAATGGCCAGACCGAACGAACCAATCAGACCTTGGAAACATATCTGAGATGTTTTGTTTCTGCAGACCAGGATGATTGGGTGTCCTTTTTGCCGTTGGCTGAGTTCGCCCTTAATAATCGGGCCAGCTCGGCTACCTTGGTTTCTCCATTTTTTTGCAATTCTGGGTTCCATCCTCGTTTCTCTTCAGGACAGGTTGAGTCTTCGGACTGTCCTGGTGTGGATTCTGTGGTGGATAGGTTGCAGCAGATCTGGACTCAGGTAGTGGACAATTTGATCTTGTCCCAGGAGAAAGCTCAACTTTTCGCTAATCGCAGACGCCGTGTGGGTCCCCGACTTCGTGTTGGGGATCTGGTTTGGTTATCTTCTCGTCATATTCCTATGAAGGTTTCCTCTCCTAAATTTAAACCTCGTTTTATTGGTCCGTATAGGATTTCTGAGGTTCTCAATCCTGTGTCTTTTCGTTTGACCCTCCCAGATTCCTTTTCCATACATAATGTATTCCATAGGTCGTTGTTGCGGAGATACGTGGCATCTATGGTTCCATCTGTTGAGCCTCCTGCCCCGGTTTTGGTGGAGGGGGAATTGGAGTATAATGTGGAGAAGATTTTGGATTCTCGTGTTTCTAGACGGAAACTCCAGTATCTGGTTAAATGGAAGGGTTATGCTCAGGAAGATAATTCCTGGGTTTTTGCCTCTGATGTTCATGCTTCCGATCTTGTTCGTGCCTTTCATGCAGCTCATCCTGGTCGGCCTGGGGGCTCTGGTGAGGGTTCGGTGACCCCTCCTCAAGGGGGGGGTACTGTTGTGAATTCTGTGGCTGAATTCACTCCTGTGGTCACAAGTGGTACTGCAGCTTCTGAGCTTCCTCCCTCAGGTGTTCTGGTGAGCTCGTTAACTGCTTCATTACTTAACTCCGCCTGATGCTGCTATCCTTGCTCCTTGTCAATGTTTCAGTGTTGGATCTGAGCTTCTCCTGATTGTTCCTGTGACCTGCTGCTCTGTATAGCTAAGTGCTTTTTGCTTTTTTGTTGCTTTTTTTTTGTCCAGCTTGTCTTTTGTTTTGCTGGTAGCTCTGAGACGCAAAGGGTGTACCGCCGTGCCGTTAGTTCGGCACGGTGGGTTTTTTTTGCCCCCTTTGCGTGGTTTTGCTTTAGGGTTTTTTGTAGACTGCAAAATTCGCTTTACTGTCCTCGCTCTGTCCTAGAATATCGGGCCCCACTTTGCTGAATCTATTTCATCCCTACGTTTTGTCTTTTCATCTTACTCACAGTCATTATATGTGGGGGGCTGCCTTTTCCTTTGGGGAATTTCTCTGGGGCAAGTCAGGCCTATTTTTCTATCTTCAGGCTAGCTAGTTTCTTAGGCTGTGCCGAGTTGCCTAGGTAGTTGTTAGGCGCAATCCACAGCCGCTTTTAGTTGTGTTTAGGATAGGATCAGGTGTGCAGTCTACAGAGTTTCCACGTCTCAGAGCTCGTTCTTGTATTTTTGGGTATTTGTCAGATCACTGTGTGCGCTCTGATCGCTAAGCACACTGTGTTTCTGGATTGCCTTCATAACACCTGTCATTAGCAAACATAACAGCACACCCAGGAGTCAGGAGTGGCACACAAGCAGAAAGGCCAATATTAATCTCCCACTGATTTTTTTTTATTTTTTCAGGGAGAATTTAGAAACCAAATAAAAAAATAAATAAATAGGCTTTCTATGGCCCACTATTTGAGAGAGAGATGGCACACCCAGGAGTCAGGAGTGGCACACAAGCAGAAAGGCCAATATTAATCTCCCACTGATTTTTTTTTTTTTTTTTTCAGGGAGAATTTAGAAACCAAATAAAAAAATAAATAAATAGGCTTTATATGGCCCACTATTTGAGAGAGAGATGGCACACCCAGGAGTCAGGGGTGGCACACAAGCAGAAAGGCCAATATTAATCTCCCACTGATTTTTTTTTATTTTTTCAGGGAGAATTTAGAAACCAAAAAATAAATAAATAAATAGGCTTTCTATGGCCCACTATTTGAGAGAGAGATGGCACACTCAGGACTGGCACACAAGCCCAAAGGCCAATATTAATCTCCCACTGTTTTTTTTTTCAGGGAGAATTTATAAGCCCCACAAAAAAAAACAGAAAAATAAAAAGACTTTCTATGGCCCATTATGTGAGAGAGATGACACACACAGGGATTGCACTCTAGCAGAAATGCCAATCTTAATCTCCCACAACTTATTTTTTTAGGGAGAATTAAAAAAACAAACAAACAAAAAAAAAAAACAGGGACTGTCCTACAATTACTATCTCCCTGCAGTAATCTCAGCCAGGTATGGCAGGCAGCAATAAGTAGTGGACTGATGCACAAATTAAATAAAAAGTGCGGACAAACAAATGAGATAGCTGTGCAGAAAAGAAGGAACAACAGGATTTGTGCTTTGAAAAAAGCAGTTGGTTTGCACAGCGGCGTACACACAGCAATGCAGCTATCAGGGAGCCCAATGAGCTACAGCACTGAGGAAAAAAAAATGTAGCTTCCACTGTCCCTGCAAACAAAAGGTGGTGTTGGACAGTGGAAATCGCTACAGCACAAGCGGTTTGGTGGTTAATGGACCCTGCCTAACGCTATCCCTGCTTCTGACGAAGCGGCAGCAACCTCTCCCTAGGCTCAGATCAGCAGCAGTAAGATGGCGGTCGGCGGGAACACCTCTTTATAGCCCCTGTGACGCCGCAGACAGCAAGCCAATCACTGCAATGCCCTTTTCTAAGATGGTGGGGACCAGGACCTATGTCATCACGCTGCCCACACTCTGCGTCCACCTTCATTGGCTGAGAAATGGCGCTTTTCGCGTCATTGAAACGCGACTTTGGCGCGAAAGTCGCGTACCGCATGGCCGACCCCACACAGGGGTCGGGTCGGGTTTCATGAAACCCGACTTTGCCAAAAGTCGGCGACTTTTGAAAATGAACGATCTGTTTCGCTCAACCCTAATCATGACAACATCTGGGTCACCAGAGCTAGGAAAGTTGCTTGATCATGTGCAGTGCATGATCAGCAACTTTTTCTGCCAGTGCAAATCTGACAGTTTGCATAGTATGGGGATGCTTCTGCATCCCCATACTATTCAAGTCATCAGCCTGCAAAAAATGATAGTCCCATAGTGGGACAAAGAAAAAGTAAAAAAAAAAAAAAAAAAAAAAAGTAAAAATATATTTGTTAATATAATTGTAAAAATATTTAAAAAAAATAAAAAATAATAGTAAAAAATCTAAAGATATTGTATCTATAGATAAGTATGCATGAAAAGAAAAAATATAAACAATAAATGTACACAAATTTATTATTGCCATGTCCGCAACCTAGAAAACATTCCTACTATTTAACCCCTTTAGTGAACACCATAAAAAAATTTAAAAATAAAACAAGGCAAAAAACAACGCTTTATCATCATACTGCTGAACAAAAAGTGGAATAAAATGCGATCAAAAATATGGATATAAATAAACATTGTACCACTGATAATGTCTTCTTGTCCTGCAAAAAACAGACTACGATACAGCTCCATCAGCGGAAAAATAAAAAAGTTATAGCTCTCAGAATAAAGCGATGCAAAAATAATTATTTTTTCTACAAAATAGTTTTTATTGTGTAAAAACGCCAAACCATAAAAATAAATATAAATGAGTGCACCTCACATCACTGTTTATTTTCTCAGCCACATTCGGCATGCGTGTATAATCACAGCATGCTGTTATTGTCACTGAGAGTTGTCCGAGAGTCGCCAATGCAAGCCTATCGGTGCTAGAAAAAAATCGCACAGCATTCAGCCCATGTGAGTGCTGTCTGATGTTTACGCACCAGTATCCTTTGAAAACTCGGCAATTCACCTGCCGTAAACAGTAAAATCACAGAGTGAACTTCTTTGAAATCAAACTTTCCACTTAGGAAGCAACACTGTTTGACAATCAATTTCACATGCTGTTGTGCAAATGGAATAGACAACAGATGGAATCTATTGGCAATTATCAAGGAGTGGTTCTGCAGGTGGGGACCACAGACCACATCTCAGTACCAATGCTTTCTGGCTGATGTTTTGGTCACTTTTGAATGTTGGTTGCACTTTCACACTCATGGTAGCATGATACGGACTCTACAACCCACACAAGTGGCTCAGGTAGTGCAGCTCATCCAGGATGGCATATCTGTTGTGGATTCTGTTTTTGGGCTCCCTCTGGTGGTTACTGATGGTACTGGGTGACTTGTGTTTTCTGCGGTCTCTGGTGTCCACCTGTTCTATCAGGATATGGGAGTTTCCTATTTAACCTGGCTTTCTTGTCATTTCCTCGCCAGCTATTAATGTAATCAGTGTGTCTTGTTACCTCTGCTTTCCGCTTCTGTAAATCTTCAGGACAAGCTAAGTTTTTGATTTTCCTGTTCCACGTTTTGCTTAATTTTTGTCTTAGTCCAGCTTGCAGATTTGTGATTCCTTTTTGCTGGTTGCTCTAGTGGGCTGATATTACTCCTCATGTTCCATGAGTTGGCACATGAGTTCAAGTAATTTCAGGATGGTTTTTTGTAGGGTTTTTCGCTGACCGCGCAGTTCACTTTTGTATCCTCTGCTATCTAGCTTTAGCGGGCCTCATTTTGCTGAATCTGTTTTCATAACTACGTATGTGCTTTCCTCTCATTTCACCGTCATTACATGTGGGGGGCTGCTATTTCTGTGGGGTGTCCTCTGGAGGCAAGAGAGGTCTGTGTTTCTTCTAATAGGGGAAGTTAGTCCTTTGGCTGGAGCGAGACGTCTAGGATCATCGTAGGCACGTTCCCCGGCTACAGCTAGTTGTGTGTTTAGGTTCAGGATCGCGGTCAGCTCAGTTTCCATCACCCTAAAGCTTGATTTGTTTTTTGTGCTTGTCCTTTTGTGATCCCCTGCCATTGGGATCATGACAGTATAGCCAGCCAAAAAGTGGTATCGTATTGGCTGAAGTAGGAGGAAAAGTAGTCTGAGGAAGTTTTTTTTTTTTTTTCTTTTCTTTTTCCCTCAGAGTTTGCTGCCTAGCATTAATTGCAGCCTGGCTGCGTCTTACCTCCTCTTAATCCTTAAATGGCTCTGACCTCAGCTGTTTATCATGGACGTCCAGAGTTTGGCTTCCAGCCTGAATAATCTTGCTGCTAAGGTTCAAAATATACAAGATTTTGTTGCACATGCTCCTATGTCTGAACCTAGAATTCCTATCCCAGAGTTTTTTTCTGGAGATAGATCTAGTTTTCTGAATTTTAGGAACAATTGCAAGTTGTTTCTTTCTTTGAAATCTCGCTCCTCTGGAGACCCTGCTCAGCAAGTCAAAATTGTTATATCTTTCCTGCGGGGTGACCCTCAGAATTGGGCATTTGCATTGGCACCAGGGGATCCTGCGTTGCTCAATGTGGATGCGTTTTTTCTGGCATTGGGTTTGGCTATGAGGAACCTAACCTAGAGATTCAGGCTGAAAAAGCTTTATTGGCTCTCTCTCAGGGGCAAGATGAAGCAGAAATATATTGTCAGAAATTTCGGAAATGGTCGGTGCTTACTCAGTGGAATGAGTGCGCCCTGGCTGCAAGATTCAGAGATGGCCTTTCTGAGGCCATTAAAGATGTTATGGTGGGGTTCCCTGCGCCTACAGGTCTGAATGAGTCTATGACTATGGCTATTCAGATTGATCGGCGTTTACGGGAGCGCAAACCTGTGCACCATTTGGCGGTGTCTTCTGAACAGGCACCTGAGACAATGCAATGTGATAGAATTCAGTCCAGAAGTGAACGGCAAAACTATAGGCGGAAAAATGGGTTGTGTTTTTATTGTGGTGATTCAGCTCATGTTATATCAGCATGCTCTAAACACACAAAAAAGGTTGATAAGTCTGTTGCCATTAGTACTTTACAGTCTAAGTTCATTCTGTCTGTGACTCTGATTTGTTCATTATCAGCCATTTCCATCGATGCCTATGTGGATTCAGGCGCTGCCCTGAGTCTTATGGATTGGTCATTTGCCAACCGCTGTGGGTTTAGTCTGGAGCCTCTGGAAGTCCCTATTCCTTTGAAAGGAATTGACTCTACACCTTTGGCTATGAACAAACCTCAGTACTGGACCCAAGTGACCATGCGTATGACTCCCGTTCATCAGGAGGTGATTCGCTTCCTGGTACTGTATAATTTACATGATGTCTTAGTGCTTGGTCTGCCATGGTTACAAACTCATAACCCAGTCTTGGACTGGAAAACGATGTCTGTGTTAAGCTGGGGATGTCAGGGGGTTCATGATGATGCACCTCCGATTTCTATCGCTTCATCTACTCCTTCTGAGGTTCCTGTATTTTTGTCTGATTATCGGGATGTTTTTGAGGAGTCTAAGCTCAATTCGCTTCCTCCTCACAGGGATTGCGATTGTGCTATAGATTTGATTCCTGGCAGTAAATTTCCTAAAGGACGTTTGTTCAATCTGTTAGTGCCAGAGCATACTGCTATGCGGGATTATGTTAAGGAGTCCTTGGAAAAGGGACATATCCGTCCATCTTCGTCCCCTTTGGGAGCAGGTTTTTTTTTCGTGGCCAAAAAAGATGGTTCCTTGAGGCCTTGTATAGATTACCGTCTTTTGAATAAGATTACAGTCAAATATCAGTATCCTTTGCCATTGTTGACTGATTTGTTCGCTCGCATTAAGGGGACTAAATGGTTCACTAAGAATGATCTTCGGGGTGCGTATAATCTTGTGCGGATAAAGCAGGGTGATGAGTGGAAAACCGCATTTAATACGCCTGAGGGCTAGAGTTGAGCGACCTTGACCTTTTTAGAGTCGAGCCGGGTTTCGCGAAACCCGACTATCTCAAAAGTCGGGTCGAGTGAAATCGGCCGATTATGACGTAAAGTCGGGATCGACCGAAACACGAAACCCAATGCAAGTCAATGGGGCAGCATAGTCGGCAGTGAGTGGGGGCCAGGAAAACACCTAGAGTGCCCATTTTAATGTCAAAACCATCCATTCTTCTTAATGAAGCTTGTCAAGCGTAATTTACCTTATAATAATTGGAAGGCATTTGAAATTGGGGGTCATTTGGCTAAAGTTGTGGTGGGTAGGGCTGGTTCAAGTAATTAGTGGGCCCAGGAAATCTGGACCACGTCACGGCAGTGGAGCAGGGAGAGGTAAGTATTTCAACTTTGCAAGTGCTGTGAACCTGAGCAAGCAGGGGGGGCCCACTCGTTGGCATTGGCACTGGCACAGGGCCCCTCAAAGTACAGCGGTGTGTTTGCACGGCGGGGGCGCCTCCCACCGGCAGCAACACTTTTGCGTACTATGAGAGGCCCTGTGCCAGTGACGTCGCCAACTAGTATTCCTCCCCCCACCTGATGAAGGAACCTGCACTTTCATCTGCACCTTCCTCTTTGTCCCCGTGTAAGGTGGTATGGTATGCGGGAAGAGCAACCCGACTTTCAGCAGGGTCACAATGTTGTTGTGTAGCGTGCACGGGGAATGTTGCGTTATGGGTCAATGTACCAGCAGACTCATCTATCACTGGCTGGGCAATGGGCAGGATGAGGAGGAAACACAGATATAGGCCCAAAGAATAAAGTTGGCTAAATGCAGTTCAAAATTGGTAACACAGGAATAACCAGGGGGCATTGCAGTGGAGGACAACTGGAATGAGAGGCTGACACAGAGAGTAGGCCCAAATCAGTAAGTAGTCGAAATGCAGTTCAAAATTGGCAACAGTAGTAAACAGGCGGCACAGCTTTGTTCATTGGAGGAGAACAGCAAGGAGTGGCAGACACCGATAGTAGGCCCCAACCCAACTAGTAGGCCAAATGCAGTCTAACATTAACAACTACTTAACGAGCGCCTGAAAACGGAATTTCAGGACAGGAAACCAGGAGAACAGCAAGGAGCGGCAGACACCGATAGTAGGCCCCAAACCAACTAGTACGCCAAATGCAGTTGTTCCGTTTAACCACAATTTAATGAGAGCCTGAAGATAGAAGTTCAGGAAAGGCAACCTAGAGAACACCTTGGAGTGGAACACACCATCTCTCTACACCCCATACCCAATTTGTAGGTCTAATGCAGCGTAGTTTCCAACAACTACTAAACGAGAGCATGATGATCGAAGCATTGGCGAGGAAACCTGGGGAACACCTTGGAGTGGAACACACCATCTCTCTACACCCCATACCCAATTTGTAGGCCTAATGCAGCGTAGTTTCCAACAACTACTAAACGAGAGCATGATGATCGAAGCATTGGCGAGGAAACCTGGGGAACACCTTGGAGTGGAACACACCATCTCTCTACAGTGGAACACACCATCTCTCTACACCCCATACCCAATTTGTAGGCCTAATGCAGCGTAGTTTCCAACAACTACTAAACGAGAGCCGGAAGATCGAAGCAATGGAGAGGAAACCTGGGGAACACCTTGGAGTGTAACACACCATCTCTCTACACCCCATACCCAATTTGTAGGCCTAATGCAGCGTAGTTTCCAACAACTACTAAACGAGAGCCGGAAGATCGAAGCAATGGAGAGGAAACCTGGGGAACACCTTGGAGTGTAACACACCATCTCTCTACACCCCATACCCAATTTGTAGGCCTAATGCAGCGTAGTTTCCAACAACTACTAAACAAGAGCATGAAGATCGAAGCAATGGAGAGGAAACCTGGGGAACACCTTGGAGTGGAACACACCATCTCTCTACACCCCATACCCAATTTGTAGGCCTAATGCAGCGTAGTTTCCAACAACTACTAAACGAGAGCCGGAAGATCGAAGCAATGGAGAGGAAACCTGGGGAACACCTTGGAGTGGAACACACCATCTCTCTACAGTGGAACACACCATCTCTCTACACCCCATACCCAATTTGTAGGCCTAATGCAGCGTAGTTTCCAACAACTACTAAACGAGAGCATGATGATCGAAGCATTGGCGAGGAAACCTGGGGAACACCTTGGAGTGGAACACACCATCTCTCTACAGTGGAACACACCATCTCTCTACACCCCATACCCAATTTGTAGGCCTAATGCAGCGTAGTTTCCAACAACTACTAAACGAGAGCCGGAAGATCGAAGCTCAGGAAAGGCAACCTGGGGAACACCTTGGAGTGGAACACACCATCTCTCTACACTTCATACCCAATTTGTAGGCCCAATGCAGCGTAGTTTCCAACAACTACTAAACGAGAGCATGATGATCGAAGCATTGGCGAGGAAACCTGGGGAACACCTTGGAGTGGAACACACCATCTCTCTACAGTGGAACACACCATCTCTCTACACCCCATACCCAATTTGTAGGCCTAATGCAGCGTAGTTTCCAACAACTACTAAACGAGAGCCGGAAGATCGAAGCAATGGAGAGGAAACCTGGGGAACACCTTGGAGTGTAACACACCATCTCTCTACACCCCATACCCAATTTGTAGGCCTAATGCAGCGTAGTTTCCAACAACTACTAAACGAGAGCCGGAAGATCAAAGCAATGGAGAGGAAACCTGGGGAACACCTTGGAGTGTAACACACCATCTCTCTACACCCCATACCCAATTTGTAGGCCTAATGCAGCGTAGTTTCCAACAACTACTAAACGAGAGCCGGAAGATCGAAGCAATGGAGAGGAAACCTGGGGAACACCTTGGAGTGTAACACACCATCTCTCTACACCCCATACCCAATTTGTAGGCCTAATGCAGCGTAGTTTCCAACAACTACTAAACGAGAGCCGGAAGATCGAAGCAATGGAGAGGAAACCTGGGGAACACCTTGGAGTGTAACACACCATCTCTATACACCCCATACCCAATTTGTAGGCCTAATGCAGCGTAGTTTCCAACAACTACTAAACGAGAGCATGAAGATCGAAGCAATGGAGAGGAAACCTGGGGAACACCTTGGAGTGTAACACACCATCTCTCTACACCCCATACCCAATTTGTAGGCCTAATGCAGCGTAGTTTCCAACAACTACTAAACGAGAGCATGAAGATCGAAGCAATGGAGAGGAAACCTGGGGAACACCTTGGAGTGGAACACACCATCTCTCTACACCCCATACCCAATTTGTAGGCCTAATGCAGCGTAGTTTCCAACAACTACTAAACGAGAGCATGATGATCGAAGCATTGGCGAGGAAACCTGGGGAACACCTTGGAGTGGAACACACCATCTCTCTACAGTGGAACACACCATCTCTCTACACCCCATACCCAATTTGTAGGCCTAATGCAGCGTAGTTTCCAACAACTACTAAACGAGAGCCGGAAGATCGAAGCTCAGGAAAGGCAACCTGGGGAACACCTTGGAGTGGAACACACCATCTCTCTACACCCCATACCCAATTTGTAGGCCCAATGCAGCGTAGTTTCCAACAACTACTAAACGAGAGTCGGAAGATCGAAGCTCAGGAAAGGCAACCTGGGGAACACCTTGGAGTGTAACAAACCCTCTCTCTACACCACGGAAGGGCTGATTCTTAGGAAGGAAGGCTGTCGGAAAGAAGCAGGGCGCGTCCGAGGGTGATTATATTCTTATTAGGTATATACTCACCCTCGGACGCGCCCTGCTTCTTTATTTGTAATGAATGTATATTTGCAATGTGGTTTTGACTTACTCTATTTTTTTGGTAAATAATGATTTTATTATTTTCATTGTTTTGCATCTTCTTGGCAATAATATAAAGAAGACGCGACAGGACAACACTCGGTGGATGCCATATCTGTGTTTAAAATTGAAAAAACCTTTCAGTTAACTACTTGCAGGAGAAAGTTATTGTAGCTGGTGGCCATTTTTAGTACTGTACCAGATTTTTGTTGTATGTGTTTGTTTTTAATGTTAAAATGTCTGCATTTGATATCTCTCCAGTATTTTCTTTTTTATAAGCAACATACTTATTTTTATATTTTCTGATGTTGGTTCCAGGGGTACACGGGCAGCAGTGGTGTGGTCAGTGGAGGCCTAGTGGAAGGAGTGACCGCAGACAGGCATCGAAGGCCTAAAATAATAACACATGGCTGTAGGCAATTTTAAATTGGTTCCAGGGGTACACGGGCAGCAGTGGTGTGGTCAGTGGAGGCCTAGTGGAAGGAGTGACCGCAGACAGGCATCGAAGGCCTAAAATAATAACACATGGCTGTAGGCAATTTTAAATTGGTTCCAGGGGTACACGGGCAGCAGTGGTGTGGTCAGTGGAGGCCTAGTGGAAGGAGTGACCGCAGACAGGCATCGAAGGCCTAAAATAATAACACATGGCTGTAGGCAATTTTAAATTGGTTCCAGGGGTACACGGGCAGCAGTGGTGTGGTCAGTGGAGGCCTAGTGGAAGGAGTGACCACAGACAGGCATCGAAGGCCTAAAATAATAACACATGGCTGTAGGCAATTTTAAATTGGTTCCAGGGGTACACGGGCAGCAGTGGTGTGGTCAGTGGAGGCCTAGTGGAAGGAGTGACCACAGACAGGCATCGAAGGCCTAAAATAATAACACATGGCTGTAGGCAATTTTAAATTGGTTACAGGGGTACACGGGCAGCAGTGGTGTGGTCAGTGGAGGCCTAGTGGAAGGAGTGACCACAGACAGGCATCGAAGGCCTAACATAACAAAAATGTCAATACAATGGTGTTGTCAGTGGCAGGCATTGAAGGATGTCAGCGCATAGACTAAACATTGGTGGAGCTGTGAGATAATTTTGCAAGTGGTAGAGCACTGTTTGAGCTGGGGTGGGGGGAAACTGTCTTGTGGCCGGCGGTACAGGCCCAGGGCCCCTCATATTACAACGGTGTGTCTGACGTTGGGTGCGCACCACCACCGCCAGAGACACTTTATTGTACTAGGAGGGACCCAGTGGCAGTGCCGTCAACCAAAAGCGGGCTCACCCACCTCTTCAGACAAACTGCACTCTCACGGGTGCTGTCGCCAAGTGTCGATACCACGGCCCCGTGTGGGGAGTTTGGCCATTTAGTGAGGTGTAAACATGTCGTATGCTGGACAATCAGGTGCAGAAAATTACGAGATTGGAAAAGGCATTCAGAATAGTCCACAGGCAAGACCTTTTCATAGGAAAGCTAGGTGTCAGCCGGGCAAGGTGGGGCAAAAGATTTCGAAATCCAGTTGTGGTTCATTTTAATGAAGGTTAGATCATCTACATTTTGGGTAGCCAGACGAGTCCTTTTTTCTGTTAGTATTGAACCTGCAGCACTGAATACTCTTTCTGATAGGACACTAGCTGCCGGGCAAGCAAGCTCCTGCAATGCATATTCTGCCAATTCTGGCCAGGTGTCTAATTTTGATGCCCAGTAATCAAATGGGAATGACGGTTGAGGGAGAACATCGATAAGGGATGAAAAATAGTTTGTAACCATACTGGACAAATGTTGTCTCCTGTCACTTTGAATTGATGCTGCAGTACCTGTCCTGTCTGCGGTCATAGCAAAATCACTCCACAACCTGGTCAGAAAACCCCTCTGGCCAACGCCACTTCTGATTTCTGCCCCTCTAACTCCTCTGGTCTGCTGGCCCCTGCAACTCGTGTGAGAGCGATCACGGGCGCTGTGTGCAGGGAATGCCAGAAGCAAACGGTTAACAAGAGTTGATTGTTTGGTTGCTAATATTAGTTCCAAGTTCTCATGTGGCATTATATTTTGCAATTTGCCTTTATAGCGAGGATCAAGGAGGCAGGCCAACCAGTAATCGTCATCATTCATCATTTTAGTTATGCGTGTGTCCCTTTTGAGGATACGTAAGGCATAATCCGCCATGTGGGCCAAAGTTCCAGTTCTCAAATCTGCGGTTGTGCTTGGTTGAGGGGCAGTTTCAGGCAAATCCACGTCACTTGTGTCCCTCAAAAAACCAGAACCCGGCCTTGCCGCGCCACCAATTTCCAGTGGCCCCGGAAAAGCTTCCTCATTAAAAATATAATCATCCCCATCATCCTCCTCGTCCTCCTCCTCCTCTTCGCCCGCTACCTCGTCCTGTACACTGCCCTGGCCAGACAATGGCTGACTGTCATCAAGGCTTTCCTCTTCCTCAGCTGCAGACGCCTGATCCTTTATGTGCGTCAAACTTTGCATCAGCAGACGCATTAGGGGGATGCTCATGCTTATTATGGCGTTGTCTGCACTAACCAGCCGTGTGCATTCCTCAAAACACTGAAGGACTTGACACATGTCTTGAATCTTCGACCACTGCACACCTGACAACTCCATGTCTGCCATCCTACTGCCTGCCCGTGTATGTGTATCCTCCCACAAAAACATAACAGCCCGCCTCTGTTCACACAGTCTCTGAAGCATGTGCAGTGTTGAGTTCCACCTTGTTGCAACGTCTATGATTAGGCGATGCTGGGGAAGGTTCAAAGAACGCTGATAGATCTGCATACGGCTGGAGTGTACGGGCGAACGGCGGATATGTGAGCAAAGTCCACGCACTTTGTGGAGCAGGTCGGATAACCCTGGATAACTTTTCAGGAAGCACTGCACCACCAGGTTTAAGGTGTGAGCCAGGCAAGGAATGTGTTTCAGTTGGGAAAGGGAGATGGCAGCCATGAAATTCCTTCCGTTATCACTCACTACCTTGCCTGCCTCAAGATCTACAGTGCCCAGCCACGACTGCGTTTCTTTCTGCAAGAACTCGGACAGAACTTCCGCGGTGTGTCTGTTGTCGCCCAAACACTTCATAGCCAATTGCCTATATTGAGGAGGCAATGTCCCAGTTAAATGATAGATGTACATATACTCCATTAGATTTCAACCCTACTTCGAAATTTAAAGAAAAACTGAGAAAGCATTTGAATAAATATGTAACAAAAGGTGTTCTATTAAAAAATAAAGCAGAGAAACTGCTTCCTGAACATCCTACTATCCCTAACTGGTACAGTTTGCCAAAAATTCACGAACATGCTACTAAACCGCCCGGAAGACCTATATTATAATGGGCATTGGCTCACTAACGGAGCCCTTGTCTAAATTCCTGGATTGGTTGCTCAAACCCCTGCTGCATAAAGTTCCCTCCTTTGTTAAGGATTCTGGAGATTTTTTACTAGCTTTACGCGCTTTAGACTGGCAGCCCACTTTTTCATTAGTTTCAATTGATATCGTGAATTTGTATACGCGAATCCCCCACAATAAAGGTATCGAAGCAATACGTTTGATATTACAGAATTGTAATAAAGACCAGGACTTCATTGATTTTATCACTGAAAGCCTGGACTTTGTATTATCACATAACGCGTTCAGGTTCATTAACAAATGGTTCCTACAACGAACCGGAACCGCAATGGGCACGCCGGTCGCATGTGTTTTTGCGAATTTATTTCTAGCAGTGTTTGAGGAACGATATATAACCTCTATTAAGAACCCGTTTTTGCGGTTTATACGTGCCTATTATAGGTTTGCAGACGATGTCTTTATTGTGTGGGACAGCTCAAAACAGGATTTTGAGAATTTTGTTTCTTATCTGAATAATAATAATGATGACAATATGCAGTTTACCGCCGTATATGGGGGCTTGTCGCTTGAATTTTTAGATGTTAAGATCGAGATAGCCGAAGGTAAAATTAATACATCGGTACATAAAAAATTGACAGCGACAAATAGTTTATTGCATTTTAATAGCGCTCATCCTTTTCACACAAAAAACAGCATACCTTACAGCCAGATGGTTAGATATAGGAAAATTATTAATAATGAGGAAGTTTTCGATAAACAAATAGCTGAACTCAAAACCAATTTTCTAGAAAGAAATTATCCCCCCAAAATTTTGTCGGTAGCAGAAAATAGGGTTAGAAAATTAGCACAAGAGAATCTGCTCAAAAATCGTAAAAAAATAAAAAGTTCCCCTAGTGGCAGTGATAGTAATAAATTTGTATTTACATTCATGCATAGCCCGATGAATAAAGTAATTTATGCGGCTATACAAAAAAACTGGCACATTCTACAGTCCGATCGGGAACTTTCATCTTTGACAAAAAATCACCCAATTTTCGCCTATAGACGAACAAAAAATTTAGGGGACCTTATTGTGAAAAACCGCTTGTCAGCCATTGAAAATTCAAATTGGTTGAGGGAACTGCAACCTACAGGTAACCACAAATGTGGACATTGCAGCTATTGTCGATTTAGATTACTTGATAATCCCATTCATATTGGTCCCATCTGTCATACAGTCCGCCAATTAATAACATGTAAATCACAGTATGTGGTTTATTTAATTATGTGCCCATGCCATTCCTTCTATATCGGTAAAACTATCCGCCCACTTTACCACAGGTTCAGAGAACATTATAGTTCAGTCTCCTCTGGGAAGGGCTGTCCCCGCTTTATTAAGCATATGCGTGACATACACAATGCAGACCCGAATGTCTTGCGATTTGCAGGCTTGGAAATCGTAAAAAATCCCCAGAATGGAGGAGATCGAGGTAATGCATTGTTACAACGTGAAGCAAGGTGGATTATTGAAACGAATGCGCAAGGCGCAATAGGATTGAATGACAAATTGGACATGTCTATTTTCTTGTAAGAATTATATATATTTTTTTGTATTAGCACTATGTATAATATATACAAAAAGCGTTTGTATTTGTGCTTATTAGCATATTTTGGTGTTTTTATCCAAATATGTTTTTAATGGTATCACCTGTTCACACCATGATGTTTAGTCCTCTATATAGGATGTGACGTTCTTAATTCATGCACCTGGACCCGTTGAAGCGCGCAGGTGCGAAACGGCCGTCGTCCTCTTGCCTCCTCCTGCACCTCCCTTCCTACCAAGCCGCCTCTCCACCCGATGTCTGTGAGTGTATACTCTGAATAAAGGACATTTTTCATACAGCAATTGGGTGAGTGCCACTTTATTTTTTCTCCATTCCTTGGATCTTCATAGCCAATACAGCCTGCTGACGTTTGCCAGTAGCTGCCCCATAATGGGAGACCTGGTGTGCAACAGTGGCAGCTGCGGATGGAGTGGTTGTGCGACTGCGGTCTGTGGACGAGCTCTCGCTTCTGCAGGAGGACGAAGAGGAGGAGGAGGGGGTGCGAACGGCTACAGCCAATTGTTTCCTAGACTGTGGGCTAGGCAGAACTGTCCCAAACTTGCTGTCCCCTGTGGACCCTGCATCCACCACATTTACCCAGTGTGCCGTGATGGACACGTAACGTCCCTGGCCATGCCTACTGGTCCATGCATCTGTTGTCAGGTGCACCTTTGTGCTCACAGATTGCCTGAGTGCATGGACGATGCGCTCTTTAACATGCTGGTGGAGGGCTGGGATGGCTTTTCTGGAAAAAAAGTGTCGACTGGGTAGCTCGTAGCGTGGTACAGCGTAGTCCATCAGGGCTTTGAAAGCTTCGCTTTCAACTAACCGGTAGGGCATCATCTCTAACGAGATTAGTCTAGCTATGTGTGCGTTCAAACCCTGTGTACGTGGATGCGAGGCTAAGTACTTCCTTTTTCTAACCATAGTCTCATGTAGGGTGAGCTGGACTGGAGAGCTGGAGATCGTGGAACTAGCGGGGGTGCCGGTGGACATGGCAGACTGAGAGACGGTGGGAGATGGTATTGTTGCCACCGGTGCCCTAGATGCAGTGTTTCCTACTACGAAACTGGTGATTCCCTGACCCTGACTGCTTTGGCCTGGCAAAGAAACCTGCACAGATACTGCAGGTGGTGCGGAAAATGGTGGCCCTACACTGCCGGAAGGGATGTTGCGTTGCTGACTAGCTTCATTGGCCGAGGGTGCTACAACCTTAAGGGACGTTTGGTAGTTAGTCCAGGCTTGCAAATGCATGGTGGTTAAATGTCTATGCATGCAACTTGTATTGAGACTTTTCAGATTCTGTCCTCTGCTTAAGGTAGTTGAACATTTTTGACAGATGACTTTGCGCTGATCAATTGGATGTTGTTTAAAAAAATGCCAGACTGCACTCTTTCTAGCATCGGATACCTTTTCAGGCATTGCAGACTGAGCTTTAACCGGATGGCCACGCTGTCCTCCAACAGGTTTTGGCTTTGCCACGCGTTTTGGGCAAGATACGGGCCCGGCAGATGCAACCTGTTGCGATGTTGATGCCTGCTGCAGCCCCTCCTCCTCCGCTTCAGAACTGCTGCCGCCTGCACCCTGTTCCCCCAATGGCTGCCAATCGGGGTCAAGAACTGGGTCATCTATTACCTCTTCTTGTAGCTCGTGTGCAACTTCGTCTGTGTCACCGTGTCGGTCGGTGGTATAGCGTTCGTGATGGGGCAACATAGTCTCATCAGGGTCTGATTCTTGATCAGCACCCTGCGAGGGCAATGTTGTGGTCTGAGTCAAAGGACCAGCATAGTAGTCTGGCTGTGGCTGTGCATCAGTGCACTCCATGTCAGATTCAACTTGTAATGGGCATGGACTGTTAACTGCTTCACTTTCTAAGCCAGGGACGGTATGTGTAAAGAGCTCCATGGAGTAACCCGTTGTGTCGCCTGCTGCATTCTTCTCTGTTGTTGTTTTTGCTGAAGAGGACAAGGAAGCGACTTGTCCCTGACCGTGAACATCCACTAACGACGCGCTGCTTTGACATTTACCAGTTTCACGAGAGGAGGCAAAAGAGCTAGAGGCTGAGTCAGCAAGATAAGCCAAAACTTGCTCTTGCTGCTCCGGCTTTAAAAGCGGTTTTCCTACTCCCAGAAAAGGGAGCGTTCGAGGCCTTGTGTAGCCAGACGATGAACCTGGCTCCACAGCTCCAGACTTAGGTGCAATATTTTTTTTCCCACGACCAGCTGATGCTCCACCACTACCACTACCCTCATTACCAGCTGACAATGAACGCCCCGGCCACGACCTCTTCCACCATACTTCCTCATTGTTTTAAAAACGTAAACAAACTAACGGTATTTGTTGCTGTCACACAAATTACACGGTGAGCTATAACTTCAGTATGATTTAGCTACCCCTTTACAGGTGAGTGAGACCACAACGAAAATCAGGCACAATGTTACACACTCTGTTGTTGGTGGCAACAAATGAGAGAGATGCCACACACGCAGGACTGTCACTGAAGCACAAATGTAAATATTAATCTCCCACTGATTTGATTTTTTTTTTTTTTTCAGGGAGACTTTAGGAAAAAAAAATAATAGAATAAAATGATTTTTTCAGGAAGAATTTAGAAACCAAATAAAATAAAATGATTTTTTCAGGGAGAATTTAGAAAACAAATAAAACAAAAAAAGGCTTTCTATGGCCCACTGAGTGAGAGATGACGCACACAGGAGTCAGGAGTGGCACACAAGCCCAGAGGCCAATATTTATCTCCCACTGATTGATGTAGTAATTTTTTCAGGTAGATTTTGGAACCCAAATCAAGCTAAAAAAATAATAGGCTTTCTATGGCCCACAATTGGAGAGAGAGAGAGAGAGATGGCACACCCAGGAGTCAAGACTGGCACACAAGCAGAAAGGGCAATATTAATCTCCCACTGATTTGTTTTTTTTTGTTTTTTTTCAGGGAGACTTTAGGAAAAAAAAAAATAAAATAAAATGATTTTTTCAGGAAGAATTTAGAAACCAAATAAAATAAAATGATTTTTTCAGGGAGAATTTAGAAAACAAATAAAACAAAAAAAGGCTTTCTATGGCCCACTGAGTGAGAGATGACGCACACAGGAGTCAGGAGTGGCACACAAGCCCAGAGGCCAATATTTATCTCCCACTGATTGATGTAGTGATTTTTTCAGGTAGATTTTGGAACCCAAATCAAGCTAAAAAAAATAATAGGCTTTCTATGGCCCACAATTGGAGAGAGAGAGAGAGAGATGGCACACCCAGGAGTCAAGACTGGCACACAAGCAGAAAGGGCAATATTAATCTCCCACTGATTTGTTTTTTTTTGTTTTTTTTCAGGGAGACTTTAGGAAAAAAAAAATAGAATAAAATGATTTTTTCAGGAAGAATTTAGAAACCAAATAAAATAAAATGATTTTTTCAGGGAGAATTTAGAAAACAAATAAAACAAAAAAAGGCTTTCTATGGCCCACTGAGTGAGAGATGACGCACACAGGAGTCAGGAGTGGCACACAAGCCCAGAGGCCAATATTTATCTCCCACTGATTGATGTAGTGATTTTTTCAGGTAGATTTTGGAACCCAAATCAAGCTAAAAAAATAATAGGCTTTCTATGGCCCACAATTGGAGAGAGAGAAAGAGATGGCACACCCAGGAGTCAAGACTGGCACACAAGCAGAAAGGGCAATATTAATCTCCCACTGATTTGTTTTTTGTTTTTTGTTTTTTTCAGGGAGACTTTAGGAAAAAAAAATAGAATAAAATGATTTTTTCAGGAAGAATTTAGAAACCAAAGAAAATAAAATGATTTTTTCAGGGAGAATTTAGAAAACAAATAAAACAAAAAAAGGCTTTCTATGGCCCACTGAGTGAGAGATGACGCACACAGGAGTCAGGAGTGGCACACAAGCCCAGAGGCCAATATTTATCTCCCACTGATTGATGTAGTGATTTTTTTAGGTAGATTTTGGAACTCAAATCAAGCTAAAAAAAATAATAGGCTTTCTATGGCCCACAATTGGAGAGAGAGAGAGAGATGGCACACCCAGGAGTCAAGACTGGCACACAAGCAGAAAGGGCAATATTAATCTCCCACTGAATTGTTTTTTTTTTTTTTTTTTTTCAGGGAGATTTTAGGAAAAAAAAAATAGAATAAAATGATTTTTTTCAGGAAGAATTTAGAAACCAAATAAAATAAAATGATTTTTTCAGGGAGAATTTAGAAAACAAATAAAACAAAAAAAGGCTTTCTATGGCCCACTGAGTGAGAGATGACGCACACAGGAGTCAGGAGTGGCACACAAGCCCAGAGGCCAATATTTATCTCCCACTGATTGATGTAGTGATTTTTTTCAGGTAGATTTTGGAACCCAAATCAAGCTAAAAAAATAATAGGCTTTCTATGGCCCACAATTGGAGAGAGAGAGAGAGATGGCACACCCAGGAGTCAAGACTGGCACACAAGCAGAAAGGGCAATATTAATCTCCCACTGATTTGTTTTTTTTTTTGTTTTTTTTTCAGGGAGACTTTAGGAAAAAAAAAAAATAGAATAAAATGATTTTTTCAGGAAGAATTTAGAAACCAAAGAAAATAAAATGATTTTTTCAGGGAGAATTTAGAAAACAAATAAAACAAAAAAAGGCTTTCTATGGCCCACTGAGTGAGAGATGACGCACACAGGAGTCAGGAGTGGCACACAAGCCCAGAGGCCAATATTTATCTCCCACTTTTTTTTTTTTGTTCCAGGGAAAATTTATAAACCCAATAAAAAAAATAATAAATAGGCTTTCTATGGCCCACTATCTGAGAGACAGAGAGAGATGGCACGCTTAGGACTGGCACACAAGCCCAAAGGCCAATATTAATCTCCCTTTTTTTTTTAAGGGAGAATTTATAAAACCAAAAAAAAATAAATAAATAGGCTTTCTATGGCCCACTATTTGTGAGAGAGATGGCACGCTCAGGACTGGCACACAAGCCCAGAGGCCAATATTAATCTCCCACTTTTTTTTTTTTTTTCCAGGGAAAATTTATAAACCCAATAAAAAAAAAAAATAAATAAATAGGCTTTCTATGGCCCACTATCTGAGAGAGAGAGATGGCACGCTTAGGACTGGCACACAAGCCCAAAGGCCAATATTAATCTCCCACTGATTGATTTATTGATTTTTTCAGGTAGAATTTAGAACCCAAATAAAGCAAAAAAAAAAAAAAAATGGGCTTTCTATGGCCCACTGAGTGAGTGATGATGCACACAGGAGTCAGGAGTGGCACACAAGCCCTGAGGCCAATATTTTTCTCCCACTGATTGATGTAGTGATTTTTTCAGGTAGATTTTAGAACCAAAATCAAGCAAAAAAATAAATAGGCTTTCTATGGCCCACTGAGTGAGTGATGACACAGACAGGGATGGCACTCTAGCAGAAATGTCAATCTTAATCTCCCACAAAAAAAACAAAAAAAACAGGGAGTGTCCTTCAATTACTATCTCCCTGCAGTAATCTCAGCCAGGTATGGCAGGCAGCAATAAGGAGTGGACTGATGCACAAATTGAATAAAAAGTGTGTACAAACCAAAAAGATAGCTGTGCAGAAAGAAAGGAACAAGAGGATTTGTGCTTTGAAAAAAGCAGTTGGTTTGCACAGCGGCGTACACACAGCAATGCAGCTATCAGGGAGCCTTCTAGGGCAGCCCAATGAGCTACAGCGCTGAGGGGGAAAAAAAAAAATGTAGCTTCCACTGTCCCTGCACACCGAAGGTGGTGTTGGGCAGTGGAAATCGCTACAGCACAAGCGGTTTGGTGGTTAATGGACCCTGCCTAACGCTATCCCTGCTTCTGACGAAGCGGCAGCAACCTCTCCCTAAGCTCAGATCAGCAGCAGTAACATGGCGGTCGGCGGGAACGCCCCTTTATAGCCCCTGTGACGCCGCAGACAGCAAGCCAATCACTGCAATGCCCTTCTCTAAGATGGTGGGGACCAGGACCTATGTCATCACGCTGCCCACACTCTGAGTTTACCTTCATTGGCTGAGAAATGGCGCTTTTCGCGTCATTGAAACGCGACTTTGGCGCGAAAGTCGCGTACCGCATGGCCGACCCTGCACAGGGGTTGGATCGGGTTTCATGAAACCCGACTTTGCCAAAAGTCGGCGACTTTTGAAAATGAACGACCCGTTTCGCTCAACCCTAGCAGCAACCTCTCCCTAAGCTCAGATCAGCAGCAGTAACATGGCGGTCGGCGGGAACGCCCCTTTATAGCCCCTGTGACGCCGCAGACAGCAAGCCAATCACTGCAATGCCCTTCTCTAAGATGGTGGGGACCAGGACCTATGTCATCACGCTGCCCACACTCTGCGTTTACCTTCATTGGCTGAGAAATGGCGCTTTTCGCGTCATTGAAACGCGACTTTGGCGCGAAAGTCGCGTACCGCATGGCCGACCCCGCACAGGGGTCGGATCGGGTTTCATGAAACCCGACTTTGCCAAAAGTCGGCGACTTTTGAAAATGAACGACCCGTTTCGCTCAACCCTACTGAGGGCCATTTTGAGTATTTGGTGATGCCTTTTGGACTTTCTAATGCTCCTTCTGTCTTCCAGTCCTTTATGCACGATATTTTCCGTGAATATCTGGATAAATTTATGATTGTGTATTTGGATGATGTTTTGGTTTTTTCTGATGACTGGGAGTCCCATGTTCAGCAGGTCAGGAAGGTGTTTCAGGTCCTGCGGGCCAATTCTTTGTTTGTAAAAGGTTCAAAGTGTCTCTTTGGAGTCCAGAAGATTTCTTTTTTGGGGTATATTTTTTCCCCTTCTACTATTGAGATGGATCCCGTCAAGGTTCAGGCTATTTGTGACTGGACGCAGCCTACATCTCTTAAGAGTCTACAGAAGTTCTTGGGCTTTGCTAATTTTTATCGTCGTTTCATAACTAATTTTTCTAGTGTTGTTAAGCCTTTGACGGATTTGACTAAGAAGGGTGCTGATGTTGCTGATTGGTCTCCTGCGGCTGTGGAGGCCTTTCATGAACTTAAGCGCCGGTTTTCTTCTGCTCCTGTGTTGCATCAGCCAGATGTTTCGCTTCCTTTTCAGGTTGAGGTTGATGCTTCCGAGATTGGAGCGGGGGCGGTTTTGTCGCAGAGAAGCTCCGATTGCTCAGTGATGAAGCCATGTGCGTTCTTTTCTAGAAAGTTTTCGCCCACTGAGCGGAATTATGATGTTGGTAATCGGGAGCTTTTGGCCATGAAGTGGGCATTTGAGGAGTGGCGTCATTGGCTTGAGGGTGCTAGACATCGTGTGGTGGTCTTGACTGTTCACAAAAATCTGATTTACCTTGAGTCTGCCAAGCGTCTGAACCCTAGACAGGCTCGTTGGTCACTGTTTTTCTCCCGTTTCGATTTTGTGGTTTCATACCTGCCAGGTTCAAAGAATGTGAAGGCGGATGCTCTTTCTAGGAGTTTTGTGCCTGACTCCCCTGGAAATTCTGAGCCCACTGGTATCCTTAGGGATGGGGTGATTTTGTCGGCTGTCTCCCCAGACTTGCGACGTGCTTTGCAGGAGTTTCAGGCGGATAAACCTGATCGTTGTCCGCCTGAAAGACTGTTTGTTCCGGATAATTGGACCAGTAGAGTCATCTCCGAGGTCCATTCTTCTGCGTTGGCAGGTCATCCTGGAATATTTGGTACTAGAGACTTGGTGGCCAGGTCTTTTTGGTGGCCTTCCTTGTCGAGGGATGTGCGTTCTTTTGTGCAGTCTTGTGAAGTTTGCGCTCGGGCTAAGCCTTGCTGTTCTCGGGCCAGTGGATTGTTGTCACCTTTGCCTATCCCGAAGAGGCCTTGGACGCACATTTCCATGGACTTTATTTCGGATCTCCCTGTCTCTCAAAAAATGTCCGTCATCTGGGTTGTGTGTGACCGCTTTTCTAAGATGGTTCATCTGGTACCCTTGCCTAAGTTACCTTCCTCCTCTGAGTTGGTCCCTCTGTTTTTTCAGAACGTGGTTCGCTTGCATGGGATTCCGGAGAACATCGTTTCTGACAGGGGATCCCAGTTTGTGTCTAGATTTTGGCGTACGTTCTGTGCTAAGATGGGCATTGATTTGTCCTTTTCGTCTGCATTCCATCCTCAGACGAATGGCCAGACGGAACGAACTAATCAGACCTTGGAAACTTATTTAAGGTGTTTTGTTTCTGCTGATCAAGATGACTGGGTTACCTTTTTGCCGCTTGCCGAATTTGCCCTTAATAATCGGGCTAGTTCTGCTACCTTGGTTTCTCCTTTCTTTTGTAATTCGGGGTTTCATCCTCGTTTTTCCTCTGGTCAGGTGGAGCCTTCTGATTGTCCTGGAGTGGACATGGTGGTGGATAGGTTGCATCAGATTTGGAGTCATGTGGTGGACAATTTGAAGTTGTCCCAGGAGAGGGCTCAGCAGTTTGCTAATCGCCGTCGCCGCGTGGGTCCTCGACTTCGTGTTGGGGACTTGGTGTGGTTGTCTTCTCGTTTTGTTCCTATGAAGGTCTCTTCTCCTAAGTTCAAGCCTCGGTTCATCGGTCCCTATAGGATCTTGGAAATTCTTAACCCTGTGTCGTTTCGTTTGGATCTCCCGGCATCGTTTGCTATTCATAATGTGTTCCATCGGTCGTTGTTGCGGAGGTATGAGGTACCTGTTGTTCCTTCGCTTGAACCTCCTGCTCAGGTGCTGGTGGAGGGAGAATTGGAGTATGTTGTGGAGAAGATCTTGGATTCTCGTGTTTCCAGACGGAAACTCCAATATTTGGTCAAGTGGAAGGATTATGGTCAGGAGGATAATTCTTGGGTGGTTGCCTCTGATGTTCATGCTGCTGATTTGGTTCGTGCATTTCATAGGGCTCATCCTGGTCGCCCTGGTGGTTCTCGTGAGGGTTCGGTGACCCCTCCTCAAGGGGGGGGTACTGTTGTGGATTCTGTTTTTGGGCTCCCTCTGGTGGTTACTGATGGTACTGGGTGACTTGTGTTTTCTGCGGTCTCTGGTGTCCACCTGTTCTATCAGGATATGGGAGTTTCCTATTTAACCTGGCTTTCTTGTCATTTCCTCGCCGGCTATCAATGTAATCAGTGTGTCTTGTTACCTCTGCTTCCCGCTTCTGTAAATCTTCAGGACAAGCTAAGTTTTTGATTTTCCTGTTCCACGTTTTGCTTAATTTTTGTCTTAGTCCAGCTTGCAGATTTGTGATTCCTTTTTGCTGGTTGCTCTAGTGGGCTGATATTACTCCTCATGTTCCATGAGTTTGCACATGAGTTCAAGTAATTTCAGGATGGTTTTTTGTAGGGTTTTTCGCTGACCGCGCAGTTCACTTTTGTATCCTCTGCACCGTCATTATATGTGGGGGGCTGCTATTTCTGTGGGGTGTTCTCTGGAGGCAAGAGAGGTCTGTGTTTCTTCTAATAGGGGAAGTTAGTCCTTTGGGTGGAGCGAGACGTCTAGGATCATCGTAGGCACGTTCCCCGGCTACAGCTAGTTGTGTGTTTAGGTTCAGGATCGCGGTCAGCTCAGTTTCCATCACCCTAAAGCTTGTTTTGTTTTTTGTGCTTGTCCTTTTGTGATCCCCTGCCATTGGGATCATGACACATATCAATGTGAGCTGTGGCAAGAAGGTTTGCTGTGCATGTCAGCGTAGTGTCCAGAGGCTGGAAGCATTACCAGGTGACAGGCCATTACACCAGGAGACATGCAGGGGGCCACAGGAGTGCAACAACCCAGCAGCAGGACCGCTACCTCAGCCTTTGTGCAAGGAGGAACAGGAGGAGCACTGTCAGAGCCCTGCAAAATGACCTCCAGCAGGCCACAAATGTGCATGTGTCTGCACAAATGATTAGAAATAGACTCCACGAGGATGGTCTGAGTGCCCGATGTCCACAGATGTGGGTTGTGCTCATAGCCCAACACCATGCAGGACGCTGGGCATTTGCCACAGAACACCAGGATAGGCAAATTCACCACTGGTGCTCTGTGCTCTTCACAGATGAAAGAAGGTTCACACTGAGCACATGTGACAGACGTGACAGAGTCTGGAGACACCATGGAGAGCGATCTGCTGCCTACATCATTCTTCAGCATGACTGGTTTGGCAGTGGGTCAGTAATGGTGTGGGGTGGAATTTCTTTGGAGGGCCGCACAGCCCTCCATGGGCTCGCCAGAGGTAGCCTGACTGCCGTTAGGTACCGAGATGAGATTCTCAGACCCCTTGTGAGACCATATGCTGGTGCGGTTGGCCTTGGGTTTCTCCTAATGCAGGACAATGCCATACCTCATATGGCTGGAGTGTGTCAGCAGTTCCTGCAAGATGAAGGAATTGAAGCTATGGACTGACTCTCCCATTCCCCAGACCTGAATCCGATTGAACACATCTGGGACATCATGTCTTGCACCATCCACCAAAGTCATGTTGCACCACAGACTGTCCAGGAGTTGGCGGATGCTTTAGTCCTGGTCTGGGAAGAGATCCCTCAGGAGACCATCTGCCGCCTCATCAGGAGCATGCCCAGGCATTGTAAGGAGGCCATACATGCACATGGAGGCAACACACACAACTGAACATATTTTCCTTGTCTTGAGGTATTTCCACTGAAGTTGGATCAGCCTGTAATTTGATTTTCCACATTGATTTTGAGTATCATTACAAATCCAGACCTCCATGCAGGGCCGGCTCCAGGTTTTTGAGGGCCCCGGGCGAAAGAGTCTCAGTGGGCCCCCCATTTAACACATACCCCGATTCATGATCGCATATAAACACAGCCATGTAGTATATAACACTGCCCACGTAGTATATAGCAGCCCATGTAGTATATAGCAGCCCACGTAGCATATAGCAGCCCACGTAGTATATAGCAGCGCAGCCCACATAGTATATAGCAGCGCCACTCACTCAGGCACTGGTAGGACTAGGAGCTCCTCCTGAATCTGCCTCATAACTTCAGCAGCACGGCAGCCAGCCAGGGGCGGAGAGCAGAGCAGAGAATGTGCTCTCTCCCCCCACAAACAATGTCACACTGGCTGCCTTCTCTTAACCCCTATGTGTGCCTGCCTGGCTGCACTCACTGAGTGATAAGATGCTTGTGTCAGAGCTGGCACATAGGGGTTAAGAGAACGCAGCCAGCAGTGACTTTGTAGGCGGAGAGAGCATGTTATCTCCTGCTCTGCTCTCCCAGCTGTATCTATGACAGCGTGAGTGGGCCCCCCTCTCTCCCCAGGGCCCCGGCATTTGCCCAGGTGCGCCGGGTGCTGACGCCGGCCCTGCCTCCATGGGATATTAATTTTGATTTACATTGATCCTTTTTATGTTTTATTCTTCTCAACACATTCCACTATGTAATGAATAAAGATTTGCAACTGAAATATTTCATTCAGTGATATCTAGGATGTGGTATTTTAGTGTTCCTTTTATTTTTTTGAGCAGTGTATATGTATATTACATAGCTAGAAGAAAAGACAATTCAGCAGCTGCATAGTGTAAAATCACAGCAGGAGCCGAAAAGATAGAAGAAATGGATTACATACAGTTAATACAAATAGAATAGGTAGATATACAGATGTCTGTGACAAATACAATTAGTACTGTGTGTGTGCAGCTTACTGTACATGTATTTAATTAATAAAAAATAATTGTGGCACTTAGCCTTGCTCTTCCCACTTGCCCTGTAGCGGTGGCAAGTGGGGTGATAGTTAGGGGGGTTGATGTCACCTTTGTATTGTCAGAAGACATCAAGCCCCGAGGTTAGTAACCCCATAGTCACGTTGTATGAAAACACAGACACCCAGAATAAAGTCCTTTCATTTAAATAAATAATAATAATAATAATTTAAAGAATGGCACAGACTCCTTTAATAAATCTTAATTAAACCATACTTACGACCTTGCCCATTCCACCGATGTTGTTGTCATCTGCAAAAGAGTTAAACATAAAAAACAACAATATTCCTCCCCTTACCTCAGAGATGCTGCTAATCCTTTTGTCACATGACAGGTGTAGCCCTGCTACATCTAGATAGCAGGCCACGTGGTTGCATGATTCGACCACAAAGTCTGTCATCCAGCAAATACACTGTGTGCTCAGTATCTCCCTGTGAACTCCTATTCCCTGTCTGAGGGCACCGTGGGCATGAGAAAATTCTCTTGCTCCCGGTGCCATGAGACAGGTCCTGCGCGTTCACAACCAAAAACTCACTTCACTTTTCTGACGTCAATGCGAGAAATTTTCCCATGGCAATACTGTCATCTCTAATTTGATTCCAGTGCCATTGCACTTCTTTTTTATTCCGTAGCTTGAAATTTAATATTTTTTAACTTCAAAATAATAAAGATTAAAATTTTAAATCAAAATTTGCAATTCAACCACCACCTGCTCATGTTATTACCTGGGGTTATATGATATTTATACTGAGTGATGGATGTTTTTGCATCACATAATTATGAGACTGTGTTAATATATTATTAACTATTTTGTGCGACATACCTCTGTGATGTAAGGACATGAAAATTGTAAGTTTGAAAACTTTCCAAATGTTTGCAAAATTTCTGTTTTTTTCAACAAATAAACATTAAGTCATACCAAAGAAATGCTACCACTATCATGAAGTGCAATATGTCATGAAAAATCTGTCTCAGAATCACTGTGATCCATTGAAGCTTTCCAGAGTTATTACTTCATAAAATGACACTGATCAGAATTGTAAACATTGGCTTGGTCAGTGGTCATTAACATGCAAACCACATTCAGGGGTAAAGTGGTTAAAAACTTGTGGCTAAAACAATATTTTAAAAGTTAAATTTTAATTATTTTTTCTTTACCCAATGTTATAAATTTCTATGAGCCGCATGTGGTGTCAACATGCCCAGTACACCCCTAGATTAATTAAATGAGGGGTGTAATTTGTAAAATAAGGTCACTATGGGGGTTCTGCTTTTCTGGCTTGAGATGTGCTCTGCCAATGTGACATGGCATCCTTAAACCATTCCAGCAAAATCTGCATTCCAATATAGCGCTCGTTCTTTTCTGAGCTTTGCACTGAGCCTCAAAAGTAGTTTTCCAATCAAATGTTGAGCATTGTTGTACTCAGGAGAAATTGAGTAACAAATCGTACCATTAATTTTCTGCTACTACCCCTTTTGAAAACTAAATCTTGGGCTCATATCAGGGGCTCTTCAAATGTGACATGACATTCACTGTTTATTGCAATAAAAATGGCAAGCCTTCCCTACTGAGCCACTTTGTGTGCCCAAACAGTAGTTTTCTACCACATATTGTGTAGAGGTGTACTCAGGAGAATTTGCATAGTAAATTGTATGAAAATGAAAAATATTTGAGGCTAAATCAATATTTTTGTGTAAAAAAAATTAATATTTTCATTTGTTTACTTCCACAGTGCTTTAATTCCTGTGAAACCACATAAAAGGTTAATAAACTCGTTGAATGGGGTTTTAAAAACTTTGATGGGTGTAGTTTTTAAAATAATATCACTTTTGAGAATTTTCTGTCAACTAGGCCCCTCAATGTCATTTCAAATGGAATGTGGTCCCTAAAAAAATCCGTTTTGTAAATTCAGTTTGAAAAAAGAAATTGCTGATAAACTTTTAACCATTATACCTTCCTTACAAAATAATATGTTTCAAAAATTATGCTGATGTGTTAATTGTTATTTATTAACTATTTAGTGTGGTAAAGCTATCTAGTTTAACGTCATAAAAAGTCAAAGTTTGAAAGTTGCTTGGCCTGGTCAGGAAGGTGAAGACAGGCATGAGAGAGAAGGGGTTAGATATTTACGGATTGGAAGTTATGTAATGTTGCCGGGCAATCCATGTAAATGGACCTTAATACAGATGTAAGAAAACTACATACTATACATTGAAACTCTTATGAGGTGTAATTTCCCTGTCAAAACAAAATTTCATGTAGACCACACAATGGATCTGAGATTAGTTCTGCCGTCTTTTAGCAATGGGGGGTCTTGGGTTAAAATCATTACCAGTTTGTCCCTCATGTGTTTTGGGGCTTTCTTTCATAATTCAGAAAACATCCTGTAAACTTAGCCCAGATATACTGTTTGTGTTGGAGTCTCAGAGATAGGAGAAGATGAATTGGACAGGGACTAATATGTGAATGGTAACAGAGTATGTACAGCATGGCTGAACACGTTGGTGCTATGTACACAACAGGGAATACATATTATGACTTGTGAGTTTCTAACAATAATATGGGCTGTTTTGGGTCTGACAGACCCCTGATTGCTTTAAAATGGAGATGATTTGCCAAGAAGTATTTGTGTTACTCAGTTACTGAAATGAAACAGGATCGTCATGTTTGAAGAATGCATGGCTGTGAAGCAAGTGCAGGGTGAAACTGTAAGGGAGCTCACTACCATAGGAAAACTGTCTCTTTAAAAAAAATATTCAAAATAAATTCAGCTATGTCTTACACATCACATAGTCCAATTATAAATCACCTAACTCAGAATCCACAAAAAGTAGAACCCATCTATAAAGTTTGGCCATTTTATGTTACCCTTTCTGCTGTAGAAAGCGCTAGTATCATATTTTACTAACTCTGCTGGAGATATCTTAATTGAAAAAAGCTAATAAAAGAATACTGTAGATTTAAAAGATAATTAAAGAAATCAATTCACTGGTCAAATCAAATTAGCAAAAATAATATGCTGGTGATAGAACTACTAAAAATCATGAATTGCAATAACAATTAAACATTTCAAAATTGCACCGTGGGAAACATTTGCTTATTCCAATTTCTATGAATGCATCACTAGCAAGTAAGAATATCAATAGTTTAATTCAGCATTGGGGTTTTCATGCTAATCCAAAAATGCATGATAACAATGTACTTTCTCCACTTGCAGATAGATGTTAATAATTTCTTGAAGCTTTAATATCATATCGTATGAACCCCTTCATCACCGTCAATTTTCAATTTTTGTGCGTTACTTTTTTCTCCCCTTCTTGCAAGATCAATAAGAGGTTAGATTTTTGCGGGACGAGTTGTAGTTTTGAATGGCAGATACATTTTGCTATGTAATATACTGAAAAATGGAGAAACATTTTTTGTGCTGAGTATTGTGACCGAAAAACTGAAATTCTGGCATTTAGCTTTATTTCTTTTCGACATTTATTGTATTGTTTAAATAATTTTAATTTTGATAGATCAACCAGGGCTGGGACAAGGCATTTTGTTGCCATAGGCAGATGAAGCAAATGGCGCCTCCCTCCCCCAAGCAAAGGAATGGTTCAGAGAATAAGGTAACAGGACACCTAACGCACACCCAGCCGATGGGTAACGTAACATGCTCTAATGACCACATCCATTTGAATAGGTAGCTTTTTCAGTTTCAAAGTTAAAGATAGAATCACTCATTGTTTGCGAACCATTTACACAATATGAGTGACAAATAGTTATATGCTGTACATCTCTGGTGTCCTATATTTCAAATGTCAAACCCAAGAACAGTTATGGAAACTAATTTAGCTTAACTATAATTGAAAACCTTAATTGATACCAAATAAACACCCTTAGAGATAAAGGGATAAATATGCCATCATGCAACAAATACTGCTTGCAACAAAACTGATGGTTGGTGGTTCTGATGATGTATTCATTTACTGATGATTGCTCTGATGATGTATTCATGGAGTGAGGATGGTTCTAGTAATATATTCATCATCAAAACCATGATCAATGTATAAATATGAAACCAAAATCATCATCAGTACATAAATAGAACACGGGAGCCATCAATAGTACATGAATACAGCGCCAGAATATTATCAGTAAATAAATATATCAAAAGTACATGTACATAAATGCATCACCAGAACCACCATCAGTACATGAATGCATCACCAGAACATCCATTGCAGACATTCTCTGCAGACATCCATCTTCTCAAGTCTTCTGCTGCACATCCATTCACAGAGTTCTTAAAAAAATAAGAGTGTTATTAAAATGCCCTTTGCACAAAAATATCGGTCCATACTGTGACCAAAATAAGTGTCTTATGGTATTTGAACTCCACACTGTCTGGCTTAATTATCTATAACCACCACACTGTCTGCCATTGTCAGCTATAACTGTTACACTGTCTGTCCTTAAGAAACACAGCCTATACTGCCATGCTAACCTCTTTCCATACTTTGACTCAATTTCACACTGCCCCCTCTCCATTCTGTGTCCCCTCTTAACACTATGTCCTGTTCACCACACTGCTCTCTCAAAGCTGTTCCTCTTCCTCACATGGTATGATGGTCACCACAGCAACCAAGACAGTCCACTCATTATATAGTATGGTCACCACAACCCTCCCAATATATAGTATGGTCTCCACCACAGCCCCCTTATACAGTATGATGGTCTCTCCAGTCGCTCATACAGTATAATGGCCCCCATATACAGTGTAATGTCTCACACAACACCCCACACAGTATATCCATTATAGTCCCGTAAGCAGTATGGTCACCACAACCTCCTATAGAGTATGATGTCCCTAAAGTCCAGGTATAATGGCCGCCACAGCTCTTCATATGACATCCTGTCAGAAGTGTAGACTAGTGGCCCTTTTAGAAGTGGCCTAGTGGCCCTTTTAGAAGAAAAGGTGCGGGGTCTGGAAGAAAGAATAGCAACTTTGAAACTCATCAAAGAGAATGAAGACTTTCTAGACAGAACAGAAGCATCTCTACTGGTCACAGAAGGTGCAAAAAGTGTCAGAGAACCTCCAAAAGCAGATGAGTGGAAGCATGTGACCAAAAGAAGCAAGAAGACCATGGAGAAATCACCAACCACACAACTGAAGAACCGATATCAAATCTTTGTAGAGGATGAAGATGGCACACCTAAGAATGAAGCAATACCAGCAAGCAAAAAAGAAAAGGGCACACAGCAACAAGTGACAGCAAAAAGTACAGCCAAGAAGCAACGAAGAGTGGTGGTGGTGGGAGACTCACTACTGAGAGGCACCGAAGCAGCCATCTGCAGACCGGACATAACTGCAAGAGAAGTATGCTGCCTTCCAGGTGCGATGATCAAGGATGTGACCGATAGGATACCAAAGCTCTTCAGCTCCAAGGACGTCCACCCATTTCTTCTGATACATGTTGGCACCAATGACACGGCAAGGAAGGACCTACCGACAATCTGCAAGGACTTTGAAGAGTTGGGGAAGAAAGTAAAGGAACTGGATGCACAGGTAGTTTTTTCTTCTATCCTTCCAGTAGACGGGCATGGCACCAGGAGATGGAACAGGATCCTTGATGCAAACAACTGGCTAAGATGATGGTGCAGACAACAAGGATTTGGATTCCTGGACCACGGTGTGAATTACTGGTATGATGGACTCCTCGCCAGAGACGGACTACACCTCAACAAACCTGGGAAACACACATTCGCCAGAAGACTCGCTACACTCATCAGGAGGGCGTTAAACTAGAAGAAGAGGGGACGGGAAAAAAAACATTAGACTCGAACAAAGACGACTCAGGAAAACATACTCAGAAGGGAGGTAAGAACATTTCTAAAACAATCCACAGTGAGGAGATTGGAACAAAACAAAATCCTCTAAACTGCATGCTCGCAAACGCCAGAAGCCTGACAAACAAGATGGAAGAACTAGAAGCAGAAATATCTACAGGTAACTTTGACATAGTGGGAATAACCGAGACATGGTTAGATGAAAGCTATGACTGGGCAGTTAACTTACAGGGTTACAGTCTGTTTAGAAAGGATCGTAAAAATCGGAGAGGAGGAGGGGTTTGTCTCTATGTAAAGTCTTGTCTAAAGTCCACTTTAAGGGAGGATATTAGCGAAGGGAATGAGGATGTCGAGTCCATATGGGTTGAAATTCATGGAGGGAAAAATGGTAACAAAATTCTCATTGGGGTCTGTTACAAACCCCCAAATATAACAGAAAGCATGGAAAGTCTACTTCTAAAGCAGATAGATGAAGCTGCAACCCATAATGAGGTCCTGGTTATGGGGGACTTTAACTACCCGGATATTAACTGGGAAACAGAAACCTGTGAAACCCATAAAGGCAACAGGTTTCTGCTAATAACCAAGAAAAATTATCTTTCACAATTGGTGCAGAATCCAACCAGAGGAGCAGCACTTTTAGACCTAATACTATCTAATAGACCTGACAGAATAACAAATCTGCAGGTGGTTGGGCATTTAGGAAATAGCGACCACAATATTGTGCAGTTTCACCTGTCTTTCACTAGGGGGACTTGTCAGGGAGTCACAAAAACATTGAACTTTAGGAAGGCAAAGTTTGAACAGCTTAGAGATGCCCTTAATCTGGTAGACTGGGACAATATCCTCAGAAATGAGAATACAGATAATAAATGGGAAATGTTTAAGAACATCCTAAATAGGCAGTGTAAGCGGTTTATACCTTGTGGGAATAAAAGGACTAGAAATAGGAAAAACCCAATGTGGCTAAACAAAATAATAATAATAATAATAATCTTTATTTTTATATAGCGCTAACATATTCCGCAGCGCTTTACATTTAGCACACATTATCAAGAAGTAAGACAGGCAATTAACAGTAAAAAGAAAGCATTTGCACTACTAAAGCAGGATGGCACCATTGAATCTCTAAAAAACTATAGGGAGAAAAATACTTTATCTAAAAAAATAATTAAAGCTGCCAAAAAGGAAACAGAGAAGCACATTGCTAAGGAGAGTAAAACTAATCCCAAACTGTTCTTCAACTATATCAATAGTAAAAGAATAAAAACTGAAAATGTAGGCCCCTTAAAAAATAGTGAGGAAAGAATGGTTGTAGATGACGAGGAAAAAGCTAACATATTAAACACCTTCTTCTCCACGGTATTCATGGTGGAAAATGAAATGCTAGGTGAAATCCCAAGAAACAATGAAAACCCTATATTAAGGGTCACCAATCTAACCCAAGAAGAGGTGCGAAACCGGCTAAATAAGATTAAAATAGATAAATCTCCGGGTCCGGATGGCATACACCCACGAGTACTAAGAGAACTAAGTAATGTAATAGATAAACCATTATTTCTTATTTTTAGTGACTCTATAGCGACAGGGTCTGTTCCGCAGGACTGGCGCATAGCAAATGTGGTGCCAATATTCAAAAAGGGCTCTAAAAGTGAACCTGGAAATTATAGGCCAGTAAGTCTAACCTCTATTGTTGGTAAAATATTTGAAGGGTTTCTGAGGGATGTTATTCTGGATTATCTCAATGAGAATAACTGTTTAACTCCATATCAGCATGGGTTTATGAGAAATCGCTCCTGTCAAACCAATCTAATCAGTTTTTATGAAGAGGTAAGCTATAGACTGGACCACGGTGAGTCATTGGACGTGGTATATCTCGATTTTTCCAAAGCGTTTGATACCGTGCCGCACAAGAGGTTGGTACACAAAATGAGAATGCTTGGTCTGGGGGAAAATGTGTGTAAATGGGTTAGTAACTGGCTTAGTGATAGAAAGCAGAGGGTGGTTATAAATGGTATAGTCTCTAACTGGGTCGCTGTGACCAGTGGGGTACCGCAGGGGTCAGTATTGGGACCTGTTCTCTTCAACATATTCATTAATGATCTGGTAGAAGGTTTACACAGTAAAATATCGATATTTGCAGATGATACAAAACTATGTAAAGCAGTTAATACAAGAGAAGATAGTATTCTGCTACAGATGGATCTGGATAAGTTGGAAACTTGGGCTGAAAGGTGGCAGATGAGGTTTAACAATGATAAATGTAAGGTTATACACATGGGAAGAGGAAATCAATATCACCATTACACACTGAACGGGAAACCACTGGGTAAATCTGACAGGGAGAAGGACTTGGGGATCCTAGTTAATGATAAACTTACCTGGAGCAGCCAGTGCCAGGCAGCAGCTGCCAAGGCAAACAGGATCATGGGGTGCATTAAAAGAGGTCTGGATACACATGATGAGAGCATTATACTGCCTCTGTACAAATCCCTAGTTAGACCGCACATGGAGTACTGTGTCCAGTTTTGGGCACCGGTGCTCAGGAAGGATATAATGGAACTAGAGAGAGTACAAAGGAGGGCAACAAAATTAATAAAGGGGATGGGAGAACTACAATACCCAGATAGATTAGCGAAATTAGGATTATTTAGTCTAGAAAAAAGACGACTGAGGGGCGATCTAATAACCATGTATAAGTATATAAGGGGACAATACAAATATCTCGCTGAGGATCTGTTTATACCAAGGAAGGTGACGGGCACAAGGGGGCATTCTTTGCGTCTGGAGGAGAGAAGGTTTTTCCACCAACATAGAAGAGGATTCTTTACTGTTAGGGCAGTGAGAATCTGGAATTGCTTGCCTGAGGAGGTGGTGATGGCGAACTCAGTCGAGGGGTTCAAGAGAGGCCTGGATGTCTTCCTGGAGCAGAACAATATTGTATCATACAATTATTAGGTTCTGTAGAAGGACGTAGATCTGGGTATTTATTATGATGGAATATAGGCTGAACTGGATGGACAAATGTCTTTTTTCGGCCTTACTAACTATGTTACTATGTTACTATGTAATTAGGTTCTGTAGAAGGACGTAGATCTGGGGATTTATTATGATGGAATATAGGCTGAACTGGATGGACAAATGTCTTTTTTCGGCCTTACTAACTATGTTACTATGTTACTATCCCTCATATAATGTCCCCCCGCAGCCCCTCATATCATGTCACCTTGCAGCCTTCAAATAATATCCCCCCACAGCTTCTCGTATCATGTCTACCCGCATACCTTCAGATCAAGACCCCCACCACATCATATATCATGTTCACCTGCAGCCCCTCATATGAAGTCACCATGCCGCCCCTCATATCATGTCTACCCACAGCCCCTCTTATCAGATCCTCCTGCCGCCCTTCATATCATGACCACCCACAGCCATTCAAATCAGGTCCATATCAGGATATAATTTTACACAAAACCCTAAAAATGGGGTGGACAATATTGTTGGCACCTTTCCAAAATTGTGGGTAAGCAACTTTATTTTAAGCATGTGATGCTCATTCAAGCTCACCTGTAGCAAGTAACTGGTGGGTTAGTATGGTATAAAAATCACTCCTGAAACCAGATAAAAAGATGAGAAGTTGATTTATTCTTTACCTTTGTATTGTGTTTCTGTGTGTGCCACATTAAGCAGGGAGAACAGAAAGAGGAGAAGAAAGCGGTCAGAAGACTCGAGAACCAAAAATTTTTGAAAAATATCAACAATGTCATGTCCAGAGATTTCGATATTCCTTTGACCATGGAGCGCAAAATAATCAAGAAGTTTAAAGCACCTGGCACTCTAGCTATTCTCCCTGGATATGGACAGCAAAGAGCAGAGAAAAAATGATGAAAGGTTGAAAAGCAGGATAGTCCGGATGGTGAATAAGCAGCCCCAATTAGGTTCCTAATAAATTCAAGCTGTTCTGGAGGCTCATGGTACATCAGTGCTAACGCGAACGATCCATCAACATTTAATTGAAATTAAACACTATGGAAGGAGACCCTGGAGGACCCCACTGCTGACACAGAGACAAAAAAGCTAGACTGCAGTTTGCCAAAATGTATGTAAGTCAAAATCATTCTTAAAAAGCGTCTTGTGAACAGATGAGACCAGGATAGATTTTTTGGGTAAAGCACATCATTTTACTGCTTACTGAAAAGTGAATGTAGCCAACAAAGAAAAAAAACACATTACCTACAGTGAAATGTGGTAGAAGATCAAATACGTTTTGTGTTTGTTTTGCTGCATAATCTTTATTTTTTTTTATAATCTTTATTTTTATATCTGGCATTGTGTGCCTTGATTGTGTGGAAGACATCATGAAATATGAATCTCACCAAAGAATTTTGGGTCTCAATGTAGTACCCAGTGTCCTAGGTCATGGGTCTTCCAGCAAGACAATAACCCCAAACATACTTCAAGAAGCACACAGAAATAGATGAAAAAAGTGCTGGAGAGTTCGGAAGTGGTCAGTAATGAGTATGGATCTAAATTTCATCCAACACCTGTGGAGATCTTAAAATTGCTGTTGGAAGGAGGGACCCTTCAAACATGAGAGATGTGGAGCAGTTTGCAAAAGCAAAGTGGTCTAAAATTCCAGTTGAGAGGTGTAAAAAGCTTGTTGATTGCTATAGGAAGCGATTGATTGCAGCTATTTATTCCAAAGCGTGAGCAACCGAATATTAAGTTGAAAGTGCTAACAATTTTGTCCTGCCCATTTGGGGGTTTTTGTGTGAAATTATGTCCAATTTGCCTTTTTTTCCCTCTGTTTTTTTGTGTTGTTCCAATACACACAAATGAAATAAACATGTGTATAACAAACAATGTGTAATTGCAATCATTTTCTGGGAGAACTACTTCATTTTCTGGAACAATTTCAAGGGTGCCAACACCCTTACTGCATAACTATATAGAAGTGAGGTAAGGATCGCAGAGTAGTTCTCATATCCATGGGAAATTAGGGTATATAGGAATGTTCTCTTGCACATGATGATGAGTACTTATAATGGGAAACGGGAATATATTAAAACTTAGACATTTACTAGATTGCTGTAATAAAATAGTGAAAAGAAGTAGAAAGAGTAGAGCTGGCGATTTATCAAAACTTTTATAAGGAGCTGTGAAAATGATTTTGTTGGCTAGTTTATCTACTTCTGTTCATTATTCTTATTTATTATTATAGCACCATTTATTCCATGGTGCTTTACATGTGAGGAGGGGTATACATAATAAAAAGGAATACAGTAATCTTAAACAATAAAAGTCACGACTGGTACAGGAGGAGAGAGGACCCTGCCCACGAGGGCTCACAATCTACAAGGGATGGGTGAGGATACAATAGGGGAGGGCAGAGCTGGTCATGCAGTGGTTTAGTGGATCGGTGGTTACTGCAGATTGAAGGCTTGTCAGAAGAGGTGAGTCTTCAGGTTCCTTTCGAAAGTTTCCACAGTAGGTGAAAATCTGATATGTTGGGGTAGAGAGTTCCAGAGTAGGGGGTATTAACGGGAGAAGATTGTGATTGTGGGAAGAGGAGATAAGAGGGGAGTAGAGAAGGAGATCTTGGGAGGATCAGAGAATGCGTGCAGATAAGTACCCGCAGACGAGGTCACAGATGTATGTAGGACCCAGGTTGTGGATGGCTTTGTTTGACATGGTTAGGGTTTTGAACTGGAGTCTTTGGATAATGGGGAGCCAGTGCAGGGATTGACAGAGAGGAGAGGCTGGGGAATAGCGAGGGGACAGGAAAATTAGTTGGGCAGCAGAGTTTAGAATAGATTGGAGGGGTGCGAGAGTGTTAGAGGGGAAGCCAGAGAGCAGGAGGTTGCAATAGTCAAGGCGGGAGATGATGAGCGCATGGACTAGGGTTTTTGCAGATTCTTGGTTGAGGAATGTATGAATCCGGGAAATATTTTTTAGTTGGAGTCAGCAGGAAGTGGAAAGGTCTTGGATATATGGTTTGAAGTGGAGATCAGTGTAAGGATTACCCTGAGGCAGGGAGCTTATGGGACTAGGGAGTGTGAGCAGCCATTTACTTTAATGGATTGGTCTATTGGGGGGGTCGAGTGTTGTGATTAGGTAATTCAGAACCACAATGGACCTTGAAGTTCAGAGCACACAAAGTGACCTGACAATAACCAAAAGACATAGGACGAGCTCTGAGACGTGGGAACTCTGCTGACCGCAATCCCTAATCCTATCCAACCACACTAGAGGCAGCCGTGGATTGCGCCTAACGCTCCCTATGCAACTCGGCACAGCCTGAGAAACTAGCTAGGCCTAAGATAGAAAAACAAGCCTACCTTGCCTCAGAGAAATACCCCAAAGGAAAAGGCAGCCCCCCACATATAATGACTGTGAGTAGAGATGAAAATACAAACGCAGAGATGAAATAGATTTAGCAAAGTGAGGCCCAACTTACTGAACAGACCGAAGACAGGAAAGATAACTTTGCGGTCAACACAAAACCCTACAAACAACCACGCAGAGGGGCAAAAAGACCCTCCGCACCGACTAACGGTACGGAGGTGCTCCCTCTGCGTCCCAGAGCTTCCAGCAAGCAAGAAAAACCAATTAAGCAAGCTGGACAGAAAAAATAGCAAAACAAAAATAACACAAGCAAAACTTAGCTTATGCAGAGCAGACGGCCACAGGAACGATCCAGGAGGAAGCAAGACCAATACTAGAACATTGACTGGAGGCCAGGAGCAAAGCACTAGGTGGAGTTAAATAGAGCAGCACCTAACGACTTCACCACATCACCTGAGGAAGGAAACTCAGAAGCCGCAGTACCACTCGTGACCACAGGAGGGAGCTCTGCCACAGAATTCACAACAATCGAGTGAGATGGGAGAAAGATGATTAATTCTGTTTTGTTCGTGTTAAGTTTTAGAAATCTAGCGGAGAAGAAGGATGAAATTGCAGACAGACATTGTGGGATTCTGGTTAGTAGGGAGGTGATATCTGGTCCAGAGATGTAGATCTGTGTGTCATCAGCATAGAGGTGATACTGAAAGCCGTGAGCTTCTATGAGCTGTCCCAGGCCAAAGGTGTAAATGAAAATAGCAGGGGCCCTAGGACTGAACCTTGCGGGACTCCGACAGATAGGGGGCAAGGTGAGGAGGTGATGTGTGAGTGGGAGACACTGAATGTCCAGTCTGTTAGGTATGATGAGATCCAAGATAGGGCCAAGTCAGTGATGCCAAGAGATGAGAAAGTCTGTAGTAATAGGGAATGGTCCACTGTGTCAAAGGCAGAGGACAGGTCCAGGAGGAGGAGGACAGACTAGTGTCACTTGGCTTTGGCAGTTAATAGGTCTTTGGTGACTTTAGTTAGGGCAGTTTCAGTTGAGTAATGTGGCCGGAAGCCAGATTGTAAGTGGTTGATGAGAGATTAGGAAAAGAGGGGGGAGGACAGTTCAAGATGGACGTGTTGTTCCTGTAGTTTTGAGGTATAGGGGAGAAGTGATATTGGGCAATAGCTAGATACAGAGGATGGATCAAGAGAGGGTTTTTTGAGGATAGGTGTGATTGAGGCATGTTTAAAGTTTGAGGGGGAAACACCAGTTGTTAGTGATAGGTTAAAGAGATGGCCGAAAAGTAGAAAACAACAAGGCACTCAACAAAAATGACTTGTGGATGGTGCTCAAGTAGGGTATCCAACCCGCAATCTAAGCAAAAATAAACTTGGAACTCAAATTGATGAAAGATGAGGAACTCATCTTTCATCAATTTGAGTGCCAAGTTTATTTTTGCTTAGGTTAAAGAGATGGGTTAGGGTTGGGATGAAGACTGTGGTGAGGTTTCGGATGAAGTGAGATGGGATCGGGCCAAGTGCACAGGTGGTCAGATGTGATCTTGAGTGTATAGTGAACAATTAATCTACTGTAAAGGTGGAGAAGTCAGTTTTGGAGGAGGAGGGCTGAGCAGTTTGGAGGAAGGGCTCTGGGGGTTGTCGGCCAAAACTGTCTCTGATGTTATCAATTTTCTGCTTGAAAAATGAGGCAAAGTCTTCGGCCGAGAAGAGTGGAGAGGGAGAGGGTGCTGGGGGGAAAGAGGAGAGAATTGAAAAATTTGAACAACTGTTTATGATTGTGAGATATGGAGGATATGAGAGAAGAGAAGTATGTTTGTTTTGCTGCAGTGAGTCCAACCTTGAAAGTATTGAGGGACTGTTTGAATGCGATGAAGTCCTCGTTGGAGTATGACACGCCAGGAATGGCTCAAGTCAAATTCTTCTGGTAGCTGGAATTGCCCACTAACCTGTGGTTCTCCACGTGTCTACACTGCATGCACCTTTTAGGAAAGATTCATAATAGCAAGTTTACACTACAAGAGATTGAATTAGAGTCAATCTATTGCTCTTAATGTTCAATGGAATTTTCTGAAACAAAAGAAAGTGAGAGTTTAAAAAAGCCCCAGTGGCAACTGTAAGGGAGCGTGTCCACGATCCGTAATGACGGTGCTTTGGATGGATCGGAAAATCCACTCTGCCCATAGCGCTACCCCCTTCTCTACGCGCAGTGATTCCGGATGTGTTCATTGCACACATCCGGAATCTCCGCACCCCATACATAGGGCCCTGTGATTTACCTTGCGGTGACGGAGCATCGCCACAAGGTAAACAGACAAGCTGCGTTCTTAAAAGACGCGCTGCATGTCCGGTTACGCAGGGCCGCCGAATGCGTGTTCGCACGCAGAGTGGAGAAGGGATTTCATTAAATCTCCCCCACTATGCTGTAACAGCTGGACGCTGCGGATTGAACGCTGTGGCTGTATGCGGCGTTCAATCCGCAGCTAATCCGGATATAATCCAGCACATGGAAACATACCCTAAAAGTTCATAGATTTCTTATTTTTATATTTAATTAAAGTAGTGATATGCAAAAAAAAAATTGCTAAAAATAAAAAAAGATGTTCATTTAACAAAAAAACCTGATTGAGACAAAAATGATTTTTTTTTTCATTTAAATTCCAGCAAAATATTGTGAAAGTGAGCCTGATTCCAACAATGTATCACTCAGCTAACTGGGTGCAGCAGTTGTGACACAATCAGAGTTTTTAGATTCACCATGTAGCAGAGCTCACAAGTCTGACCCTGCCTACACCACAGTTCTCTGTGTACATTGTCTATTTACAGTGAGCTGCTTATTAGAGGAAGGGGCGCGGTCTGACAAGGGCTCAGGCAAACTGTTGTCCTGGCAGTGATAATTTCCTGATTATAAAACATTCATTTAATTCCCTGAAATTTGTGCTTCTACCCTCTGCCCCTTCCTTATCTTGTCCACAGATTACATAGAAAAAAATCTGCTGACAGATTCACTTTAATCAATTTGCTAGAAAATGAAGAATCCTACAGAAAGGATTGAAAGTGTACACTTTTCTAAACTTTGACCTATCCAGACAAGACAAAAGGTAAAGTAAACCTGTCACTTGTATGTATGCTACCCATATCACGGGCAGCATGAATTAGAGCCTAGCTGCATGATTGTGGACAGTTATATCTTGCTCTGAAACAATTTCATGTTTCAGAGAAAACATTGTTAGTGGATCCAGTTGGAACCATACAAATAGACTAGACTAGTCTGGTGCCGCCATCTCTCCGCATTGTTGGAAGTGATTGGCAGATGACCCCTATGATGAAACCTGTCAATCACTTATAACAGAACTGGGGAAAGGTGGCCACGGGCGGTGCTGGAGTATTCTCGTCTATTCCAATGGTCCTCGGTCAGATCTTCTAACTACTGTATATTTTATTTGAAATGCTGGAGCATGAAGCCAGGCTCTAATTAATGTTGTCCTTTGGTGACAGTTTCCCTTCAAATGTCCTTAGAAAGCATTGTAAAGTAAATTCTTTATTTAACTACAATGATGCAAATGTAAGGAACGCTATTTTAGAGGACTGATTACAGTTCCAGTGGAACAATTAGTTCTTACCATATAACCTTGCCACAGGATGCTCTGTCATCACTTCCATGTCTGGCTGTGGCCTGAATACCAGTTCTTTACATAGAGATAAGTCTTTTTCATTTCGGCGTTTCTATTTAAAATATCTTACGACTATTTTTAATGAGGAAACTGCCGGATCAGATTTGACGAGCACAGTCACTCCAGGTTTATCAATCAATTTGATCTCTTCATTCCTCATACACCCAGAGGACAGGCTCAAGGCCCAAGGACTGACAGCCAACCATGACTACTGGGTATTAAAGAATCATTGACCTGCAGACTCTGAGTCCACTAATATTAAGTGATATAAAACCCCATTAAAATGTAGTAAAAGAAGAACTTGATTTTACTTCTCAAGGATATCCGGGGACACGTCAACTATAAGCACTCTATACTTTCAGTCATAGATTGATATGGCAGAGATTGCTGATTAATCTGTATATTAATGATAACATTAACACAAAATGGCAAATCATTTTCCTTCACAAAATCTAGAATTTATTGCAAAATATGGAGTGTAAAATCTCAGGAAACAGCAGCACTGAGTGTTGGAGGGAAGCCTTTGATTTTCGATGCAGAACATTTAACACAATGAATTGTGTTTGGAATTGAGCGTGAAGTGTAACCCTTTCTGTGCTGGAGCTTTCTAGACATTCATTAGTCATTTTTCTCTCTAGTGATTATTCCAAAGACGTGACAGCCCAGCAGCTGTGATACCTACATAATCAACAAGAAATACTGGTAATTTCTCTAATATATCCAAAAGAAATATGAGCTAATAATTTTCAGTTAAGACAAAGAAATATAGTTTAATAATAATATGACATAACATATCAGGAAAAAATTAATATATTGCACAGAGTTGGACTAGGGATATTTTGCCCACCAGATGAAAAAATTGTGAGGATTCATCCTCCGTCTACAGAACATGTGCATATTCATCATTATAATCTTTATTGTTTTCATAATTCCTGAAAAGCATAAGATTAACCCCATAACGACCAGGGGTATTTCAGTTTTTGAATTTTTGTTTTTTTGTTCCCTTTTTCTCAGAGCCATAACTTTTTTACATTTTGGTCAATATGGCCATGTGAGGGCTTGTTTTTTTGCAGGACGAGTTGTACTTTTGAGAGACACCATTGGTTTTACTATGTCATGTACTGTAAAATGGAAAAAGAATTCCAAGTGTGGTGAAATTGCAAAAAAAGTGCAATTCCGCAGATGTTGTTTTTTTTTTTTACCATGTTCACTAAATGCTAATACTGATCTGCCACTATGATTCTCCAGGTCATTACGAGTTCATAGACACCAAACATGTCGAGCTTGACTTGCGAACTCAATCATGCTGCACAGCTGAAATCAGCATGACCAGGGGGGCGGCGCTGTGCTGTTCTGTGCAGCCCCCTGACCCTGCTGATTTCTGTTGTGCAGCGTGACTGTGTGCATGAGCAGCAGTTTTAGGCCTCCCAGCTGGCACTATTCTTTGGAGTTGTACAAGTGCCGGCCTGGCCATCCCAATATTGCAGATACACCCACACTGCCTAAGGCCGGTTTCACACGTCAGTGGCTCCGGTACGTGAGGTGACAGTAAAACTCACGTACCAGAGCCACTGACACACATAGACACATTAAAATCAATGCATCTGTGCAGATGTCATTGATTTTTTGCGGACCGTGTCTCCGTGTGCCAAACACGGAGACATGTCTGGGTTCGTGGGAGCGCACGGATTACACGGACCCATTAAAGTCAATGGGTCCATGTAAAACACGTACCGCACACGGACGTTGTCCGTGTGCAGTCCGTGTGCCATGCAGGAGACAGTGCTACAGTAAGCGCTGTCCCCCCCCCCCCCACTGGTGCTGAAGCCCCATTCATATCTTCCCTGCAGTAGCATTTGCTATAGAGAAGATATGAATATTCCTTTTTTTTTAGTTTCTCGTGTTTAACATAAAGCTCCATGTGCCCACGCCCCTCCCACCCCCTGTGCGCCCCCCCGCTGTTCTTAAAATACTCAACTGGCTCACTCCCACGCTGGCGCTGCTTCCTGTCCTGGCCGCACCTTCTACTGTATGAATGATCATGTTCACACACCACCAAGAAACCTGAAGACACAAAAGAGAATAGTAAAACCAAAAACACTCAGTTTGAAAAAATGTTGCAGTAATCCGCAAGTGCTAGTAAAAGATGTAAAAAACAGGGTATTTGGTTGATACGTTTTTTGCAAAAAATGTATACTAAGCTGCTCTACCAATCTTCACGGTATACCCTTATCAGAGCAGTCCTAACTAATGTATGCAATCCCTATCTGATGTATTTAAAAACCTGATCATCTGTATATAACCTGTGTGAACAGGGTTCAGAGAGGAAAAATCCATATGTGCATACAGGGTAGAACAGCTTTTGTGCAGATAGCCCAAGAGGAGTGGTGGAACTCCCCAGTCTTGTAGACACAAGAGAACAATTATGGAAACAGGAACACATGGGCTACTTGCACAGTGAACAAGTCTGTATGATCATGTTCACACACCACCAAGAAACCTGAAGACACAAAAGAGAATAGTAAAACCAAAAACACTCAGTTTGAAAAAATGTTGCAGTAATCCGCAAGTGCTAGTAAAAGATGTAAAAAACAGGGTATTTGGTTGATACGTTTTTTGCAAAAAATGTATACTAAGCTGCTCTACCAATCTTCACGGTATACCCTTATCAGAGCAGTCCTAACTAATGTATGCAATCCCTATCTGATGTATTTAAAAACCTGATCATCTGTATATAACCTGTGTGAACAGGGTTCAGAGAGGAAAAATCCATGTGTGCATACAGGGTAGAACAGCTTTTGTGCAGATAGCCCAAGAGGAGTGGTGGAACTCCCCAGTCTTGTAGACACAAGAGAACAATTATGGAAACAGGAACACATGGGCTACTTGCACAGTGAACAAGTCTGTATGATCATGTTCACACACCACCAAGAAACCTGAAGACACAAAAGAGAATAGTAAAACCAAAAACACTCAGTTTGAAAAAATGTTGCAGTAATCTGCAAGTGCTAGTAAAAGATGTAAAAAACAGGGTATTTGGTTGATACGTTTTTTGCAAAAAATGTATACTAAGCTGCTCTACCAATCTTCATGGTATACCCTTATCAGAGCAGTCCTAACTAATGTATGCAATCCCTATCTGATGTATTTAAAAACCTGATCATCTGTATATAACCTGTGTGAACAGGGTTCAGAGAGGAAAAATCCATGTGTGCATACAGGGTAGAACAGCTTTTGTGCAGATAGCCCAAGAGGAGTGGTGGAACTCCCCAGTCTTGTAGACACAAGAGAACAATTATGGAAACAGGAACACATGGGCTACTTGCACAGTGAACAAGTCTGTATGATCATGTTCACACACCACCAAGAAACCTGAAGACACAAAAGAGAATAGTAAAACCAAAAACACTCAGTTTGAAAAAATGTTGCAGTAATCCGCAAGTGCTAGTAAAAGATGTAAAAAACAGGGTATTTGGTTGATACGTTTTTTGCAAAAAATGTATACTAAGCTGCTCTACCAATCTTCACGGTATACCCTTATCAGAGCAGTCCTAACTAATGTATGCAATCCCTATCTGATGTATTTAAAAACCTGATCATCTGTATATTACCTGTGTGAACAGGGTTCAGAGAGGAAAAATCCATGTGTGCATACAGGGTAGAACAGCTTTTGTGCAGATAGCCCAAGAGGAGTGGTGGAACTCCCCAGTCTTGTAGACACATGAGAACAATTATGGAAACAGGAACACATGGGCTACTTGCACAGTGAACAAGTCTGTATGATCATGTTCACACACCACCAAGAAACCTGAAGACACAAAAGAGAATAGTAAAACCAAAAACACTCAGTTTGAAAAAATGTTGCAGTAATCCGCAAGTGCTAGTAAAAGATGTAAAAAACAGGGTATTTGGTTGATACGTTTGAAGATTGGTAGAGCAGCTTAGTATACATTTTTTGCAAAAAATGTATCAACCAAATACCCTGTTTTTTACATCTTTTACTAGCACTTGCGGATTACTGCAACATTTTTTCAAACTGAGTGTTTTTGGTTTTACTATTCTCTTTTGTGTTTTCTACTGTATGAGCAGTCACGTGGGGCCGCCGATTACAGTCATGAATATGCGGCTCCACCTCCCATAGGGGTGGAGCCGCATATTCATTGCTGTAAATGAGTGGCCCCACGTGACCGCTCATACAGTAGAAGGTGCGGCCAGGACAGGAAGCAGCGCTAGCCAGCGAGGGAGCCGGGTGAGTATTTTAAGAACAGCGGGCGGGCGCACAGGGGGTGGGGACATGGAGCTTTATTTTAAACACGAGAAACTAAAAAAAAAAGGAATATTCATATCTTCTCTACAGCAAACGCTACTGCAAGGAAGATATGAATGGCGGCTTCAGCACCAGATGCTGGTGTGTGTGGTACCCAGCATGGTGCGTGTGGTACCCAGTGGGCACACGGGCGGCACACGTGTGCCGCACGTGTGCCACACTGATGTGCCACAGTAACGCATGGGCACACGGACACGGATAATTCCGGTAACGATTTTTCCGGAATTATCTGGACGTGTGAGAGTGCCCTGATGTGAGGGTGGAAGTGTCTGCTGATCTCACATCACCTGCGAGCCGGCTGGGCTGATTCCATGGAGAGGAGCTTCTGCGATGAGATCAGCAGAGCAAGGGGCCGGAGCAGGAGGTCTCTGGCAAGGTCGGATCTTGCCTTGTCATGGTGTCTGCAGTCACTCTGTGTCACCCTGAGCTGATTTATTGCCCAGCTTGAAGCTTGACACAGATCGAGTTGCGCAGTCAGTGGGGTCATCGGCTCCAGTGTCCCCCGATCTGTGTGTAAGTTTAAGCTGCAGCAATAACTCGCAGTCTCAGAGTGACTGCAGACAGGTGTATACAGGATCATACACTGACTGCTCCTGAGCCTGGCTGCAGGACATCATACACTGCATGTATATAAATACATACAGTATATAGTGCCATTTATTATATTATGTCCTGTAGCCTGGTTCAGGAGTGAGCAGTCAGTGCATATATCATAGTATACACAGTGCACATAGTACACACAGTGTACAGGAGAATATGTCACTGACATATCCTATACTATGTGCACAGCCATCGGATGTTATAAACAGGGTAATATGTGATGCTATAAAATCTGATGTCCATAGTCATAGTGTAATATATAGCATGACACATTACCCTGTATATAACATCCGATGCCTGTACACATAGTAAAGGATATAGCAGGGATATGAGATGCTGTTTGCGCAGACATCTGATCACTAGAACTACTGATGGAGTCATTTTGACTCCTTTCGTTTTTTATTTCTCTTCTGTGACTACATTTTTCAGAATTCCGGCTTGAAACTCGGTGACTTTTCCTCAAATATGATGTGAAAAAAGATTTTGTGAGAATAAATAATTTTGGTAAAAAATTTGCGCGTTTTTTTCAAAATTTACCAAGAACTACTGAAGGGAGTCATTTTGACTCCCTACTATATTTTGAGGTCCTTTTGTCACTAAATGTTGCTATAAAATTTTGTGCATAATTTTTTCACTCTGTCTTATTTACCCTGATGTTCATATAGATGTAGTTCAATTTACATGTCAACTTTTCACATTTTCCTTGTGTTTTACCTGCTTGTATTACTGTGTAATGCTGAACAAAATAGCTTGTTTACTCTAGGCTCTTATCTTATGCTAATGAAGGGTGGTGTTTTTCTAAGGTCCTAGCAGGAGACAGTATTCTGGATAGTAACTTTACTTTCAGTTCAGCTGAAGAGACAAAAAGAACAGACGCAGACATACGAAGACTCATACAGGTATGAATTGTTATGAAATAGTTTAGCTGTCTGTCAACTGATTCAGCCCACCTACTTTTGAAGGTGGCAGAACAGTTATTATTTCTTTTAGTTTTCATTTCATTTCTATTTTTCAGCAGGGAACTATATAGAATTATGGAATTTGTGAGGAATATGGAGAGAAGACGTTTGATAAAGCCTCAGGATATTCTGGCTACTTTGCAATCCATACCGGAGGATGAATCGGAATCCGAATTGCAGGAACATGTATTTGATTCTGACAGTGATGAAGATTTCATTCCTCAGAACATATCAAGTGAATCTGAAGACTCCGAAGGAACAAATCCAGAAGGTAAGTAGTTATGTGTATTTATTTGTTCTTCCACACACTGAGTTAGGGCCTGTGCACACTAGCAGAATTCTGGCTGAATAGCCATCTGGATATTCTTGCCGCAATACAGGCCGTACCTGCCCGCTCATGCCTGAAGCTCCGCTCCGAACCCCGGGCTGGAGCCGCTGTCAGGGACAGAGCAGCGCTTGCTTACGCGCGAGCACGGCTCCGTCCCAGACAGCGGCTCCAGCCCGGGGTTCGGAGCGGAGCTTCAGGTATGAAACTCCGCTCTGTACCTGAGCGGGCAGGTATGGGCTGGATTGTGGTGAGAATATCCGGTTGGATATTCCGCCGCTAATCCAGCCAGTGTGCACGGACCCTTACAAAACAAAAATTCTAAATATTCATCAACTTTTTTCCAGATATTCCAAGCACATCAACTGGGGATCGGGCTCATGCAGTTATGTTGCCTCGTGACCATCCTCCTGGTCGTGGACAGAAAAAATCAGCAAAACGTCCCAGAAATAAAAGAACAACAGATAACGATGGCGGCGAAGGTAATGCAACAACAAACACCAGAGAAGGCGAATCTGAAGGAATACTAGTTTCAGCGGATGGTATTCAATGGAAACCTGTTGAAATTGGACAACACTTGCCTGGTAGGCGTGACAGCCAAAATATTCTTTGAGAAGCACCTGGCCCTACAGGATACGCCAGAAGAAATATCATTATCGATAGTCCTTTGAGCGCATGGCGTTTATTTTTTGATTCATATATATTGACACATATAAAGAACTGTACGCTTGCAGAAGCATGCAGGAACAATAATTTACAGTTTACTCTATCTGATGAGGAGCTAGATGCATTCATTGCGATATTCTATGCTCGTGGAATATCTGGCACGAACCGTCACTCGATTAGCAGTATTTGGTGTAATGACTGGGGAATACTGTTTTGCAAAGCGACAATGTCTAGGGACCGCTTTGATGAAATTATGAGGTTTCTCAGATTTGATGAGAAATCTACTCGATCGGAGAGACTGCAAACGGACAAGTTTGCTCTATTTTCTACTGTGTGGGACAGGTTTATTGAAAATTGTATTGCGTGTTACAAACCTGGCCCATACATAACGGTGGATGAGCAACTTTTCCCAAGCAAAACTAGGTGTCCATTCACGCAGTACATGCCTTCCAAACCAGATAAATATGGCCACAAATATTGGCTAGCTGTTGATAAGGAGAGCAAATATCTGGCAAATGGCTTCCCTTATCTAGGGAAAGATGACACACGCCGTGCTGAGGACCGTTTAGCTGACCATGTGGTAATGAAGTTATTGGACCCGTTTTTGAAAAAAGGTCGCAATGTTACAACCGATAATTATTTTACTTCATTAAAATTAGCTAAACAGCTAAAAAGCAAAGGAACAACCATCGTGGGAACACTGAATAAGATAAGGTGAGAAGTGCCTAAAGAAATAAAATCCATGAAAGAGGAATTGTACAACACTAAAGTGTTTAGAAATGAAGACAATTTTACACTTACAGTATATCAAGGAAAGCCCAACAAAAATGTTGTCATTTTGAGTTCCGTCCATCCAGATGTTGTTGTTGCGTCTGATTCCGCTAAAAAAACTCCAGAAACGGTAAAGTTTTACAATGAAACAAAATATGGAGTAGATGTAGTGGATCAGATGGCACGAAAATATACCACACGAACATCCACAAGGAGATGGCCTGTTCATGCATTTGAAAATGCCTTAGACTTTGCGGGTATAAATGCATGTATAATATTCAAGGAGATTACCCACCAAAAAATGTCACGCAAGGCATTTTTGCAAACGCTTGTGAGAGAGTTGAGTGGTCCTTATGTCACAGATAGGGAAAAGGGTTCCACGTCCCAAGTTTCTACATGTTCAGAAGTGATGGTTCAAACAAAATTTTGCCAGATCAAAGAAAAGTGCAAGAAAAATAGATCTGTCGGCAATTGTAAGACTTGTGGTAAGTCTTTGTGTGGGCAATGTACTGCCATAAATCAAAGGCAATGCCTAAAATGCGAAACACCAAATGTTTAGAAGGTGAATTCTGCGCCATATTTTCATTTTTATGCTCCTCCTCCTATATTTTCTCTGCTTTTTGTTCTTCAGTTGTTGTTTATATGTGTGCACTTGAATAAAAAAAAATGTTTGAAAAACGTCTATTATAATTATTGTTATTTTCTGTAGAAAAATAAGAAAAGCAGAAAAAAAAACAATCAAAAGCATTACTGTTGGATCTCACAATAATAATACATTACAAAAAATATAATTATTAATAAATAACCACAAATGAAGCTCTAAAAATAAACGAAAACAAGCAAGGAGTCAAAATGACTCCTTTCAGTAGTTCTAGGCGGGGTCACGAGTCCAGTAGTCCTAGTGTTAAACAGGGTAATATGTGACTGCTGTAATATCTGAATTCTGTATTCACAGTATACATTAGCGTAGCTACTGGAGTACAGAGTGGACGGTCGCCCCGAGCCCCCCACTCAGAGTGGCCCACCCAGAGCTACACTGCCCTAACTAATCAGCATGTATCATGCGCATATGCAATTAAACCCTCGGTAGACACGATCTTCCTGCACTACCGCTCTCTGTTCTGTTGACCGCAGATCGCTTTATGCCTGCGTTCTACAGAACAACTGAGGTGTCTACACATGCACAGGACGTCAGAGTCCAGGCACGGTGACATCATTGCGCTGCTCCAGGACTCTTGACGTTTAGTGCGTGTGTCGGCACTATGCAGCACGTTGCGTTGCCGCAGGATTCGTCAGGATACTCGGTTAGGTGAGTATAAGATTTTTCAAAATTAAAACTTGTTGTATGATGTCGGGGCATCATGAACAATTGGAGACCCTTATACATATTTGGGGGGACCCTGAAAGAGTGTGGAGGGCCCGTAGATATTTTAGGGACTAATTCAGCAGCCATAATACAGCTGGTGGACTAATGCGGGGGCCATTTTACAGCTTGTGGACTAATGCAAGTGCATTATACAGTTTGGGGACTAATGCAGGGGCCATTATACAGCTTGTGGACTAATGCGGGGGCCATTATACAGCTTGTGGACTAATGCGAGGGCATTATACTGTTTGGGGACTAATGCGGGGGGCCATTATACAGCTTGTGGACTAATGCGGGTTGCATTATATAGATTGGGGACTAATGCGGGGGCCATTATACAGCTTGTGGACTAATGCGAGGGCATTATACTGTTTGGGGACTAATGCGGGGGCCATTATACAGCTTGTGGACTAATGCGGGTTGCATTATATAGATTGGGGACTAAGGCGGGATCCATTATACAGTTTGGGACTAATGATGGGACCATTATACAACTTGTGGACTAATGCGGGGGGGGGGGGCATTTTACAGATTTGGGACTAATGCAGGGGTCATTATACAGCTTGGGGACATTATACATCTTGAGGACTAATGTTGGGGGCATTATACAGTTTGAGGACTAATGTGGGGGCCATTATACAGCTTGTGGACTAATGTGGGGTCATTATACAGATTGGGGACTAATGCGGGGGCCATTATACAGCTTGGGGACATTATGCAGCTTGTGGACTAATGTGAGGGGCATTATACAGTTTGTAGACTAATGTGGGGGCCATTATACAGATTGGGGACTAATACAGGGGCCATTATACAGCTTGGGGACATTATACAGCTTGTGGACTAATGCGGGGGGCATTATACAGTCTGAGGACTAGTGTGGGGGCCATTATACAGCTTGTGGATTAATTCAGGGAATTGTAGAACTGGTGGACTAATGCTGGGTCCATAATACAGGTTGGGTACTAATGTCTGGGACATTTTGCAGTCTGAGGGCTACTGTTGGATTCATTATATTGTAATTTGGCACAGCAGTAGAGAAATCATGATATGTGCAGTGAAGCTGTGGGTCCAATATATCGTGCATAGCGGAGCTGTGGGCCCATTATATTGTAAATAGGGGAGCTGTAGCCCAGCAAACTGTGTATAGCGGAGCTGTAGGACAACCATACTTTGTATAGCCGAGCTATGGACCTTCATATTGTGCGTAGCAGGGTTGTGGGACCACCATACTGTGTATAGTGGAGCTGTGGTTGTATCATAATGCTTATAGTGGAGCTGTGGGCCCATTATGCAGTTGTGGGAACATCTTAATATGTATAGAGGAACTGTGGGTGCATAATACTGTATATAGGGGAGCTATTTGTCCATTATAATGTATAGAGGAGTTGTACATTGGGGAACTCACGGGACATTATTAGATGTTAAGTGGGCACTTAAAAAGCATAATTGTTATAGGGGCTCTCAGAGTAATGTGGCCTTCCAATGTGCACGCTGTGGGTGTTATTACTTTACTGGGGCAAAATGTGGACACTGTTCTCTAGGACATCATCTGCAAGGAGTTTGCATCTTCGCCCTGTATTTGCGCGGACTTTCTCCGGGTTCTCCAGTTTTCTCCAAAGATATACTAATAGGGAATGTAGATTGTAGCCCAATGGGGACAGTGATGATAATGTCTATAAATTGCTGAGGAATAAATGGCGCTATATGAGTGAAATAAATAAATATTAGCTCAGTGGGTATCTGACTTTTTGTTGACGTCACGGCTTCTGATTGGTCTCGCGGCGGTCACATGGGCGGTCGCGCGGCCAATCACAAGCCGCGACGTCACCGCGACGTCACCGCAAGGTCCTGAAAGCGCTGATTCGAAGGAAGGAAGGTTCCCGGTTAGTACCAGGGCGCGTCAGAGGGTAAGTATAGCGATATTTTTTATTTTTATTCTTTATTTTACACTTAAATATGGATCGCAGGGCCTGAAGGAGAGTTTCCGCTCCTTCAGACCCTGGGAACCATTGGAAACCCAATGCACTGCATTGGGTTTCGAGTTTCGGCCAACCCCGACCCCGACTTTTTTATAGGATCAGCCGATTTCACTCGACCCGACTTTTGAAAAAGTCGGGTTTCGTGAAACCCGACCCGATCCTATAAAAGTAAAGGTCGCTCAACCCTAATGGTGAGTGCTCGTTTTCTTTCACATTTTGTCATTACAGAACTTTTACCTGTCTTCTACGAGCACAGCATTCTGTAGTGGCTTATTATAACGCCGACTGGTATGAGGGTTTTATAATTGGTGGTTTGGAGCTGATAGTGCATCTGCTTTTTTTCTTTGGATCCTTGCATACATCCACATCTTCTCACTCGACCTTCCTGTCCTAGTTTCTAGGGGATCGCAGCACACCACTTTTGAAGCCAGAGCAGTGTGAAACGGTTGTTGGTTGGATAGTGGATAATGCTTCCAGTCACTGAGCCACCACCACCATGTCTTCCACACGGTCAAGTCTGAGTAGCCGTGAGTGTGGCCCGGATATTCCTCACCCTGATCCTCCTACCTCCCATCATGTTGAGTGCCCTGAGACAACTGATCCCACACTTGGACACTCCGAAGAGCTGTTCAGTTTTCCCTTTCAAGATTCCGTACTCTCGGCTGGTCAACTTGAAGTGGGGCCAGATGAGATTGCATGTAGCAATGCCCAAAGCTTTGACCAGCCACGGTCACACGAAGGCGATGGTGGGAAAGTGTCACAAGAGGTGGACAATTATGAGACAGAATTGCTAGAAAGACAGGAGGAGGAGCAGGGTGCGGATGTGGAAGACGAAGTGGTGAATGACATAGTGACTGACCCAATCTGGCAGGAGGACATGCAGAGCGAGGACAGCAGCACACATGGGGAAGGAGGCATATCACCCCAATAGGCAGGAAGAAGAAGCGTGGTGGCCACAGACAGAAGGTGTGCATCCGTACCCCATAACACCAACATGAGGGAAGTTGCATTCAACTGTTAGATCTTCCTGAGACTGGTTATTTTTTAAAGACTGTCGATAACCTCAAAGAGGCCATTTGCAGCACCTGCTGTTTTGCCTGCATCAGCAGAGGTAGCAAAACTACCAGCCTGACAACCACCAGTATGATCAGGCACATGGCAGGAAAGCACCCGACTTTGTTGGCCGACCCCCAGGCTCCAGGAACACTATCTGCAGGGGACACCACTGCTTTCTCCACTGTTTTGCATAGAAGCCAATCCCCAGTCCACCATGCATATGATGATGCCTCTAGCCCTGCACCTGTTGTTGCCCACAGTCAAGCAGCACCATCATCAAGCCCGTCCACGTCCTTGTCCCAGCACAGCCTTCAGTTGTCTATATCCCAGTCATTGGAATGCAAGCGGAAATACCCAGCCAACGCCCCACAGGCCACAGTCCTAAATTTTAACATTTCTCTTTTGCTTGCGCTTGAAATGTTGCCTTTTAGTCTCGTTGAGACGGAAGCATTCTGCAACCTGATGGTGGCGGGCATCCCAAAGTACTCGGTCCCCAGTTGCCACTATTTCTCCCAGTGTGCCGTACCGGCATTACACCAGCACGTGTCCCACAACATTACCTGTGCCCTCATCAATGATGTTACTGGGAAAGTCCATCTAACCGCGGACACGTGGACAAGTGCTTGTGGCCAGGGATGGTAGATCTCACTGACGGCACACTGGGTTAACATAGTGGAAGCCGGGACCCAGTTGGACCTTGGGATGGAACACATCCTCCCCACACCGAGGATTGCGGGCCCTACGTCAATCAGGGTTGCCCCCACAGTGTACAGCTCCTGCACCTCCTCCTCCTCCTCTCCAGCCTCCATCTCTGAAATCTGAAATCAACACATTAGACAGAAGCTGGATGCACTGCAGCACTGCCACAGCCAAGCGGCAACAGGCTGTGCTGAAGCTAATCTGCACAGCTGAAAAACCGCACAATGCTGAAGAGTTGTGGACAGTACTGAAAGAGCAGTCAGATATTTGGATGACACCGCTGAACCTGGCACGTGTGTTTTATAGTGTGTGTTATAGTTATAGTGATGATAGGTCACCTAGTACTATGTGCATATATGATATTTTGGTATTGTGTACCATGCAGAAACATCTTATAAGTGGTTATATATGCACGCCACCAAAGTATAATCTCCCTTGTTCAGTGTTGGTCATACATTTAGTGGAGCCGGCACTTTTTCCCTATTCACTAGTGATGAGCGAATATACTCGATACTCTAGATTTCCCGAGCATGCTTGGGTTCTCTCCGAGTATTTTTTAGTGCTCGGAGATTTAGTTTTCATTGCTGCAGCTGAATGATTTACATCTGTTAGCCAGCATAAGTACATGTGGGGGTTGCCTGGTTGCTAGGGAATCCCCACATGTAATCAAGCTGGCTAACAGATGTAAATCATTCAGCTGCAGTGAGGAAAACTAAATCTCCGAGCACTAAAAAATACTCGGAGGACAAAAAATCGTGCTTGGGAAATCTAGCGTAACGAGTAGGGTTGAGCGAAACGGATTGGACAATTTCAAAAGTCGCCGACTTTTGGCAAAGTCGGGTTTCATGAAACCCGACCCGATCCTAGTGTGGGATCGGCCATGCGGTCGGCGATCTTCGCACCAAAGTCGAGTTTCGTATGACGTGTTCAGCGCCATTTTTATATATATATAAATATATGTAATTGAGACACCTATATATATATATATATATATATATATATATATATATTTACTTCAGCGCGATAATGCAGAAAAGCCGGTAATTCAATTGCCGGCTTTTCATTTCTCCTTCCTAAACCTGACATGATATGAGACATGGTTTACATGTCATATTCCCATTTTTTTGCATATTACACACTACTAATGTTAGTAGTATGTATGTGCATAATTTGGGCGCTGTAGCTATTAAATTTAAGGGTTAAATCACAGAAAAAATTGGCGTGGGCTCCCGCGCAATTTTCTCCGCCGGAGTGGTAAAGCCAGTGACTGAGGGCAGATATTAATAGCCTAGAGAGGGTCCACGGTTATTGGCCCCCCTGGCTAAAAACATCTGCCCCCAGCCACCCCAGAAAAGGCACATCTGGAAGATGCGCCTATTCTGAGACTTGACCACTCTCTTCCCACTCCCGTGTAGCGGTGGGATATGGGGTAATGAAGGGTTAATGTCACCTTGCAATTGGAAGGTGACATTAAGACAGATTAATAATGGAGAGGCGTCAGTTATGACACCTATCCATTATTAATCCAAAAGTACAAAATGGTTAAAAAAAACACACACAATATTGCAAAGTATTTTAATGAAATAAACACACAGGTTGTTGTAATATTTTATTCCACTTTTAATATACCTGAAGACCCTCGACCTGTATCAAATTAAAAATAATAAACCAACAAAATCCCATACCTTCCGATGATCTGTCACGTCCCACGATGTAAATCCATCTGAAGGGGTTAAATTATTTTACAGGCAGGAGCTCTGCTAATGCAGCTGTGCTCATGCCAGTAAAACCCCAGCGAATGAATGGAAAGTAGGTCAATGACCTGTAGTTGCCTTTATTCGCGGTGATGCACCCTCTGCTGGATGTCCTCATATGACCTCGAGGCTGGGAAAATATTCAGAACAGTTCCCACGCTCGAGGTCATATGAGGACATCCAGCAGAGGGCGCATCACCATGACTGAAGGTAACTACAGGTCATTGACCTACATTACCTTCATTCCCCGGGGTTTTACAGGCACGAGCACAGCTGCATTATAGCAGAGCTCCTGCCTGTAAAATATTTTAACCCCTTCAGATGGATTTACATCGTGGGACATATCGACGGAAGGTATGAGATATTGTTGGTTTATTATTTTTACTTTGTTACAGGTCGAGGGTCTTCATGTGGATTGAGAGTGGAATAAAATATTACAACAACCTGTGTGTTTATTTCATTAAAATACTTTGCAATATTGTGTGTGTGTTTTTTTAACCATTTCATACTATTGGGTTAATAATGGATAGGTGTCATAATTGTCGCCTCTCCATTATCAATCTGGCTTAATGTCACCTTACAATAGCAAGGTGACATTAACCCTTCATTACCCCATATCCCACCACTACACGGGAATGGGAAGAGAGTGGCCAAGTGCCAGAATAGGCGCATCTTCCAGATGTGCCTTTTCTGGGGTGGCTGGGGGCAGATGTTTTTAGCCGGGGGGGGGGGCAATAACCATGGACCCTCTCCAGGTTATTAATATCTGCCCTCAGTCACTGGCTTTACTACTCTAGTGGAGAAAATTGCGTGGGAGCCCACGCCAATTTTTTCCGCATTTAACCCTTTAATTTAATAGCTAGACAGCCCAAATTTTGCACATACACACTACTAACATTAGTAGCGTGGAATCTGCAAAAAAATGGGGATATGAGATGGTTTACTCAGTCACACAGGATTGAGTGATATACTCAAAAACGGAGCCCCAGACATCGCACAGGGGGTCCCACACAGCGCACAGGGGGTCTCATACAGAGCAAGGGGCAGAGACAGGGCACAGGGGCCCTGCGCTCTGTTTCTTCCCCCTTGTGTGCTGTGTCTCCCCCTTGCGTGTTGTCTCTGCCCCCTTGTGCGCTGTTTGGGGTCCCATGCGCTGTCTCTGCCCCTCTGTGCACTGCCTGGGGCCCCTGTATGCTCCCTGGGGTTCTGCACGTTACCTGAGTCACTTTTGTGCTGCCTGGGGCCCTGTGCACTGCCTGGGATCCCCGTGTGCTGCCTGGGGACCCCATGTGCTGCCTGGGGCCCCCATTTTCCGTCTCTGACCCATGTGCTGCCTGGGGCCACTGTGTACTGCCTGGCAACCCTGTGTGCTGCATGGAGCCCCCGTGTGCTGCTTGGGGCTCCGTGCATTGCCATGGGCCCCTGTATGCTGCCTGGGGCCACTGTGCGCTGCCTGGCACCCTGTGTGCTGCCTGGGGCCCTGTGCGCTGCCTGGAGCTTCCGTGTGCTGCCTGGGACCCCGTGTACTGCCTGGGACCGTGTTCGCTGTCTCTGCTACCAAGGGCCCATGTTCTGCCTGGGACCCCGTGTGCTGCCTGGGGCCCTGTTTTTGAGTATATCACTCAATGGTTCTCAAAAGCCTGAAAAATCTGATCTACAGCAGCTGGGGTACATTCTGACCCGGAAGGGAATAAACTGGCCTAGTCCAACCTATACCCCAGGGTATAGTTTGGCCTAGGCCGGAATATACCCGGGGTATAATCTGGCCTAGGCCACTTTATCGGGTATATTCTGGGCGGAGGGTTAATCTGGCCTGTTACACTGGAACAACCATCAACCAGCCAACAATACCCACAAATTGCCACAAATTGCCACAGCTGCCAAGGCAAACAGGATCATGGGGTGCATTAAAAGAGGTCTGGATACACATGATGAGAGCATTATACTGCCTCTGTACAAATCCCTAGTTAGACCGCACATGGAGTACTGTGTCCAGTTTTGGGCACCGGTGCTCAGGAAGGATATAATGGAACTAGAGAGAGTACAAAGGAGGGCAACAAAATTAATAAAGGGGATGGGAGAACTACAATACCCAGATAGATTAGCGAAATTAGGATTATTTAGTCTAGAAAAAAGACGACTGAGGGGCGATCTAATAACCATGTATAAGTATATAAGGGGACAATACAAATATCTCGCTGAGGATCTGTTTATACCAAGGAAGGTGACGGGCACAAGGGGGCATTCTTTGCGTCTGGAGGAGAGAAGGTTTTTCCACCAACATAGAAGAGGATTCTTTACTGTTAGGGCAGTGAGAATCTGGAATTGCTTGCCTGAGGAGGTGGTGATGGCGAACTCAGTCGAGGGGTTCAAGAGAGGCCTGGATGTCTTCCTGGAGCAGAACAATATTGTATCATACAATTATTAGGTTCTGTAGAAGGACGTAGATCTGGGTATTTATTATGATGGAATATAGGCTGAACTGGATGGACAAATGTCTTTTTTCGGCCTTACTAACTATGTTACTATATATGTTACTATATTATGTCCATGAACCACCCCCTGCATCAAGCCAACAGATACAACATAGGCCACTGGGTGAAGTTGCTCACACACTTCAAGTGCAAAAGCAGTACACTCTGCCACCAAGGCAAATGACACCTGGCCTAACTAGATTTGGGCATCCAACCTCTCTGCCAACAGGACAACAAACAACTGGCCAAACATATCAAGGTCACATATCACGATCACAAAGGCAAATGCAACCTGTTGGTCAGGTTGTACAATACTCAGTCAGTGCAAACTACCAACAACAACCACTCCACCCACAACAATTCTTTATGGCCCCTCCTTAGAAATCCAAAGCTACCACACTACTACCTCAGGAGATCAACAAGTGTATGTTGGAACATCCATCGATAATCCACCACTGCAGCCACAAATAACACAATCTCAAATGCCCCCATAATCTGCCATCATGGAAGGTGTAGTCCCAGAAAACACTAATCAAGAATCAGTGTCTACTCAGGATGAGTTTCTAAATATTTACATTTCAGAAATCTTTTCTACATTTATTGGCAAATATCTGGCATGTACCAATGTCATGAATGCACATTATTGATCATATGTTGGGTGAAAAATAAAACACAGATTTTTTTATTGCCAATTAATAAGAATTGTTTTGCTTAGTTGGATAACCATTACTAAATAGTTTTAGGCTAGGTAGCACCAAGTGACCAAATGCACAATATAAAATACCCAATAAAAAATGTCAGAAAATGGGAGGAAATAAGTTTTGCAACACAGGGAAATAAATGGCATTTGCAAGAAAAAATAACAACACAGGCAAAACATAATTAAAAAAAAAAACTTTAATAATTACATTAAAAATTAAAAAACATTTTTCAAGGGGAAACAAATTGATATTATTTTTAAGAACAGCAAAGTCACTTAAAAAATACAATGGCAAAAAAACATTGCCTCGTTGTAAAAAAACACATATAACCTCAACCACAAACAAAAAAACATAAGCCAAAGGAGAAATAGCCCGATGTTGTTTGGAGCAGATATACTGTAGATTAGTACAAGACAGTTGGATGAGATTTGAAAAAACCAACCATACACTGCAGACAGTTTCTATATGGGGACCTGAGCGTGCTGCAAAATCTACATGAATATTTAGTCATCTGGGAAATTTCACAATGCATCACTGGGAACGGAAGCTGGCGGCAGCATTGCGCACATCGGGACAGCTTCGGTGGATGCAGGAGAGTAAGTATATAACTACTTTTTATTTTAATTCTAACAGGGATATGGTTCCCACACTGCTTTATAGTACGTAGGCTGTGTTATATACTATGTAGGCTGTGTTATATACTGCATGGCTGCTATATACTACGTGGGCTGTGTTATATACTACTTGGGCTGTATTATATAATATGTGGTCTGTGTTATATACTGCGTGGCTGCCATATACTATGTGGGCTGTGTTACATACTACTTGGGAAGTGTTATATATTGCATGGGCTGTGTTATATACTACGTGGGCTGTGTTATATACTGTGTGGCTGCTATATACTATGTGGGCTGTGTTATATACTGCGTGGCTGCTATATACTACGTGGGCTGTGGTATATACTGTGTGGCTGCTATATATTATGTGGGCTGTGTTATATACTATGTAGGCAGTGTTATATACTGTGTGGGCTGTGTTATATACTATGTGGGCTGTGTTATATACTGCGTGGCTGCTATATGCTATGTGGGCAGTGTTATATACTGCGTCAGCTGTAATATATACTACATGGGCTGTGTTATATATTGCGTGGCTGCTATATACTACGTGGGCTGTGTTATATACTATGTGGGCTGTGTTATATACTGTGTGGGCTGTGCTATATATTACGTGGGCTGTGTTATATACTATGTGGCTGCTATATATTATGTGGCTCCTATATACTGTGTGGCTGTGCTATATACTATGTGGCTGTTATATACTACGTGGCTGTGTTATATACTACGCGGCTATACTATATCCTGCGCCCCGAACCCCTGACATCCTGCACCTCAAACCCCCGACAATCTGCTACCAATCAGCGGCATGCGCAGTTCAGCTGCGAATTGGCGCGGGATTTGAATCACGCTTCACAAATTGGTCGCGCCTGGCCGGCTACAACCAATCGGCGATATTGACGCGGGATTTAAACACCGCTTTGGTGATTGGTCGCGGCTGGCCGGGCACAACCAATCATCGATATTGGCGTGGTATTTAAACACTGCTTCGGTCATTGGTCGTGCCTGGCCAGCCGCGATCAATCAGCGACAGGCGCAGTCCGGCGGCAAATTGGCGCCGGATTTGAACCACGCTTCGCTGATTGGCCAGCCAGGCGCGACCAATCAGCGATATTGGCACGGAATTTAATTCCCACTCACAGCGCGATGTACATACATACATACATATTCTAGAATACCCGATGCATTAGAATCGGGCCACCATCTAGTGTTACTTATAGTACTGTAATATGCACATCGTGGGCAAACGGTTTATCAGTTCATCTGCTGTGCGCATCGCTGTCGTGCTGTAAAGCTCTACCAAAGAAATCTTTATATAAATCTCTAAGGAGCCTTCAATTTTTTTGTATGTCGAAGGCTGTGTTCATATCTGTTTTCCCATTGGAAGGTACAGATAGAAAAAGGCCCCTGTGCATGAACAATATATCGGCCCTTTGCAGTCCAATTGCTCATCATAATGAACAAGTCCACCTGCTTTGGAGGTTGAAATGAGCCCCCTTAAATCATGGGCCCCTGTGGAGCTGCAAAGGTTGCACCAATGAAATTTTCACCCCTGTGTGTTCCGGAATATACCAATCAGATTTGATGACAAAAATTTTGCCTTATTCTTGCCATCAAAATGACAGAAACTGTGAAAAAAGTCGCCAAATCCCTGTGAAGAGCAAAACAAAAATGATTACCTCAATGAACAAACATAAAAAAAAAAGAATTTGTGATAAACATTCACCTGTCCATTCAAGGACATTTTAGCTATAGTATGAAATCCTGTTTTTCTTGTCTGTGGAATTGCCTTTGTACTGTTTGTTGTGAAACTGCCGCCCACGAAACTGTTTTCTTTTCTTTTCTTTCTTTCCTGTTTTGTCTCTTTGTTTAAACATGCAAAACTTGTATAACCACTAAACCTACTGAAACAACTATATAAAGAAGGGATAGCACATTGAAGGCAGGCGTGCTTCAGAGACTTCCCAGTGATACACTATACAAGACGTGTCTTGTGTATTATTTCTGGTGATTCCCCACTTCCAAAGGCTGCTCCGACTGAGTGTGATCCCGACATTTCCTGGCGCCTGAACAGGGACCCGAGGTCTGTGTATTCCTTCAAGAACACCGGCAGAATACGAACGAAAAGAGAATCTGGGATAATGGACGGCAGATGAACAAAAACCTGGCCAGGTAAGAGACACTGTTAGATCTCTTATATCTGCCCTGCACTGTCCGTAAGATTTTCTGTGTCGTGTTCTTTAGCGGGTAGTTCTAGTAGAGGAGGATACCTATAGCTCGGGTTCTTGAACTATTTAGGAATTGATCACCTCACGGAGTACGGCATTGAATGAGAGTGAATGTGAATAGAAGGTGTGTGGAAGTTGGGAATAGCCCTATAAGCCGCCCAGGGGGTTGAAACAGAAGAAGTGACTGTCCCACTGGGCAACGTGGTTGCGTCCTTTCGGGGAGACCTCCGCGCCTATGTTCAATCTCTGATCCTGTCTTTGACAAAAACCTGGTGACGGATAAGTGTATGATAGTATGAGCCCAGGACAGATAAATTAGCCTGGGACAAGATACGTTGTATGTTCTTTTTCTTTTTCTGTCTGGTTGCATTTGTGTTGTTTGCTATAGGTGTAGGAATCAGGATTTTCTTACATCAACACAGTTTAAACATCCTAGCTCCTTAGGAAGAAGGTAACGAGGTATTCTCATACCCAAACGCCACCTAGGGCAAGAAAAAGACATCCTAGCTCCTTAGGAAGAAGGTAACGAGGTATTCTCATACCCAAACGCCACCTAGGGCAAGAAAGCTCAGGATAAGAAAATGGGGAATAAGCAAACAAAGTCGGAACCAGAAGAATTAGATATCTATACTATCATAAAGGAGAGAAGTGGTGAAGATGCCACTAAGGGGCTGAAAAAGATTTTTAGTAAGTTTGGAGTTACTAGGGCAGAAGCTTTTAGTAGAAAACTACGGGAAGGAATTCAGGAAAGGAAAAAAGGCATAATCAGAGACAAGAAATGGATAGATCAGATCCAAGCATTGATTGATGTCTCTAGGGTAGCAGAAAATGAGGGATGGACATATAATCAACAGAGTAAAAAGTGGTGTATTAGACCCACAGGCTGTGGAGAAAAACAAAATGTGGAATCTAAAAATACCCCACCCCCATACCTTAACCCACATGCCCCATCTTTTCTCCAAACACCACCTCAAAGTTTAGCCGGACCAGGAGGATGGGTATGTCTGCACTGTGGACAACAAAATCCAGACTGGAGAAATGATTGCCTAGCCTGTGGTACACCTAGACATGGCGCTGTACTTGCCCCTGTTAGGGTAGTACCAAGACCCTTTACGGAACCTGGTGCTGACGGAGTAATGGGAACTAGATATCACCAAACTCGACAATATTTCCCTTGGTCCCCCGCTGAAGGCATGTCTCTCTTGCATAACGCACCAGATCCCACCCAGTGTCCAGTTAGATTTGCACAATATATACAGCAAATTATGCAGACTCACGCTGGAGTTTGGGCAGATGGAGAAGAATTATGTAGAATGAAAATGACTCCTGGACTCTTCCAGGAGCTATTAGCAAATCTACAGGTACATAGGCCCCAAGCAGGAGATGGTGCCTTACAAACGATAGAATCAGGTACACAATTTGTAGATCACTTAATGGTTTTCATGAGGGAGAGACAGAGGCAGAGAGGAACAACGGGAGTGGTGGCTCAGAAATCTGGACAATCAGTAGACGAATATTATCTAAGTGTAGAAAATAATTTCAGAGATGAAGGCATGGATCTAACCGCTCCAGGAATGATGAGGTTAGTTACAAAAACCTTTATAGATGGATTGTCTCCAAAAGTGAAGGAAAAGCTTAAGGCCGCAACTCCTGATTGGAGAACCTTGGAAGACCCACACCTGGCTAGACCGAAAGCTGTAGGGATAGAAATTGACTTAAGAGAAAATTCTAAGCCAGTAAGAATTGCACAGGCTAATACTGGCTCTGCTAATCAAAAGTTTGCTTGTCATTACTGTAAGAAGCCAGGACATTTCCAAAGGGAATGTAGGAAGAGAAAAGCAGATATAGATTCAGGAACCTTTGTACCCAAAAATAGGATAAATAACCCAGTGCCTGATCAAACAGACAGCTCAGAATGACTGAAAGTTATGCAGGTCTCTCTTCCTTCTAGAAGACCAATAATACAAGTTGAAGTTGAGGGTAAAAATGTACCTTTTCTGATAGATACGGGAGCAACATCCTCCATTTTAAATCAGGACTTTTTACCATATCCTGACAATATATCCTCAAAGGTTACATATGCAGAAGGGTATGATGGTAAAATTCAGGCGTTGCCCTTTACAAAGCCTTTAAATGTGAGCTTTGGCCCTAAAACTTTTGTATCCAAATTTTTATTTGCTAAAGGTGCACCTACCTGCTTGTTGGGTACTGATGTCTTAAGTAAAATGCATGCAAACATCCATTTTAGAGAAGATGGCACAGTTATGCTGACCATCCCTGAAGATGCAGAAACTCTGGAACCATATGTTAGAATACAGGCAATGGAGGATTTTCCCGAAATTTACACTCAACAAGCAAAAATTGACTTGTCTCGGGTTCCTGACAGCCTATGGGCAAAAGGAGACACTGATGTAGGATTTTTATCAGTAGCTCCTATACTGTTAGAAACTGCCCCGGGAACCATGTTACCTCAGCTTAGGCAATACCCCATCAGCGCCCAGCAAGAACAGGCGATTTCTCAACAAATTCAGGATTATGTGTTACAAGGTGTTTTGGTAGAAATCAGGTCACCCGCCAATACACCCTTATATCCTGTTAAAAAGAAAGTGTCCTCCAAAGAAACTATGGTGAAATATCGCATGGTGCACGACTTACGGGAAATCAATAAGGTTTTGGCACCGGTCACCCCTGTGGTACCGAATCCTCATACCTTACTGTCTCAAATTCCCAGCACTGCTGCATATTTTACGGTAATTGACTTATCAAACGCATTTTTTTCTGTGCCACTACATAAGAACTGTTGGCATTTGTTTGCCTTTACATTCAAGGGTAAACAATTAGCATGGACAAGATTGCCACAAGGTATGGTACACTCACCAACTTTGTACTCTGAAGCAATGCAGACCGTGCTAAAAAATTTCATCCCAGAACCAGGAGTAGTCATTCTACAGTATGTAGATGACTTACTTATTTGTTGCCCTGATGAGCAGACGGCAGTTACCTCAACTGTTAATTTCTTAATTTTCCTAGCGCAAGAAGGCTGTAAAGTAAATAGACAGAAACTCCAGGCTTGTCAACAAACAGTGGTGTTTTTAGGTCACTGCATATCACAGGGCATCAGACACCTCACACCTCAACGTACGGAAGCCATACGTAACATGCTTGAACCCAGGAATCACAAACAGCTGCGTGCTTTCCAAGGTATTGTTTCACACTGTAGACCGTGGATCATACATGCAAGTCAACTCATGCAGCCTTTATATGACTGTATTGCCAACACACCATATTCACTCAGTGAAGAGGCTAAACAGTCATTTTCCTCTTTGAAAACAGCACTGGTATCAGCTCCGGCTTTGGGACTCCCAGACTACACTAAACCTTTTCAATTGATGGCAGCTGAGATATCCTCACATGCTACAGGGGTGCTCACACAAAAACATGGAAACAAACAGAGACCTGTGGCATACATATCAGCTCATCTGGACCCTGTAGCTAGAGCCGCACCTTCTTGTGTAAGAGTAGTAGCCGCAATTTCACTGTTATTAGATAAAGCTTCTGAGATTGTTCTTGATCACCCACTTCTAGTTCAGACCACTCATGATGTACATGGCATTCTTAACCAGGTCCAACCTAAACATATTTCAATGGCCAGACACCTCCGTCTCCAATGTTCCCTACTACTGCCGCCCAACATTTCCTTTGCCAGGATTCAGACTCTTAATCTCGCGTCTTTGCTCCCTTTAGAGTCTGAGGGGGGTACCATACCTGAGGAAACTGCAACTGCACTCTCCAACTCCTTTGACCCATCAAAGTCAATGCATGATTGTGTACAATTAATGGAACAAGAGACTCAGGGCTTATGTAATGTACGTGACAAGCCACTCTGTAATGCTACATTTGAACTTTTCATAGATGGCAGTAGATATGCAGATATGAATGGACAATTTCATACAGGTTATGCGGTAGTAACTCAGCATGAAGTGCTGAAAGCAGAACATAGTAACATAGTAACATAGTAACATAGTAAGGCCGAAAAAAGACATTTGTCCATCCAGTTCAGCCTATATTCCATCATAATAAATCCCCAGATCTACGTCCTTCTACAGAACCTAATTGTATGATACAATATTGTTCTGCTCCAGGAAGACATCCAGGCCTCTCTTGAACCCCTCGACTGAGTTCGCCATCACCACCTCCTCAGGCAAGCAATTCCAGATTCTCACTGCCCTAACAGTAAAGAATCCTCTTCTATGTTGGTGGAAAAACCTTCTCTCCTCCAGACGCAAAGAATGCCCCCTTGTGCCCGTCACCTTCCTTGGTATAAACAGATCCTCAGCGAGATATTTGTATTGTCCCCTTATATACTTATACATGGTTATTAGATCGCCCCTCAGTCGTCTTTTTTCTAGACTAAATAATCCTAATTTCGCTAATCTATCTGGGTATTGTAGTTCTCCCATCCCCTTTATTAATTTTGTTGCCCTCCTTTGTACTCTCTCTAGTTCCATTATATCCTTCCTGAGCACCGGTGACCAAAACTGGACACAGTACTCCATGTGCGGTCTACCTCTCCCTGCTAATCAGTCTGCACAAGAAGCAGAACTTACGGCATTAGTTGAAGCTCTAAAAAAAGCCAAAGATCAGACAGCAAACATATACACTGATTCTAGATATGCACATGGCATTATTTTCGATTTTGGCGTAATATGGAGAGCCAGAGGTTATATGACTGCTTCAGGCCAACCTGTTAAACATGCCTCCCTCATTAGACAGATTCTGGAGGCAGCACAAGAAACTAAAGAAATAGCGGTGATAAAGGTAGCTGCACATGTGAGACTCGACACCGAGGAAGCCAGGGGTAACGATAAAGCCGATAAGGCAGCAAAACAGGCAGCACGTAAACCCTTACATCATGCCCACACACTAGATAGCTCTGAAGATGATGAGGAAAGATTGAAGGAAGCTCAGAAACAGGTAGACGACGAAGAACGAGGGCAGTGGCAGAAAAAAGGGGCAGAAGATCAGCAAGTATTATGGAAAAAAGGAACTTTGTTGTGTTTACCCAGAGCCTGGTACCCCGCAGTGGCAAGTGACCTCCACCTACCCACGCATGTGTCGGCAAATGGTATGACGCTCAAGGTAAAAGAAAGGTGGTTGGCTCCAGGCTTTGGTAATTTTGCTCGGAACATGTGTGCTGCATGCGCTATATGCCTGGCACACAATCCAGGTCAGGCCATTAAAACCCCAACCAAGCATCATGTAAGACCACTGTATCCCTTTCAAAGACTCCAGATCGACTACATCCAACTTCCTAGGTACAATGGATACGAATATGTGCTTGTGTGTGTGGACATGTTCTCAGGGTGGCCAGAGGCTTATCCAGTTCGTAAAGCCTCAGCAAAAACTACTGCCATTAAAATAGCACATGAACTGATACCCCGTTACGGCATGCCTGAGGTGATCGAGTCAGATAGGGGTACCAATTTTACTGGGGAAATATTCCAGAATGTTATGAAAATGTTGGGAGTAGAAAACCAGTTTCACACTCCATATCATCCACAGAGTTCAGGTAAAGTGGAAAGATTAAATGGGACAATAAAATTAAAAATCCAGAAGGCCATGGCAGAAACAGGAAAGCCTTGGACCGAGTGTCTACCACTTGCCCTGTATTCCATCCGAAACAATCTTACAGGAAAAATAGACAACTTACAATATTTAGCATTCAAGGGAGGAAAATGGGTACCTAGGAATAAGACTGGATTAACTGATTTAGGACAGGTCCCCACTGAAAATCTACAGCTCAGTTTCAGTACAACCACCCCTTCCTCTGATGCTTTCAAACCTACAGTATTGGAAAGATATATACATAATAGAAAATGGGAACATTCTGAGTTGTTCCCCTAAGGTGATGCAAACAGTTGTACAAGTAAGCCGGGGAACCTGGTTTGTAATGAATCCAATGAGTATGTCAACGGAATGCATGTACGTGGGAATCCCGCAGCCGGGTACTGTAGCCCCTTGGGACAAAAACCCTCTTGGTGTATGCTTCAGAATGTATCTAGTTTTGTGGATTTGGCTCACAGATTGGTATTGCAGCACTCAGCTTTGTGGGATCTGCCTGAGGGTACATTTTGGATATGCGGAGAAGGAGCATATAAATGGCTTCCCGTAGGTATAAAGGGTACTTGTACATTAGGACGCCTAACCCCGGCTACTTTCATAATTTCAAATAAACAAGTGAATATGCAAGCCGTGCCCAAGCACACACTGTATAAAAGAGCTGCAGATAACTCACCACGTCCCTCGGGGAGGCTGCATATAGTACAAATGGGAATTCCCAACAAAATTGCTAGTACCATTTTTATTTATCCTATGTTAACACAAATGTGGGATAAATTAGTTAGAGCCACGGATTATCTAGATGATCAGATTTGGGATATATTGGACATATTAAATACTAGTATAGCTGTACAGAATCAGCTTATAATAGTCACTAACCAACATACCCTGGTATTGGATTACCTAACTGCCTCACAAGGGGGTATGTGTCAAATCATCGGACCCACCTGCTGTCATTATATAGACCCGAATAGTACTATGAGTATGAGATTTAAATTAAAAGACGTACAACGACTCAGGGATCAGTATGACAAAGACAATGACCAAAATAAGGATAGCTGGTGGTCAGATACCTTTTCTTTTCTTAACCCGGCCAATTGGTTCAGAGGGATCGGTGGGTGGGTTACCGGGATTATGCAAAGCCTAATACATACAGTTATGGTTATTGTAATTATATATCTATTGTTCAAGGTTGTACTCAAGGGTATCTCGGTATGCACAAATAAATTTTGTGTAATGGATGCGAGAATATAAAGTTTTTTTTTGTAATATCACAAAAAGAATGACTAAAATGATCGACAAGGTTTTGAATGGAATATGTCAAAGGGGGGATTGTGAAGAGCAGAACAAAAATGATTACCTCAATGAACAAAAATAAAAAAAAAAGAATTTGTGATAAACATTGACCTGTCCATTCAAGGACATTTTAGCTATAGTATGAAATCCTGTTTTTCTTGTCTGTGGAATTGCCTTTGTACTGTTTGTTGTGAAACTGCCGCCCACGAAACTGTTTTCTTTTCTTTTCTTTCTTTCCTGTTTTGTCTCTTTGTTTAAACATGCAAAACTTGTATAACCACTAAACCTACTGAAACAACTATATAAAGAAGGGATAGCACATTGAAGGCAGGCGTGCTTCAGAGACTTCCCAGTGATACACTATACAAGACGTGTCTTGTGTATTATTTCTGGTGATTCCCCACTTCCAAAGGCTGCTCCGTCTGAGTGTGATCCCGACATCCCTATGCGGGATCCATCGTGTAGCATCCATTATTAAGTCATGCAGATGTCAATGTGAACAAAACCTAACATTGCGCATAGTAGCAAGGTAACAGGACAGTTATCTCCATTCTGTCTCCACGTAGCAGACAAAAAAGATTTTGCAATATGGTGCCTCTAATGCTATATCCTAATGCTTAGTTTATGTATTCATAGAAAAAATGGTATAGAAGATTTCCATATACATTGTAAAGCATTAGACATTTTTTGTGAAAAGGTCACATCTCATTGTGATTTTATGAATAGTCAATATTCTATGCAGAATGTATCAAATGCTTACTGCATCCAAGAATGAATATATTTTTGGAGGAAAAGCTCTTCAAGCCCATTGTAATGCATTAGGAATTTTTGTAAAATGGTCACAAATAATTGTGAGCTTCTGAATAGTCAATATTTTATGCAGATTATATCTAATGCTTAGTCCATCCATGTATGTTAGGAAGAAAAGTTCTTCGAGCACATTGTAATGCATTACGTATTTTTCAAACAATTGTGAGTTTCTGAATACTCCATATTCTGGGCAGAATATATTTTTTCCAGTTCACAAAAACCTATTAACTTTTCAGCAAATCCTAGAAATGAAATGTTAGCTATTCAAGATTAATGTACTATTATTATTTGTATAGTGTCACCACTATAGCACAACAAATTGCCATAAATCCAGCTTAATTGGGATCAATGACCTCCTACTGTTACACATTTATGGCACATTCAGTATTGTGCTACATTATGGGTACAAGCCTTGACCTTGGATTTGCCTTGCTTCAGATTAAAGATCTAGCAAAATTCAGACAAATTCTTAGCACAAATGTTTGTTTAGTGCATATTTTATCTGCAAGGAAACTGTGTAGCGCAGTTGCCTCAGTCTAAAGTAAGATAACGGCTACACTACTCAGTTTAGTTGTGCCATGATGCCAGTATAGTATGCTACAGCACTATCATTGGTGCTTGTTAGATCTGTATTGCTTCAAGTACCAAACTTCACAAATACCCACCTCACATTAAGAATACCTACTAATAGCCATCATCGCTGGCAATAAGAGACTATACCTGGTCTGCAATATCAATGGTGCAACCAGTTCAGCCACACAGGGGTTCAAGAGGTAAGGAGGCCTACTTCCTGCTCCTAAACAGGTAGAATTTTGCATTACGATGAATTGGATGGCCAATGGTCCATATGCTGTTCTTGCACAAAGGACCTCTTTTGTCTGTGTGTGGACTATACAAAAGCAAAATGACTATTCCCTACACAAGTTCCTTAGCCAAATAAAGGGTAAGCTGAATTCTGTCAATAGGACTGAGGCAGATAATGTGACATGTCACATCTGAGGTAGGGTCCTTGATGTTTGAGATACACAGATGTACAAGAACCAGCACACAATCATTTTGAATATTCTCTAATCATTCTGTTGTGTTACTAGGAAGCTGAAAGGACAACAATGGATAATTAGCAAATTATAGGATAACCTAGTAAGGACAGCATGCTTGATTGGTAGGTCCTGGGGTGATGGAAGATGTTACATCTGGCTGCATGCATGGAAAATTACACCCAATATTTTGCTTACTAGTCAAACCAAACTGTGTGGTTATTGGGTAAAATGCTGGAAGGAGTTTTAGATGCATGGAGCCATAGGTAGCGTGTGGCATCACCTTAAATGTGGCATAATACATACTATGAAAAATTAAGTGAATGACAGAAAGGCATCTTCATTTACACGAATGTCTGTGAGTCCCATATTAAATGGCTGGTGGATCATTTTATCAATCTCCATAGTACTAGAAAATATTTAGATTAGTCACTCAGATTAACTTTTATTTTCATAATCCTTCTAAACCTTCAACATCAGTTATTGATTATTGTGGTATTTTGCATTTTATTCAGAAATTGGGGACTCTATTGTTTACTTGATTATTGTGTTTTCTTGATGAGGCATGCCTTCTTTTATATGCATTTGAATATATTTTCTTATCCTACAGCTGTTGTGTCTTATCTGATAATAAATAATTCAACAACTCAATGTTTCATGTATCTGACAATAAATAATTCATTTGTCTTTTTCAGAATGCTAAATGATTATGTGACAATGTTACTTTCTACGTAATTTTGCTTTCTGTCTCTGACACCAGTAATGAACCAGAGTTATAGAATGCTGTCTTATGTTATTGTTGGTGACATTTTTGTGTAAAGGTACCTTCACACTCAGCAACTTTACAATGAGAATGACAATGATCCGTGACGTTGCAGCGTCCTGGATAGCGATCTCGTTGTGTTTGACACGCAGCAGCGATTTGGATCCCGCTGTGCCATCGCTGGTCGTAGCTAGAAGTCCAGAACTTTATTTGGTCATCAGGTCGGCGTGTATCGTCGTGTTTGACATCAAAAGCAACGATGCCAACAATGTTTTACATGGAGCTAACAACCAGCGAGAACGATAAGTGAGTCGCCGTTACGTCACTGGATCGCTCCTGCATCGTTCTGGAGTTGCTGTGTTTGACGTCTCTACAGCGACCTAAACAGCGACGCTGCAGCGATCGGCTCGTTGTCTATATCGCTGCAGCGTCGCTGAGTGTGACGGTACCTTTACTGTGCTACCTTCTCTGTGCAATACCAGTCTGCCATTGTTAGTTTTGTTTACTGTAAGTGATATTTGTATTTTGACGTAACCTCGTCTAATGTACAGTACCTTGGAATTAATGGTGCTAAATAAATAAATAAATAAATAATAATAATAATAATAATTTGGAGTATGGCAAATTCTTCAGCTGTTGAATAAATTATATATTTGCTGTACGTATTTATATCAGGTAGCGTAATACTGTGTGTAGGGGCAGTCATACTGTTTGGGTAGCTTTAGGGCATCATGCTATTTGGAGAGCTCTGGGGACATAATTCTCTATGTGGGGGGGGGGCATAATACTGTGTAAGAGGCAGTGGGAGCATCATAATGGGAGCAGGATGACTGTTTGTTTAATGCCCTATGTGAGGGGGACTGTGGAAGTCAAGACATTGTGTGCGGTCGGGTGTGGGTGCCTTGATACTGCGGATGGTTGGTTATATATGCCATCATACTGTGTGGGATGCTGTGGGGGCCATCATACTGAGGGTGGGTTGATCGTGCGCACATCATACAATGGCAGGATAACGATGGGGATATCATACTGTGTGGTTACACGTTTGTGGTATCACGCTATGTTGGGGGCTAAGTGTGATATTATACTGTATTAGGGGTAACCATAGCATTACAATGTGTTGTGAGTCCCTGCAGGTATATCATACTGTTGTGGGAGCACTGTGACAGCACTATAATGTGTGGGAGGTACTGTTGCTGCATTATATTGTATTAGTTGCACTGTGTCAGTATCATACTTAGCTTGGGTCACTGTGGTGTCACAATACAGTGCATGTGGGTTGTATTGTGGAGCATTTGTGTTGGAAAATTCACTGTGGTGGTATCGTACTGTAAGGAGACATTTTTGGGATATCATACACAATGGGGATCATTAAAGATATACTGTAGTGAATTACCACAATTATTGTGGTATTGCTGCAGTATATGTCCCTTTCACTGTCTTTGGGAAGTATGCCCTTCTTTAACTGTGCCTATCAGGGCTGCCACTAGGAATTTTGGGGCCCCATACTGGCAACATTTTCAGGGCCTCCTTGAGACTCCACCCAGGCTCCACCCCAATCACATGAACCTTCCACAGTCCCATTGCCCTTTCTTGGAAAAACTCCAGTTCTGCACCACATCCTCACCAATAACACATTACCAGTTCCCATCACCAGATCACATTCGTAGCCAGTAGCTTTTGTATACTATTTTGGCCTGGCTCTACTCTACTGTAACTTATTAAACATTTGTTAAAATAACCAATACCACATATAAGGGACAAATACCACCGACCATGACCAGACACCATATTACCACCATATAGTGGTAATATATAATATAATATATATATATATATTTATATATATATATATATAATATATATATATTATATTATATATTATATATATATATATATATATAATATAATATATATATAATATATAATATAATATATAATACCACATACAAGGAACAAAGACCGCCGCACCATGACCAGACCACATATTACCACAACACAGTGACCGATTACTACAATACTGATCATCAATTAAACAAAATACTAATTTCACCATAAGTGCCATTATACACAGGAGATTTGTACTTAGTATACAGTGTCATTGTACAGGTAATACAGGGATCACCGGTGACATTGTACACAGGAGCTCTGTATATAGTGTCAGTGTACTAGTAATACAGGGATCATCGGTGGACACTGTACAGATAATACAGTGATCACCAGTGACATTATACACAGGGGCTCTGTTTATAGTTTCAGTGTACAGCTAATACAGTGATCACTCGTGACATTGTACACAGGAGCTCTGTATATAATATACAGTGTATACTGTGTGTGTACACGTAATACACTGACTCACTACTGATGTCTTGAGATGAAACCTTCCATCTTTACTTTTCATCTTCATCCAGCACAGACCGCCATCACTTCTTCCACCCAGGACTCATCTCTGCAGGAAATAACAGTTATCTAGAGCACTGCTTGCAGAACACATTACTTAATTTTTCCCGACTTCTAAACTACACCAGATGAAGAAAAAAGGTTACATAGTGTCGCTCAGTAGAGTAACAGGGCCCCCTTCATTGAAAACAGTATCCTCCAAAAATAAAATTCATCACTGCAGTAGTAATATCCCTTAATTAGCCTCTAAAGTAATGATATTTACCATCCTGGCCCCCTTTTGCCTCATTCTTTGCTACAGCCATGTTCTCCCATCCTGCCCCATATGAGCTCCCTGCCTGCCTCCATTTGAGCTCAAATCCTGCCCCCATATGAGCTCCAATCCTGCCCCATATGAGCTGCCTTCTTACCCCATATGAGCTGCCTTCTTACCCCATCAGAGCTCCCATCCTGCCCCATATAAGCTCTTATCCTATCCCATATGAGTTCCCATTCTGCCCCATATGAGCTCCCATTGTGCCCCATATGAGCTCCCATCCTGCTGCCATATGAGCTGCCATCTTTCTCCCCTATGAGCGGCCATCCTGCCCTCATATGAGCTCCCATACTGCCCCATATAAGCTCTTATCCTATCCCATATGAGTTCCCATTCTGCCCCATATGAGCTCCCATTGTGCCCTATATGAGCTCCCATCCTGCCGCCATATGAGCTGCCATCTTTCTCCCCTATGAGCGGCCATCCTGCCCTCATATGAGCTCCCATACTGCCCCCATATAAGCTCCCATCCTGCCCCCATTTGAGCTCCCAACCTGCCCTATATGAGCTCCCATCCTGCCCCCATATGAGCTCCTATCCTGTCCCATTTGAGCTACCATCCTGCTCCCATATGAGCTCCCAATCTGCCCCATATGAGCTCCCAATCTGCCCCACATGAGCTCCTATCCTGCCCCATGAGATCCCATTCTGCTCCATATGAACTCCCATCCTGCCCCCATATGAGCTCACATCCTGCTCCATATGAGCTCTCTGATCTCTCATCCTGCCCCATACGAGCTCCCAACCTGCTCCCATGAGCTCCCATCCAGCCCCATATGAGCTCCCATCCTGCCCCACATGGGTTACCATCCTGCCCCATATGAGCTCTCATCCTGCCCCATGTGAGCTACCATCCTGCTCCCATATGAGCTCCCAATCTGCGCCATGAGCTCCCAATCTGCCCCATAGAGCTCCCATCCTGCCCCCATATGAGCTCCCATCCTGCCCCATATGATGTCACATCCTGCCCCACATGGGTTCCCATCCTGCCCCATATGAGCTCCCATTCTGCCCCATATGAGCTCCCATCCTGTTGCTACAGTCATGGCCAAAAGTATTGACACCCCTGCAATTCTGTCAGACAATACTCAATTTCTTCCTGAAAATGATTGCAAACACAAATTATTTGGTATTATTATCTTCATTTAATTTGTCTTAAATGAAAAAACATGAAAAGAATTGTCCTAAAGCCAAATTGGATATAATTCCACACCAAACATAAAAAAGGGGGTGGACAAAATTATTGGCACTGTTCGAAAAATCATGTGATGCTTCTCTAATTTGTGTAATTAACAGCACCTGTAACTTACCTGTGGCACCTAAGAGGTGTTGGCAATAACTAAATCACACTTGCAGCCAGTTGACATGGATTAAAGTTGACTCAACCTCTGTCCTGTGTCCTTGTGTGTACCACATTGAGCATGGAGAAAAGAAAGAAGACCAAAGAACTGTCTGAGGACTTGAGGAACCAAATTGTGAGGAAGCATGAGCAATCTCAAGGCTACAAGTCCATCTCCAAAGACCTGAATGTTCCTCTGTCTATCGTGCGCAGTGTCATCAAGAAGTTTAAAGCCCAAGGCACTGTGGCTAATCTCCCTAGATGTGGACGGAAAAGAAAAATTGACAAGAGATTTCAACGCAAGATTGTGCGGATGTTGGATAAAGAACCTCGACTAACATCCAAACAAGTTTAAGCTGGGGTACAACAGTGTCAACCCGTACTATCCGTCGGCGTCTGAATGAAAAGGGACTGTATGGTAGGAGACCCAGGATGACCCCACTTCTTACTCCGAGAAATAAAAAAGCCAGGCTGGAGTATGCCAAAACTTACCTGAAAAAGCCTAAAACATTTTGGAAGAATGTTCTCTGGTCAGATGAGACAAAAGTAGAGCTTTTTGGGCAAAGGCATCAACATAGAGTTTACGGGAGAAAAAAAGAGGCATTCAAAGAAAAGAACACGGTCCCAACAGTTAAACATGGCGGAGGTTCCCTGATGTTTTGGGGTTGCTTTGCTGCCTCTGGCACTGGACTGCTTGACCGTGTGCATGGCATCATGAAAATTTTGCAGCATAATGTAGGGCCCAGTGTGAGAAAGCTGGGTCTCCCTCAGAGGTCATGGGTCTTCCAGCAGGAAAATGACCCAAAACACACTTGAAAAAGCACTAGTAAATGGTTTGAGAGAAAGCACTGGAGACTTCTAAGGTGGCCAGCAATGAGTCCAGACCTGAATCCCAGAACACCTGTGGAGAGATCTAAAAATGGCAGTTTGGAGAAGGCACCCTTCAAATATCAAGGACCTGGAGCAGTTTGCCAAAGAAGAATGGTCTAAAATTCCAGCAGAGCATTGTAAGAAACTCATTGATGGTTACCGGAAGCGGTTGGTTGCAGTTATTTTGGCTAAAGGTTGTGCAACCAAGTATTAGGCTGAGGGTGCCAATACTTTTGTCTGGCCCATTTTTGGAGTTTTGTGTGAAATGATCAATGTTTTGCTTTTTGCTTCATTCTCTTTTGTGTTTTTTCATTTAAGACAAATTAAATGAAAATAACAATACCAAATAATTTGTGTTTGCAATCATTTTCAGGAAGAAAATGAGTATTATCTGACAGAATTGCAAGGGTGTTAATACTTTTGACCATGACTGTATATGAGATGCCCCATCCCACCCCCACAAGAACTCCCATTCTGCCCCCATATGAGCTCCTATCCTGTCCCATATGAGTTCCCATCCTGCCCCCATATGAGCTCCCATCCTGCCACATTTGAGCTCCCATACTGCCCCCGTATGAGCTCACATCCTGCCCCCATATGAGCTCCCATCCTGCCCCCATATAAGCTCCCATCCTGGCAGCTGGTAACTATTGCTGTGCAGATATCCGGTGGCTTTCTGTACCGCAATGTATTGCAACTGAATGTGCCTCCTCAGGTGCACATTTAGTTGAAAATTGTGGGCCAGGAAACCAGATTGCGGCACCACTTCTTGACGCTTAGGGAAACTGCCTGTTATTTTTACAAGCAGTGTCACTGAACCGGTGACAGCCCCTTGAATCCCACCACTGCAGTCAGTGTCTTAGGCTGGGTTCACATTATGTTATAAGCAGTCCGTTAACCCTGCCATTAAGCCCTATTTCAGGTGCATCGCTAGCGCATGCCCAAAATGGGCGTGCGCTAGCGATGTGCCGTCACTGAGTGATGGACCATGGGACGCGGGCTGCAGCGTTTCCGGGCCCATCACCACTAGCGCAGATAGAGCATCTTCTAGCTCTATCTGTGCTAGCGCGATCACATTTCGGAGTTTGGCTTTGGACGGAGCGGACATGTGCTGCGTTCAATGCGATGCCGGTTACTGACCGTGGGAACATACCTATATCTGATATATAAAGCTGAATGTGTGTGTGTATGTATGTATGTATGTATGTATGTCCGGGATTGGCATCTGCACCATTGCAGCTACAGCCACAAAATTTTGCACAGTCACACGTCTGGACCCCGAGAGCGTCATAGGCTATGTTGTGAGGCAAAATTTTAACACCGCGCGTTCCAATTCACCAAACAATTTTGCCCCTATCTACATAATGGGGAAAAAAGTGAAAGGAAAAGTGTTGGAGGCGTCGCAGCTACAGACACAAAATTTTGCACAGTCACACGTCTGGACCCTGAGAGCGTCATAGGCTATGTTGTGAGGTGAAATTTTAACCCCGTGCTTTCCAATTCACCAAACAATTTTGCCCCTATCTACATAATGGGGAAAAAGTGAAAGGAAAAGTGTTGGAGGTGTCGCAGCTACAGACACAAAATTTTGCACAGTCACACGTCTGGACCCCGAGAGCATCATAGGCTATGTTGTGAGGTGAAATTTTAACCCTGCGCTTTCCAATTCACCAAACAATTTTGCCCCTATCTACATAATGGGAAAAAATGAAAGGAAAAGTGTAGGAGGCAAATTGACAGCTGCCAGATGTGAACAAGGGGGACTTAAAGAATGAGAGCGATGGCGCCAAAGAATATATACCGTACAGTTGCTAAGGTGGGGCTCCGACATGGGATACACACCACACACGGGGATATGAACACACACACAAAATGCACCACACACTACAACGTGCTTGAACACATATTACCCTCAGCACACATTTCACCACAAATACACCAACCTCGCCACATAAAAGTCGAAACACAAAAGTCGCCACTCAAAACTCGCCACGCGCAGAACTCGCCACATGCAAAAACTAGGCTCTTGCAAAACTCGCCACAAGTGCAAAACTCACCTCATGGAAAACTCGCCACACGCAAAACTTGCACACGCGGAAAAATTGCCACATGCACAAAAGTTGCAACACATGCAAAAGTTGCCTCACACAAAACTTGCACATACTCAAAAGGCACCACACATACAACTCACCACGCGCAAAACTCGCCATGCGCAAAACTTGCTGCACACAACTTGCTACACTAACCTTTCACATGCAACTCGACACACAAAAAGTTGCTACACGCATGTTGCCACACAAAACTCATCTCACAAAAGTTGCTACATACATGTCGCCACACGCAACTCAACACACACAACTTGACAATCGAAATTCGCCCTAAAACACACACAAAAGTCTGGTATTATCCTTCAAAAATAAAAATCTGATTAATAAGCAGACAAACTACAACAAATGTACCATATAGGAAATACGGCAGCTGTCAGTAACATGACCTGTCTATTATGTGTATGTGTGAGCTAATATATACTGCTGGGGATTTATCAGGTTGCCAATTTAGCTTACAAATACTGAGGTAAAAATACTGAGCAAATAACATGTGAATGAGGTCTAATACAGGAAGAGATGACACACAGGTATATATTATATACAGGGGAGATGACACACAGATATATACTATATACAGGAGAGATGACACACAGGTGTATACTATATAGAGGAGGAGATGACATACAGGTACATATATATACACAGGAGGAGATGACATACAGGTATATACAATATACAGGAGGAGATGACATACAGGTATATACTATATACAGGGGCAGATGACCTACAGGTATATACTATATACAGGAGGAGATGACATACAGGTATATGCTATATATAGAAGATGACATGCAGGTATATACTATATACAGGAGGAGACGACACACAGATATATACTATATACAGCGGGGATGACACACAGGTATATACTATATACAGGAGGAGATGACATACAGGTATATACTATATATAGAAGGAGATGACATTCAGGTATATACTATATATATGGGAGATGACACACAGCAGGTATATACTATATACAGGGGAGATGACATACAGGTATATACTATATACAGGAGATGACATACAGATGTATACTATATATAAGGGAGATGACAAACATGTATATACTGAGGTGATGAGGTGAAAATGAGAGGTGTGAGGTGAAAATGAAAAGGTGTGAGTGCAAAATGAGAGGAGTGAGGAAAAATAGTGGAGTGATCAGAAAATGACAGATGTGAGGTTGAAATGACAAGTGTTAGGGGGGAATGAGAGGAGTGAGGGAGAAAATGAGAGGTGTGATTGGGAAAATGAGAGGCGTGATGGGAAAATAAGAGAAGTGAGGTGCTATAACTAACCACAGATATTTACTATGCCCAGGCAATGCCGGGCTCTTCAGCTAGTCTAATATATAAAGCTGAATGTGTGTGTGTGTATGTCCGGGATTGGCATCTGCACCGTCGCAGCTACAGCCACAAAATTTTGCACAGTCACACGTCTGGACCCCGAGAGCGTCATTGGCTATGTTGTGAGGTGAAATTTTAACCCTGCGCTTTCCAATTCACCAAACAATTTTGCCCCTATCTTCATAATGGGGAAAAGTGAAAGGAAAAGTGTTGGAAGCAAATTGACAGCTGCCAGATGTGAACAAGGGGGACTTAAAGAGTGAGAGCGATGGCGCCAAAGAGTATATACCGTACAGATGCTAAGGTGGGGTCCCGACATGGGATACTCACCACACACGGGGATATGAACACACACAAAATGCGCCACACACTACCACGTGCTTCAGCACATATACCACTCTCAGCACACATTTCACCACACATACACCAACCTCGCCACATAAAAGTCGAAACACAAAAGTCGGCGCTCAAAACTCGCCACGCGCAAAACTCGCCACATGCAAAAACTAGGCTCACGCAAAACTCGCCACAAGTGCAAAACTCACCTCATGGAAAACTTGCCACATGCAAAACTTGCACACGAGGAAAAATTGCTACATGCACAAAAGTTGCAACACATGCAAAAGTTGCCTCACACAAAACTTGCACATACTCAAAAGGCACCACACATAAAACTCGCCACGTGCAAAACTCGCCATGCGCTAAACTTGCTGCACACAACTTGCTACACTTACCTGTCACATGCAACTCGACACACAAAAAGTTGCTACACGCATGTCGCCACACAAAACTCATTTCACAAAAGTCGCTACATACATGTCGCCACACGCAACTCAACACACAACTTGACAAACGAAACTAGCCTTAAAACACATAGTAACATAGTAACATAGTAACATAGTAACATAGTTAGTAAGGCCGAAAAAAGACATTTGTCCATCCAGTTCAGCCTATATTCCATCATAATAAATCCCCAGATCTACGTCCTTCTACAGAACCTAATAATTGTATGATACAATATTGTTCTGCTCCAGGAAGACATCCAGGCCTCTCTTGAACCCCTCGACTGAGTTCGCCATCACCACCTCCTCAGGCAAGCAATTCCAGATTCTCACTGCCCTAACAGTAAAGAATCCTCTTCTATGTTGGTGGAAAAACCTTCTCTCCTCCAGACGCAAAGAATGCCCCCTTGTGCCCGTCACCTTCCTTGGTATAAACAGATCCTCAGCGAGATATTTGTATTGTCCCCTTATATACTTATACATGGTTATTAGATCGCCCATCAGTCGTCTTTTTTCTAGACTAAATAATCCTAATTTCGCTAATCTATCTGGGTATTGTAGTTCTCCCATCCCCTTTATTAATTTTGTTGCCCTCCTTTGTACTCTCTCTAGTTCCATTATATCCTTCCTGAGCACCGGTGCCCAAAACTGGACACAGTACTCCATGTGCGGTCTAACTAGGGATTTGTACAGAGGCAGTATAATGCTCTCATCATGTGTATCCAGACCTCTTTTAATGCACCCCATGATCCTGTTTGCCTTGGCAGCTGCTGCCTGGCACTGGCTGCTCCAGGTAAGTTTATCATTAACTAGGATCCCCAAGTCCTTCTCCCTGTCAGATTTACCCAGTGGTTTCCCGTTCAGTGTGTAATGGTGATATTGATTCCCTCTTCCCATGTGTATAACCTTACATTTATCATTGTTAAACCTCATCTGCCACCTTTCAGCCCAAGTTTCCAACTTATCCAGATCCATCTGTAGCATAATACTATCTTCTCTTGTATTAACTGCTTTACATAGTTTTGTATCATCTGCAAATATCGATATTTTACTGTGTAAACCTTCTACCAGATCATTAATGAATATGTTGAAGAGAACAGGTCCCAATACTGACCCCTGCGGTACCCCACTGGTCACAGCGACCCAGTTAGAGACTATACCATTTATAACCACCCTCTGCTTTCTATCACTAAGCCAGTTACTAACCCATTTACACACATGTTCCCCCAGACCAAGCATTCTCATTTTGTGTACCAACCTCTTGTGCGGCACGGTATCAAACGCTTTGGAAAAATCGAGATATACCACGTCCAATGACTCACCGTGGTCCAGCCTATAGCTTACCTCTTCATAAAAACTGATTAGATTGGTTTGACAGGAGCGATTTCTCATAAACCCATGCTGATATGGAGTTAAACAGTTATTCTCATTGAGATAATCCAGAATAACATCCCTCAGAAACCCTTCAAATATTTTACCAACAATAGAGGTAAGACTTACTGGCCTATAATTTCCAGGTTCACTTTTAGAGCCCTTTTTGAATATTGGCACCACATTTGCTATGCGCCATTCCTGCGGAACAGACCCTGTCGCTATAGAGTCCCTAAAAATAAGAAATAATGGTTTATCTATTACATTACTTAGTTCTCTTAGTACTCGTGGGTGTATGCCATCCGGACCCGGAGATTTATCTATTTTAATCTTATTTAGCCGGTTTCGCACCTCTTCTTGGGTTAGATTGGTGACCCTTAATATAGGGTTTTCATTGTTTCTTGGGATTTCACCTAGCATTTCATTTTCCACCGTGAATACCGTGGAGAAGAAGGTGTTTAATATGTTAGCTTTTTCCTCGTCATCTACAACCATTCTTTCCTCACTATTTTTTAAGGGGCCTACATTTTCAGTTTTTATTCTTTTACTATTGATATAGTTGAAGAACAGTTTGGGATTAGTTTTACTCTCCTTAGCAATGTGCTTCTCTGTTTCCTTTTTGGCAGCTTTAATTAGTTTTTTAGATAAAGTATTTTTCTCCCTATAGTTTTTTAGAGCTTCAATGGTGCCATCCTGCTTTAATAGTGCAAATGCTTTCTTTTTACTGTTAATTGCCTGTCTTACTTCTTTGTTTAGCCACATTGGGTTTTTCCTATTTCTAGTCCTTTTATTCCCACAAGGTATAAACCGCTTACACTGCCTATTTAGGATGTTCTTAAACATTTCCCATTTATTATCTGTATTCTCATTTCTGAGGATATTGTCCCAGTCTACCAGATTAAGGGCATCTCTAAGCTGGTCAAACTTTGCCTTCCTAAAGTTCAATGTTTTTGTGACTCCCTGACAAGTCCCCCTAGTGAAAGACAGGTGAAACTGCACAATATTGTGGTCGCTATTTCCTAAATGCCCAACCACCTGCAGATTTGTTATTCTGTCAGGTCTATTAGATAGTATTAGGTCTAAAAGTGCTGCTCCTCTGGTTGGATTCTGCACCAATTGTGAAAGATAATTTTTCTTGGTTATTAGCAGAAACCTGTTGCCTTTATGGGTTTCACAGGTTTCTGTTTCCCAGTTAATTTCCCAGTTAATAAAACACACAAGAGTTTGGTATTATCCTTCAAAAATAAAAATCTGATTAATAAGCAGACAAACTACAAGAGCAACAAATGTACCATATAGGAAATACGGCAGCTGTCAGTCACATGACCTGTCTATTATGTGTATGTGTGAGCTAATATATACTGCCAGGGGGAGGGCTTCCTGTTGGCTGGGGATTTATCAGGCTGCCAATTTAGCTTACAAATACTGATATAGAGGGGGAGATGACATACAGGTACATACTATATACAGGAGGAGATGACATACAGGTATATACTATATACAGGAGGAGATGACACACAAGTATATACTATATACAGGAGCAGATGACCTACAGGTATATAGTATATACAGGAGATGATATACAGGTATATGCTATACATAGAAGATGACATACAGGTATATACTATATACAGGAGATGACATACAGGTGTATACTATATATAAGGGAGATGACAAACATGTATATACTGAGGTGAAAATGAGAGGTGTGAGGTGAAAATGAAAAGGTGTGAGTGCAAAATGAGAGGAGTGAGGGAAAATAGTGGAGTGATCAGAAAATGACAGATGTGAGGTCGAAATGACAAGTGTTAGGGGGGATGAGAGGAGTGAGTGAGAAAATGAGAGGTGTGAGGGAGAAAATGAGAAATGTGAGGGGGAAAAAGTGAGGTGCTATAACCACAGATATTTACTATGTCCAGGCAACGCCGGGCTCTTCAGCTAGTATATACAGTGGGGCAAAAAAGTATGTAGTCAGTCAGCAATAGTGCAAGTTCCACCACTTAAAAAGATGAGAGGCGTCTGTAATTTACATCATAGGTAGACCTCAACTATGGGAGACAAACTGAGAAAAAAAAATCCAGAAAATCACATTGTCTGTTTTTTTGACATTTTATTTGCATATTATGGTGGAAAATAAGTATTTGGTCAGAAACAAACAATCAAGATTTCTGGCTCTCACAGACCTGTAACTTCTTCTTTAAGAGTCTCCTCTTTCCTCCACTCATTACCTGTAGTAATGGCACCTGTTTAAACTTGTTATCAGTATAAAAAGACACCTGTGCACACCCTCAAACAGTCTGACTCCAAACTCCACTATGGTGAAGACCAAAGAGCTGTCAAAGGACACCAGAAACAAAATTGTAGCCCTGCACCAGGCTGGGAAGACTGAATCTGCAATAGCCAACCAGCTTGGAGTGAAGAAATCAACAGTGGGAGCAATAATTAGAAAATGGAAGGCATACAAGACCACTGATAATCTCCCTCGATCTGGGGCTCCACGCAAAATCCCACCCCGTGGGGTCAGAATGATCACAAGAACGGTGAGCAAAAATCCCAGAACCACGCGGGGGGACCTAGTAAATGAACTGCAGAGAGCTGGGACCAATGTAACAAGGCCTACCATAAGTAACACACTATGCCACCATGGACTCAGATCCTGCAGTGCCAGACGTGTCCCACTGCTTAAGCCAGTACATGTCAAGGCCCGTCTGAAGTTTGCTAGAGAGCATTTGGATGATCCAGAGGAGTTTTGGGAGAATGTCCTATGGTCTGATGAAACCAAACTGGAACTGTTTGGTAGAAACACAACTTGTCGTGTTTGGAGGAAAAAGAATACTGAGTTGCATCCATCAAATACCATACCTACCGTAAAGCATGGTGGTGGAAACATCATGCTTTGGGGCTGTTTCTCTGCAAAGGGGCCGGGACGACTAATCCGGGTACATGAAAGAATGAATGGGGCCATGTATCGTGAGATTTTGAGTGCAAACCTCCTTCCATCAGCAAGGGCATTGAAGATGAAACGTGGCTGGGTCTTTCAACATGACAATGATCCAAAGCACACCGCCAGGGCAACGAAAGAGTGGCTTCGTAAGAAGCATTTCAAGGTCCTGGAGTGGCCTAGCCAGTCTCCAGATCTCAACCCTATAGAAAACCTTTGGAGGGAGTTGAAAGTCCGTGTTGCCAAGCGAAAAGCCAAAAACATCACTGCTCTAGAGGAGATCTGCATGGAGGAATGGGCCAACATACCAACAACAGTGTGTGGCAACCTTGTGAAGACTTACAGAAAACGTTTGACCTCTGTCATTGCCAACAAAGGATATATTACAAAGTATTGAGATGAAATTTTGTTTCTGACCAAATACTTATTTTCCACCATAATATGCAAATAAAATGTTAAAAAAACAGACAATGTGATTTTCTGGATTTTTTTTTCTCAGTTTGTCTCCCATAGTTGAGGTCTACCTATGATGTAAATTACAGACGCCTCTCATCTTTTTAAGTGGTGGAACTTGCACTATTGCTGACTGGCTAAATACTTTTTTGCCCCACTGTATCTATATATATAATTGTCTAAGGGTTTTTCCGTCTGTCTGTCTGTCTGTCTGTCTGTCTGTCTGTCCTGGAAATCCTGGCTCTCTGATTGGTCGAGGCCGCCAGGCCTCGACCAATCAGAGACCGGCACAGCATCGACGTAGAAATCCCGCGTCTCTGATTGGTCGAGGCCGCCAGGCCTCGACCAATCAGCGACGGGCACAGCGACGATGATGTCATAAAGGACGTAGACATCCCGCGTCTCTGATTGGTTGAGGCCGCCAGGCCTCGACCAATCAGCAACGGGCACAGTGACGATGATGTCATAATGGTTGCCATGGCGACGATGATGTCATAAAGGTTGCCTCGACCAATCAGCGACGGGCACAGTCTGCCGCGAATTCTGGAATCATCATTGTCCATATATTACAGGGACATGCATATTCTAGAATACCCGATGCGTTAGAATCGGGCCACAATCTAGTATATATATATAACTTCTCTCCTGTGTCTTGCCTCTCTGTTGTGTTTTCTGTCTCTCTTCTTACATCTTTTCTCTCTCCCGCTCTGATTTTTATATTTCCTTTCTGCCTTCTTCTCCCTGCTTGTCTGTGGCTCCACCCCCGACATTAAGCCCCACTCCTCCATGGCTCTTCACAGTGTGAGAGCTGTGATGCTGCTGGAGGGGATGTGGGGGAGGGATCCGATGCTTCTGCTGTTGACTGCAGGTGCGGGGGTGAGTAGTGTCACAGCATGTGTGACTGTGTGCCCCTCCTACACTGCAGCCGGCAACTCTGCACAAGTTCTCACTACTCACTATGTAGAGAGGTAAGGAGCAGAGAATGAGTGCGGGCAGCTGCGCTTAGTACCAGGTGAGCAGAAGTGAGGGGCCCTCTCTGCTCACCGGGCCCCATACGCCAGTAAGGGCAGTAATGCCCTGATGGCGGTACTGGTGCCTATGTGCTGAGATGTCTACTCACACATGTTTTTTATGAGGCAGAGAGCATGGAGATGTAGAGGCCTAATTAATACCTATGTTATGGGGCCCCATGATTTCTATGTTCTCCCTTGATTGCCCAACATTTACCATACTCACAATCATATGTTTCAAAAACAGCAAAGGTTTTTGTGCAATTGATCATTTGTGTGATTATAAGCCCTCTTGCCATTCTATACAATCAGTGGCCAAATACTCCACAGTAACTGGTAAAATTACAATTTGAATGAATCCACAATAAGAAAAAAAATGCTAAATATTAACAGTTCAGTTATCACTTAAGTATTAACTAACATCACAGTTAAAATGAAATATTACCCACACATTATACTCAGTTGGTTTAAAATATTAGGTTTTTTATTCTTCGAAAAAAAAAATGTATAAATATCACTGTACAATGCATGAGGGAATCTGAATTAATACTAATGGAATTGAATTTGGGATTGATATTCCTATCTTGTTATTCAGAATTGCATTTTGAAATAAGAGTAGTCAGCTGTATTCATGTGAGGAAAATACCTCATTCATTTGCATTTGATAATTTGCATACTCCATGCATTTGCAAAACTGTAGCCAATTTTGGAACAAGTGATTTTATACAGAATGAAGAGCTACAGTAAATTGAATTGTGTCCCTCTTATCCTCTGTATGTTTATTTAATAGCTGAATACTCGAAAGATTGTACATTCTGATAGCAAGAAGAATATCAGTTTTATCTATATAATTATAGATGAGAGAATCTTTTGAAATTCGAATTTAGAATATATCTATAATATAATGCTGGGAGCGTCACTCTGTCCGAAGCCTTTATAGACTGTGCAAGCGCCGACGCAGTCTGGCCCCCACAGAGTGACACTCCCAGGAGATCACGGTATGCGTAAACACTGAACGCACACCGCGATCTCCACCGGAGAGGCAGGGACCGTGGACGCGCCAGGAGGGTGAGCATATTCACCTGTCCCCCGTTCCAACGCTGCGTGCGACTCCGTCTCCCGGGTGCTCTGCTGTGACGTTCACAGTTCAGAGGGCGCGATGACGCGCTTAATGCGCGCCGGCGCCGCCATCTGACTGACCAGTCACAGCCAGAGGAGCCGGAAGATGGCGGCGCGCAGCGCTGGAATGGGGGACAGGTGAATATAGCAAGTGCTGGGGGGCCTGAGCTAGCGGCGACTCCAGCACTTGACCCCCACAGCGCGCCGGTGTCCCCGCCTGCTCAGGCCCCCCAGCACTCAGCGCCCAGCGACAATAGGTGAGTATGGTATTTTTTTTTATATATATCGCAGCAGAATATGGGCCATATACAATGGAGCATCTTATGGGGACCATCAACCATAATGGAGCAGTGTACAGGGGCATATATTATGGAGCATCTTATGGGGGCCATAAACCATAATGGAGCAATGTACGGGGCCTATACTATGGAGCATCTTATGGGGGCCATAAACCTTTATGGAGCAGTGTACGTTGCATATACTATGGAGCATCTTATCGGTGCCATAAACCTTTATAGATCAGTGTACGGGGGCATACACACTGGAGCGTCTTATGGGGGCCATAAACCTTTATGGAGCAGTGTACGGGGGCATACACACTGGAGCGTCTTATGGGGGCCATAAACCTTTATGGAGCAGTGTACGGGGGCATACACACTGGAGCGTCTTATGGGGGCCATAAACCTTTATGGAGCAGTGTACGGGGGCATACACACTGGAGCGTCCTATGGGGGCCATAAACCTTTATGGAGCAGTGTACGGGGGGAATACACACTGGAGCGTCTTATGGGGGCCATAAACCTTTATGGAGCAGTGTATGGGGGCATACACACTGGAGCGTCTTATGGGGGCCATAAACCTTTATGGAGCAGTGTACGGGGGCATACACACTGGAGCGTCTTATGGGGGCCATAAACCTTTATGGAGCAGTGTACGGGGGCATACACTATGGAGCATCTTATGGGGGCCATAAACCTTTATGGAGCAGTGTACGGGGGGCATACACTATGGAGCATCTTATGGGGGCCATAAACCATAATGGAGCAGTGTACGGGGGCATATACTATGGAGCATCTTATGGGGGCCATCAACCATTATGGAGCAGCGTATGGGGCATATGGATGGGAGAAGCAAATTAAAGAATGGTGGCGCAGGATGGGAGCAGCACATGACAGAACGGGGGCGCAGGATGGGAGCAGCACATGACAGAGTAGGGCAGCACATGACAGAACGGGGGTGCAGGTTGGAAGCAGCACATGACAGAACGGGCGCAGGATGGGAGCAGCACAGGACAGAATAGGGGCGCAGGATGGGAGCAGCACATGACAGAACAGGGGCGCAGGATGGGAGTAGCACATGACAGAACGGGGGCACAGGATTGGAGCAGCACATGACAGGATGGGGGCGCAGGATGGGAGCAGCAAATGACAGAATGGAGGCGTAGGATGGGTGCAGAACGTGTCAGAATGGAGGCGCAGGATGGGTGCAGCACATGTCAGAATGGGGGCGCAGGATGGGAGCAGCACATGTCACAATGGGGGTGCAGGACGTGAGCAGCACATGAAAGAATGGGGGCGCAGGATGGGTGCAACACATGACAGAATGGGGGCGCAAGATGGGTGCAACACATGGCAGGATGGGGGCGCAGGATGGGTGCAGCACATGACAGGATGGGGACGCAGGATGGAGCAGCACATGTCAGAATGGGGGTGCAGGATGGGAGCAGCACATGTCAGAATGGGGGTGCAGGATGGGTGCAGCACATGACAGGATGGGGACTGTTATGGACCTGGTGGTTAGGAGCACCCGGAACGACCTGATGGGTAAACTCACACAGGACAAGCTCTGGGAAGTGGAAGCTCTGCTGACCGCAACCCCTAATCCTATCACACAACTAGAAATAGCCGTGAAGCGTACCTAACTCTACCTAGACGCCTCTTCACAGCCTAAGAGCTAACTAGCCCTAGAGATAGAAAATAAAGCCTATCTTGCCTCAGAGAAATTCCCCAAAGGAAAAGGCAGCCCCCCCCATATATTGACAGAGAGTAAAGATGAAAGTCACAAACACAGAAATGAAAAACAGGTTTCAGCAAAGGGAGGCCAGACTTACTAAACAGACTGAGGATAGGAAAGGTATCTTTGCGGTCAGCACAAAAAACTACAAAAAGACCACGCAGAGTGTGCAAAAAGACCTCCGCAGCGACTCACGGTGCGGAGGTGCCACTCTGCATCCCAGAGCTTCCAGCTAGCAAGGCAAAATCATGATAGCAAGCTGGACAAGGAAACAATGAACAAATAATAACTAGCAGGGACTTAGCTTCTGCTGGAGTAGACAGGTCACCAGAAAGATCCAAGAGCGAACTGAACCAGTACAAGAACATTGACAGCTGGAATGGAGTAACGATCAGAGTGGAGTTAAATAGAGCAGCCAGCCAAAGACTAAACTAGGTCACCTGTGGAAGGAACCTCAGAACCAGCAGCTCCACTCACAGCCACCAGAGGGAGTCCATGGACAGAACTCGCCGAAGTACCATTCATGACCACAGGAGGGAGTTCGATAACAGAATTCACAACAGGGGACGCAGGATGGAGCAGCTCATGACAGGATTGGGACGCAGGATGGAGCAGCACAAACCAGGATGGAGACCATATACCAATATAAATGCTCGCCACCCAGGCGTAGAACGGGTTCAATAGCCAGTATATATATATATATATATGGAAACAGGAACGAATGGGCTGCTTGCACAGTGAACAAGTCTGTAGGAACATGCTCACACACCACCAAGAAACTTGAAGACACAAAAGAGCATAGTAGAACCAAAAACACTCAGCTTCAAAAAATCACAGTAATCTGCAAGTGCTAGTAAAAAGATGTAAAAAACTGGATATTTGGTTGATACGTTTTTTGCAAAAAATGTATACTAAGCTGCTCCACCAAACGTCAAGGTATACCCATATCAGAGCAGTCCTAACTGATGTATGCAATTTCTATCCGATGTATTTAAAAACCTGATCATCTGTAGAGAACAATTAGGGATACTTGCACAAGTCTGTGGGAACATGCTCACACACCACTTGTTCACTGTGCAAGTAGCCAATGTGTTCCTGTTGCCATAATTGTTCTCTTGTGTCTACAAGACTAGGGAGTTACCCACCACTCCTCTTGGGCTATCTGCACAAAAGCTGTTCCACTCAGCATGTCCACATGGACATTTCCTCTCTGAACCATGTTCACACAGGTTATATACAGATGATCAGGTTTTTAAATACATCAGATAGGGATTGCATATATCAGTTAGGACTGCTCTGATAAGGGTATATCTTGACGTTTGGTGGAGCAGCTTAGTATACATTTTTTGCAAAAAACGTATCAACCAAATACCCTGTTTTTTACATCTTTTTACTAGCACTTGCAGATTACTGTGTACTTTTTGAAGCTGAGTGTTTTTGGTTCCACTATACCCTTTTGTGTCTTTATATATATATAGTGGTCCAAGAGTAGGTGGACAGAAAATAATAACATTTATTTAGATTTATATATAAAATTACATTTACTAACACAAGCATAACATTGACAATTAAATTTTATTCTGAACAATAATACAAAAGCCCTTAAAGGGAACCTGTCACCCCGTTTTTTGAGATTGAGCTATAAATACTGTTAAATAGGGCCTGCGCTGTGTGTTCCTATAGTGTATGTAGTGTACCCCGATTCCCCACCTATGCTGAGAAATAACTTACCAAAGTCGCCGTTTTCGCCTGTCAATCAGGCTGGTCAGGTCGGGAGGGCGTGGTGACATCGCTGGTTCTTCCTCAGCTTTACGTTGGTTGCAAACTCGGCTTTGGGAAAATGGCCGCCGCGATCTCTAATGCGCACGCGCGGCATCCCGCGGCCATTTTCCTGAAGCCCCGTGCAGCAGAGCACTCGATCTGCGCACGCACGGCCCCAGGAAGATGGCCGCCCCCACCGATGCAAGGGATTACAGCGCAGATCGCGCGCTGCTTGTTCACCACTACGCCACTACGCCACCAACGTAAAGCTGAGGAAGAACCAGCGATGTCACCACGCCCTCCCGACCTGACCAGCCTGATTGACAGGCGAAAACGGCGACTTTGGTAAGTTATTTCTCAGCATAGGTGGGGAATCGGGGTACACTACATACACTATAGGAACACACAGCGCAGGCCCTATTTAACAGTATTTATAGCTCAATCTCAAAAAACGGGGTGACAGGTTCCCTTTAAATGTTATCAACACAGGTGCTCAAACTGTTTTCCATCACAATTTGCACAGCTTTGAAGTCTGCCTCTTAAGGTACCTTCACACTGAACGATATCGCTAGCGATCCGTGACGTAGCAGCGTCCTGGCTAGCAATATCGTTCAGTTTGACAGGCAGCAGCGATCAGGATCCTGCTGTGATGTCGTTGGTCGCTGCAGAAAGTCCAGAACTTTATTTTGTCGCTGGACTCCCTGCAGACATCGCTGAATCAGCGTGTGTGACGCCGATTCAGCGATGTCTTCACTGGTAACCAGGGTAAACATCGGGTTACTAAGCGCAGGGCCGCGCTTAGTAACCCGATGTTTACCCTGGTTACCAGCGTAAAAGTTAAAAAAAAAAAAAACACTACATACTTACCTTCCGCTGTCTGTTCCCGGCGCTGTGCTTTCCTGCACTGGCTGTGAGCGCCGGCCAGCCGGAAAGCACAGCGGTGACGTCACCGCTGTGCTTTCCGGCCGCTGTGCTTACACAGCGCAGAGAAGCAGAACGCCGGGGGACAGACAGCGGAAGGTAAGTATGTAGTGTTTGTTTTTTTTTACTTTTACGCTGGTAACCAGGGTAAACATTGGGTTACTAAGCGCGGCCCTGCACTTAGTAACCCGATGTTTACCCTGGTTACCGGCATCGTTGGTCACTGGAGAGCTGTCTGTGTTGTGACAGCTCTCCAGCGACCAAACAGTGACGCTGCAGCAATCGACATCGTTGTCGGTATCGCTGCAGCGTCGCTCAGTGTGAAGGTACCTTTACGCTTCGACAAACATTTTTTCACAAGTCTCTGTTGGTCATCAAATTCTTGAAATGCATCACTTATGTAATTTTTCAAATCATTGACACTTTTTGGTTTTCGACTATAAACTTTGTCCTTGAGTACTCCCCAAAAGAAAAAATCCATTGGGGTCAAGTCTGGTGAACGTGCCGGCCAATCAAGTGGGCCTCTTTGGCCAATCCATTTATTAGGAAATGTTTCATCAAGATACTCACGGACTACTCTTGAATAATGTGGAGGGGCCCAATCTTGTTGGAAACAAAGGTCATTTGAATTAGGCTGTTGCTATAACTGGGGAACAACTTGATACATTAGAATTTTGAGATACTTATCTCCGGTGACTGTTTACATCATAAAAAAAATGGTCCAAAAACACCAAAACTTGAAATACTCCCTTCATAACCCTATTACACATACTGTCCACCCACATTTGGACCACCCTCTATAGTACGGTATATATTTTAGGGATTCACTCACTCTGGTAGGCATCGGGCACAAGGCCTTAGGTGGCATTCACGCAGGCAATACAGTTTTCATTACTTTCGCCAGGTTGTACAGCACCCAAAAAACTAAGTCATAAACATAAACCCCTAGCTATGTCCAGATGCTAGCTAAACAGTATAGACTCTGAATACTTCAGACACCGCCGAGCTATCCCCAGTTTGGTCAAACTGATACTTTGCAGGGACGGACACAGCTTGTGCTAACTTTTCTCAAAAGCTTGATTCTTTCTTCAACTTCAAGACACATTCAGTCTGCTCAGCAGACTTAGAAGAACATCTAGCATGTTTATATGCAAAGCTATCCAGGTATACTAATCAAAGCCTGCAAAGCTAGGATTTTACCCTAGCCTATCTGGAATTGCTATATACCCTCCACCTCTGCCCAAAGCCAAAGGAGGGGAACCAGTTGCAAAACACACAGAGCAAACAGGTCTTTAAATCGACCCGAACCTGATGCTCATGCTTGATGACACGAGAATGACCTAGTAACTTCAAGAACTTGCCCCTATTTTTGGGTATTGATTTTTGGACTGCTGGTCATAGTACGCTTTCTGTGTTTCCCCGGTAAGGTATGGAACTAGGACCTCTGCTCATTGCTCTGGTAACTGTTTATTCTGTTTGCCACCCTCTCAAATACAGTCAGGAAAGCCTAATATTGTCTTCCATAGTCACCTATTGTCTCTCGTACTAATTGCCTTACCGGATTACCTTTGCTTTGACTGGAAGTTGGTGCCATCTACGTGGCCCTGACAGTTTTTATCAGGAGAGACATCTGCTGCTCATGCTGCTGCTGAACCTGCTGTAACTGCTGCTGTATTTGCTGATGCTATACTTGGACTAATTACTTAAGCTACTGCATTATATTATACTGTGTTTGCAATGATGAGGCTGCCTTTTCCCAGAACATTCAATCTTTACACTGCAATCACCTGTGCCCTCTGGGACTTCATTCCTGCATTATCCACTAATTGAGGGGATTTACACACTCTGGTATATGGGCCTTGGGTAGCATTCACAAAGGCATTGCAGTTTTGTATTTATTTTCACAGGTTGCACAGCATCAAAACAACATTTCATAAACATAAATCCCATGCCTTGTCCAGTACAGTACAGACCCTGACTTCTTCAGACACTGCTGAACTCTCCTAGTTCTGTCAAACAAAACTGGTATTGTTCATAGCAATCACTGATGCTTGCAGTTTGGTGCACACAGCCTGTGCAAACTATTCTTAAAGAGATTCTGGCTTATTTCTCTCTTCAACTTCAAGTGAGATCCAATCTACTCAGCTGCCCCAGCAGACTAACTTAGATGAACAGCTAACCTATTTATATGCAGAGCTAGCCAGGTGTACTAATGAAAGCCTGTAGAGCTAGGTTCTAGCCTTAGCCTACCTGACATTGATATTATATGATATAGTATTTCTCCTACAAAATTATTGCATTTGCAGATGTTTTGTTGCACACACGTTTATTTCCTTTGTGTATATTGGAACAATACAAATAAGCAGACAAAAAAACATAACTTCCTACAAAACCCTAAAAATGGCCGACAAAATTGTTGATATCCTCAACTTGATATTTGGTTGCACACCTAAATAACTGCAATCAATCGCTTCCCATAGATATCATCAACTTCTTTTGCAAACTGCTCCAGGTCTCATATTTAAAGGGTGCCTTCTCCCAACAGCAATTTTAAGATCTCTCCACGGATGTTCAATGAGATTTAGATCCAGACTCATTACTGGCCACTTCAGAACCCTCCAGCGCTTTTTTTCATCTATTTCTTGGTGCTTCTTGAAGTGTGTTTGGGGTCATTGTCCTGCTTGAAGATCCATGATCTAGGATGCAAACCCAGTTTTCTGACACTAGGTATTACATTGCAACCCAAAATCCTTTGGTAAGCTTCATATTTCATGATGTCTTCCACACAACAAAGGCACACAGTGTCAGATGCAGCAAAACAACCCCAAAACATATTTGATCCTCCACCATATTTGACCGTAGGTAATGTGTTCTTTACTTTGTAGGCCTGATTCCGTTTTTAGTAAACAGTAGAATGATGTGCTTTACCAAAAAGCTCTACCTGGACTCATCTGTTCTCAAGATGCTTTTCCAGAGGAAAAATTTTTGGCTTACTTATGTACATTTTTACAAACTGCAATCTAGGTTTTTTATGTCTCTGTGTCAGCAGGGGTCTTCCTGGGTCTCCTGACATAGCATTTTATTTCACTATACTTCTCCGCTTTTTATAGTTTCAGGTGTGATTTTCATATTGCCCGCACCTGTTACTTGCCACAGGTGAGTTTGAATGAGTATCACAAGCTTGAAACAAAATTGTTTACCCACAATTTTGGAAAGGTGCCAACAATTTAGTCTTGCCCATTTTTGGGGAGAGATTTTTTTGTGAAATGATATACAATTTCATTTTGATCCTGTAACTTTCTGCCACTGTTCACACTAGGTGGGTTTTAACATTAGAGAGTGTAGTTATTGTCCCAATTGGGTATACCTTGTCGTGGTGGAACAGCGTCATGCTTTTTTTAAATCAAAAACAGTGTTTACTAAATACCCTGTCTTAATTATTTAATGCACTTGCTTTTTTACTTATTTATTTTCATTAGGGTATATACACACATTGTCTTTTCTTTGTTTTTGTTTGTTTCCATGGCCAGTGTGAACATGCTTTTATATCATGCATGTTTTCAAGTCATACCCAGGCTCAGTTTTTTTGTTTTCTCTATAGCATTTTTGTATTCAGTACAAATAGGCCCCCTATTCACTGAGCTGGACTGTTCATATATCCCATCCAAAGCTGGGTTTCTTGTTGGGAGCCAGGGACTCTTTGACACTATTCACACTAGGTAGGTTTTAACATTAGAGAGTGTAGCTACTGTTCCAATTGGGTATACCTTGTCTCAGTGGGACAGTTTAATGCTTATTTTTTTTTTATCAAAAACAGTGTTTACTAAATACCCTATGTTTACTTATTTAATGCACTTGCTTTTTACTTATTTATTTTCATTACGGTATATTCACAAATTGTCTTTTCTTTAGTTTTGTATGCACTGAGATTACATGCACTTGTGTGAATTGGGACATTTAATGCTTTGAAGAAACACATTAAAGGAGTTTTACGTTTGAACTTTTTGGGTCACTGCATAAGTGTGCTACCGCGGCACTACAGTGACTTGTCTTTAAACCCAACATATCTTAAGGTGTTAAACAAAAGATATGAGGCATATTGTATATGATTAGCATATACGATTTTTTTAATGAATGTTGCAGATTTCTAAGTCATTTTTCTGCTTATTTACTAACAAAATATTCTAAAGCGTTGTAAAAAAAAATTAACACCCACTTCCGACCCCGTCCATTATGGGCTTACAATGTAATTTCCTATCTCCCACAGAAACTAATTTGATAGAAAACAAATCAACCTATCAATATAGATTTATGGTAGGTTATGGCAGAAAATCTGAGAAGCCTGAGGAAACCTAGACAATTGGAAATAATACAAACTCCAACTTCGTTCAGATGTTCTTTATGCCAACTCTTACATTATATCAATATTTTGAACCAAAAATAAGTACCATTGTTACAAAGTTGGAACATTTTACAACTCAAATTAGTTATACTCTTTTTTTAGACTCTTTTCAAAGTTTTCAAGACAAGTTCAAACAGGGTCTCAAACACAAACAAATTTTAATGCGTGCCATGTAGGTTGCTTTATTAGTGCTACCTGCACCATTATACAGTATATACATTTTGTTTAGCTTAAGTTCGGCAGTGGCTTTTGGTTTTCTTCTGATCGCACAAATTTCTTAAAGAGAGGATAATGGAAAAGAAAATACTATTTGTACAGAGTCTGTTTTGGCATTCATATCAGATTTGATTTAATAGTTAACTCAAATTGCATTTTCATTGCACTCAGGTTAAACTGTTGTCTTGAATTCTGAAGAAGCATTGCTTGTGGCAAGCATACAAATGGAATGTCTAGTAGTAGAAGTAGTAGTAGAATCTGCCAAGATTCGATTTATAAATTTGTACAGGTTTTACAGAGATACATAATTCACTGCCAAATTAATCTCTTTGAATTGAATGCTCATTGTTATGATCTGGGGTCTTAGAGGAACAACACGGCACACTGTAACGTCCAAGGCCGTGTTGAGCCAGAAAACACAGCTTGGATTGAAGAGGCTGAAGGCAAATACAAGTAAAGAGGGAAGGTTAAAAAAAGAGCTGTGAAGCTGGACAAGTGAGCAGTGAGGTGAGTATTAATACCATTTATTTTTTAACCATTTGCTTAGCCCTCTACAATTTAGCAAAAAGACAGCCACAGCTGGCTGCTATTTTGCTGAATTCGTCCCCAGCAAATTGCAAACAATCCGTATTGAGGAGAATATGAATTTTTGTCAAATTCATGGAGAAATCAGTTCCACTTCTATAAATTTTCTCTAAGTAGCCCATAAAAATGTTTATCTGTATCTTAAAGGGACAAGGGTAATCTGCAGACTTTCTTGAAATAGTTTAATTCTGTGAGCCATTGAATTGGAACTGTGACCTAAACATTGGATTCAGAATGGGTTGAAACTAGGCATGACTTTTTGTAGGTTCAGAATGAGAGGGCAGCATGGTGCTTATTGGTTAGCAGTGTTGCTCTGCAGCATTGGAATCCTGGGTTCAAATCCCACTAGGGACAGCATCTGCGTAGAGTTTTTTTTTTTTCAAAAAATAGAACAAATTGTATACAAAATTAACAATCAAGCACAAAATTGGAATAAAGCCCTAAAAAGATATTGTGCAATAAAGACAAAGTAATAAAATATATTCAAAATTATATTTATTTAGAATGTATAATAAATAATCCAATACTAATAGACAGCTGAAAAAACTGAAGCACGTTTCATGAATATTTACACTACTAACACCAAATGGACCAAAAATATTCAGTAAAAAAGCCAAAGTGTCAATCTAATATATAAAGCTGAATGTGTGTGTATGTATGTGTGTGTGCATGTCTGGGATTGGCATCTGCACTGTCGCAGCTACAGCCACAAAATTTTGCACAGTCACACGTCTGGACCTCGAGAGCATCATAGGCTATGTTGTGAGGCAAAATTTTAACCCCACGTGTTCCAATTCACCAATTTTGCCCCTATCAACATAATGGGGAAAAAGTGAAAGGAAAAGTGTTGGAGGTAAATTGACAGCCAGGAGGAGATGTCATACAGGTGTATACTATATACAGGGAGGATGATATACAGCTATATATTATATATAGGAGGAGATGACATACAGGTATATACTATATACAGGGGAGATGACATACAGGTATATCCTATATACAGGGGAAATGACTTACAGGTATATCTAATATATAAAGCTGAATGTGTGTGTGTGTGTGTGTGTATGTATGTGTGTATGTCCGGGATTGGCATCTGCACCGTCGCAGCTACAGCCACAAAATTTTGCACAGTAACACGTCTGGACCCCGAGAGCGTCATAGGCTATGTTGTGAGGCAAAATTTTAACCCCGCGCATTCCAATTCCCCAAACAATTTTGCCCCTATCTACATAATGGGGAAAAAGTGAAAGGAAAAGTGTTGGAGGCAAATTGACAGCTGCCAGATGTGAACAAGGGGGACTTAAAGAGTGAGAGCGATGGTACCAAAGAGTATATACCATACAGTTGCTAAGGTGGGGCCTCAACATGGGATACTCACCACACACGGGGATATGAACACAAACACACAAAATGTGCCACACACTACCACGTGCTTGAACACATATACCACCCTCAGCACACTTTTCACCACACATACACCAACCTTGCCACATAAAAGTCGAAACACAAAAGTCGCCACTCAAAACTCGCCATGCGCAAAACACTCCACGTGCAAAACTAGGCTCATGCAAAACTCACCACACGTGCAAAACTCACCTCATGGAAAGTTGCAACACATGCAAAAGTTGCCTCACACAAAACTTGCACATACTCAAAACGCACCACACATAAATCTCGCCATGCGCAAGACTCGCCATGCGCAAAACTTGCTGCACACAACTTGCTACACTAACCTGTCACATGCAGCTCGACACAAAAAGTTGCTACACGCATGTCGCCACACAAAACTCATCTCACAAAAGTCGCTACATGCGTGTTGCCACATGCAACTCAACACACATAACTTGACACATGAAACTCGTGCTAAAACACACACAAGTCTGGTATTATCCTTCAAAAATAAAAATCTGATTAATAAGCAGACAAACTGCAAGAGCAACAACTGTACCATACAGGAAATACTGCAGCCGTCCGTCACATGACCTGTCTATTATGTGTATGTGTGAGCTAATATATACTGCCAGGGTGGAGGGCTTCCTGTTGGCTGGGGTTTTATCAGGCTGCCAATTTAGCTTACAAATACTGAGGTAAAAATACTGAGCAAATAACGTGTGAACAAGGTCTAATACAGGAGGAGATGACACACAGATATATACTATATACAGGAGGAGATGACACACAGGTATCTATATATATAATTGTCTAAGGGTTTTTCCGTCTGTCTGTCTTTCTGTCTGTCTGTCTGTCTGTCTGTCCTGGAAATCCCGCGTCTCTGATTGGCCGAGGCCGCCAGGCCTCGACCAATCAGCAACGGGCACAGTGACGATGATGTCATAAAGGATGTAGACATCCCGCGTCTTTGATTGGTCGAGGCCGCCAGGCCTCGACCAATCAGCAACGGGCACAGCGATGATGATGTCATAAAGGACGTAGACATCTCACGTTTCTGATTCAGCGACGGGCACAGTATCGACGTAGATGTCATAATGGTTGCCATGGCGACGATGATGTCATAAAGGTTGCCTCGACCAATCAGCGACGGGCACAGTCTGCCACGAATTCTGGAATCATCATTGTCCATATACTACGGGGACATGCATATTCTAGAATACCCGATGCGTTAGAATCGGGCCACAATCTAGTATACTATATGCAGGGGAGATGACACACACATATATACTATATACAGGGGAGATGACACAGGTATATACTATATACAGGAGAAGATGACATGCAGGTATATACTATATACAGGAGGAGATGACACACAAATATACAGTATATACTATATACAGGGGAGATGACACACAGGTACATACTATATACAGGAGGAGATGACACACTGGTATATACTATATACAGGGGAGATGACATACAGGTACATACTATATACAGGGGAGATGACACACAGGTATATACTATATACAGGGGAGATGATACACAGGTATATACCATATACAGGGGAGATGACACACAGGTATATACTATATACAGGAGGAGATGACACACAGGTATATAATATATACAGGAGCAGATGACACACAGGTATATACTATATACAGGAGAAGATGACTTACAGGTGTATACTATATACAGGAGGAGATGACACACGTATATACTATATACAGGAGGAGATGACATACAGGTATATACCATATAAAAGAGGAGATGACACATAGGTATATAGAGGAGGAGATGACATACAGCAGGTATACACTATATACAGGGGAGATGACATACAGGTATATACTATATACAGGAGATGACATACAGGTATTTACTATATATAGGAGATGACATACAGGTATATAGTATATACAGAAGATATGACATACAGGTATATACTATATACAGGAGGAGATGACACATAGGTACAGTATATACAATATACAGGAGGAGATGACATACAGCAGGTTTATACTATTTACAGGGAGATGACATACAGGTATATACTATATACAGGAGATGACATACAGGTGTATACTATATATAAGGGAGATGACAAACATGTATATACTGAGGGGAAAATGAGAGGTGTGAGGTGAATATGAGGGGTGTGAGGTGAAAATGAAAAGGTGTGAGTGCAAAATGAGAGGAGTGAGGGAAAATAGTGGAGTGATCAGAAAATGACAGATGTGAGGTCAAAATGACAAGTGTTAGGGGGGAATGAGAGGAGTGAGGGGGAAAATAAGAGGCGTGATGGGAAAATAAGAGAAGTGAGGTGCTATAACTAACCACAGATATTTACTGTGCCCAGGCAACGCCAGGCTCTTCAGCTAGTATATACTGTATATATATATATATATATATATATATATATATATATATATATATATATATACGATTGTCAACATATAAACAGCTAAAATTTATTTATATAAAAAATTGTATAGCACCTTAATGAAAACAACAGTAAACAAAAAATTGCTGTGAATACACTAAATAAATATATATATACTGTATATCAAATTAACAATATGTGTAATATATTAATAAAATGCTAAAGTGCTAGAAAATTAATAAAAAAAAATGAGTGCATCAGAAATATATATTAATAATGTGCCAAAGTGTTAGAAAATTGATGACAAATTAGTACATTCAAAACAATAGAAGCAGACCAACACTCAATGCAGCACAATCCAAAGAGAAAAAAAAGGTATCTCATAACAAGGTATAGAATCCTCTGAAACAATAATTGTTGACGGTGCTGGAGTACATATGGATAAAGTGGTGCAGTGCATATAAATAAGGTGCTGCTACCATAGGTCAATAAAGGGTTAAGGCAGGGGCATAGTTTACCATGTCAAACATGCTGCTAGGTCACTATGTGCATTTTCCCTCCACACCACCCTCCAAAGTTATTCTGATAGGGAATTGAGATTGTCAGCCCCCATCATAGAGACAGCATTGATATATGTAAATTGCTGTGGAACATGATGACACTATATAAGCAAAAAAAAAAAAGAATAATAATTAGGACTTTAAAATGGCCATAAATGTCAATAGTGTTTAATCTATAAATGGAATGAAAAATCTTTTAATCTAAGAATTTATGCTGTTTAATTTTTTCATAATTTTCTATTCTATTGTAATGAATTGGTTGTTAGAATAAGCAGGAAAAGAATCAACCAGAAGGAATAGTTAACCCTTAGGACCTACTTTTCTGAGAACTTTGCCTATAAGTGAGGTACTCAACTAGTCCAAGAACTTATGTATCCTAAATTGATCAAGTGTCTATAACAAGGACTCATTCAGGATTACGATCTCAGGCTTTTTATCGAAAACAAAAATGGTCAAGGCCAGAGAGGAGATGATTTAAATAGGCCACTTTTGAATTTGGTAGGCTGGATGGCATTCCACAGATTCATGGTGGTGAATAACTGGCACTCAAACCTGAAAAAGCAATTCTGTGATGTGTATGGAAGCATTCATATCTGCATTAGCCTACTGGTTGCAATCTTAATGTAAAAATGTAATTATTTTACAGTTGTCCATTCGATTTTATTACATTTTAAACTTCTGGTTCCAGTTTCTCATTATACTTTCTCCATAGCAATATTACAGGTCCAAGTAAAATGTTTAAAAAGAGTGAACCCTTCGCCTTTCCCTGCCTGAATGGATGAATGCTTGGCACAAGCACTTGACACTTCATTAATCAGCATATGGGCAGGTTTAGATTACAAGATTAGTGTCTTTACAGAGTTTACTCTGCCATTCTGATTATACTTTGAATGTCATTGTGTTCAAATGTCATCTTCTCCCTTTTCCTTCCCTTTATATGCTAAAGTCTGTATTCATTGGAGCATGCAGATTATATTACTTGATTTTCATGCTCTCCTTATGGCTGAAGACTCTCTCGAACAATATTGTATTAGAAGAAAAAAATGCCCAGTAAGAAGTAGCTTTATGCAAAGGAAGAGTTGATGAATGATCGCGATAAAGCGTCTGGAAGGATGTGCCATTAAATATTAGTCACTTACCGTGCTTTGCAGAAGAACTGAGCAGCAACGTATCTTTTCACACTGCGGTGGATGAGAAGTCAGGATGAAAAAAATATTATGTATGATGGTATTATGAAAAAAGTGAGTTTATGACAAATCTTGCCTTGAAATATTTCATTACCTACTGACACTGCAGAGATTAACCTCTGTAAATCTCGGCAACCAGTAGGCAACAATAACTCCTCAATTTTATTTCGGAATGTGTGCTGACTGATAAGAACATATACATTTACAGTTGAAGAAAATATGGCTATAGTAAATTAAAAAATGGTGATAGAATTTGGGGAGAAAAAGAAATCTGCTGACTTTCCAATAATATTTTCCTACAGAAAGTTTAGAATTTGCAGTGATGATGCTCAATCCTGACAAAACCCCCCGCAGTATTTTATTTTAGAAGTACACTGTAGTACTTGAATTGCTTTTCCTATAAAAAAAACAATTTGTCCAAAAATAATTTTGGAAACAGAGAATCATAAATAAAGTAAGACAAATCAAATTAAATTGTAAGTTAACTGCTTATCAACATATTTTCACTACAAAATTATAAAGCTTTATATCCTCTACAAAAAGACAGGCTAACCTTTTTTTAAGTTAAAATGTTTGTCACAAGTTTAATGATCCAATTAACTATAGTCAATTGTAAAAAACGTATTTTTGTATATACACTTGTGTCTTTTTTCTGTTTACTGTATGTTTCAGACTGTAAGGCTAGGTTCACATTAGCGTCGCGTCGCTGTTGCGTCGGCGACGCAGCGGCGACGCAGCGGCGACGCGCCCCTATGTTTAACATAGGGGACGCGTGCGTCTTTTTGCACGCGTTTTCCGACACGTGCGTCGTTTTAGACGCTAGCGTCGGACGCAAGAAAACGCTACAAGTTGCATTTTTCTTGCGTCCGATTTCGTCAAAAAAATACGCGCGCGTTTTTCCGTGCGTCGCGCGTTGCGTCGCCGACGCAGGGCGGCGCAACGCTAGTGTGAACGTAGACTTAGGTACACCGGACTATAAGACGCACCAAGGTTTTAGATGAGGAAATTAATAAAAAAATTGAAGCAAAAAATGTGGTCCATTCTGTTCTTAATATCCCCTCTCCTGGTATGTATGGTCCCCTCTTCCCCATCCTGGTATGCATGGCCCCCTTATACCTATCTTGGTATGCATGACACTCTTATCCCCAACCTGGTGTAAGCAGGATGCGGGATGCAGTGACACAAGAGAGGCAGAGCAAGAGTTAACAGTTTTAATTTAACAGGGGATAGTCCACACAGGGAGAAAAACTGTTAAATGAGGCTTAAACAGTTTAAGGGTAGGCAATAGGTAGAGTTAATGAGCAATAAACAAAATAACAGCAGTTCCTTAAACCACTTAACGTGTCAAAGGCTTCCCAGTATTCTGCTGAAGCTTGGAGGGTGGCGGCGCCGACAACAGCCAGCGCGATACTGCAAACAACGGTCATTCTTCTGGCTGCAGCGGTTGGTCTCTGGTGCCTTCTGCTGAGCTCCTAGTCCATAAGTTGGTGCGGCCGGGATGAGAAGGGCTGCAGCACTCTCCAATGTGAGGTGATCAGCAGCAATGGGCCAGGTAAGCTGCAGAAGTTCATCTGCTACCTGGCTCTTCCTAGGCGGCCCGTGCACTGTACTTGTAGCCATGGGGCACGCTGGTGAACCGAGAACAGATATAGAATGGATAAGGAGCTCTATAAGTGAACGTGAACAAATATTGCACGCATCCTCCCATCTTGTATGGAAGAAGAAATCCTCGACCGGAAAAGAAGGGATCATATTTTTAGACAGAACTCTCCAACAAAGCTTTATTCCACCAGATTCATTTATAAAGTAGTGGCCATACGCGAACGCCCGGCAGCAGCAGAAAGCCGGCTGCTAAAGCTAACAGGGTGTTCCCTATTAAACAGAAACAAATATTCACTGCCCTCCACGCCCATTTGTGTGGAATGCAGTGAATATTCATTTCTCTTTAGCAGTGGGCACAGGAGTTAGCTGCAGCCTCCTGTGACTTGCTCCTCCACCACTGCTGCTCCCCCACCTCCCCATCCACAGACAGAGCAGGTACATCTGGACTATATCCTCCACATTATTGGAAGAAAAAAGTACGTCTTCTAGTCTGAAAAAAGTGGTAAATACGCAGGTTGTCCTAGATACGCACTATGAATTTGCTTTAAAATAACCGGATTGAATACTCTGGTATTAACTGTATAAATTTTTTGTACCAATCATTGTTATATCTAATTTTCATTTTACTGATTTGTTTCATTTTGTTGTTGTTTCACATAGTGTACGTCTGATGAAGGACTGTGGGACGAAGCGTCATATTTTTCATACACGACTTATCTGTTGAAAAATAATAAATTTCATCACAAAAAGAGTGTTTTTGTATTATATTCTGCTCCAGGAGGATCCACACACAGTATATAAGCCATGTGTCTGTAGTTTCTGCTTCTGTATTATCTCTCAGTTTTTATCATGTTTTTAAATTTTTGTTAAGCATGTTTCAAGCATATTCAACAACCGTAACACATTTATCCCTGCATTTGTTGCGGCTATTGAACAACCAAGAGGCATGCAAGCCATGGCAACTCAAACATAGTATTAGAGCACTCTGAAGACACTCGGTTAGCACCAGAGCATGCTCAGATAACACCTTATCTGCGCACACTAGCTCATCACTATTGATAATGTTATAAAGCAAATGGTAAAAATTAATGAGAGAAAAGTAAAAATGAAGTTAGTGGCAGTAATCTGTATTGCGGCATTTAGTCAGAGGCTAATTTAATTTAGACACGAGACAAGAAATACTTTCACACTTTTAATTCTTAATCATTAAAAATCTAAAAGTGTGACTATAATGTAGAAAAAAATCTAAATTGTGCACGTTGACATTTGACAGTTTAATTGAAAGATGTATTTGGATTTGTGACTGATCTTGATGTTTTGATGCTAAAATTAGACAAAAAGACACCCTTTTGGCATAAATTTGTCTGAGATAGACTGTGTATATTTATTGAGACAGTACATCACAATTTAGCTTCATTTATTTATACTTACATATCAAAGTAAGAGCAAGACATTACTTTAAATAGTATATTACGGTTGGGTCAAACATCAAGATCAGACCTAAGTACAAAGTCAAATGCACCTTTCAATTAAACTGTCAAATAGTAATGAGTACAGTACAGACCAAAAGTTTGGACACACCTTCTCATTTAAAGATTTTTCTGTATTTTCATGACTATGAAAATTGTAAATTCACACTGAAGGCATCAAAACTATGAATTAACACAGGTGGGGTATTTTTAATGATTCAGAATTAAAAGTGTGAAACTATTTCTTCTGTCCACGCCAAGTATTTCAAGTGACCCAGTGACCTCTTATGACATCATCACCCAAAGCCTTTTAAGGCTTATTACTCAGGCAGCTGTGCGCTGTCTCAATATTCAGTTAGCTTTGCAATCAGTTACCAATTATATTTCTTGAGTTTGCCTCACCATCCATTTCTATGTAGGTAACATTTTTTACATCCGAACACACCTGAGCGCCCACCCTGTCTTTTGACAGTGTGGGATCCGTGGCTGTCTGACCGGCAGGGTTAATTGCACCACCGATCAGAATCGCTACCCCGGTGCTTCCCACACTGTCACACAGCTTGAGAAACACCGGCTTTTGTGCTGTGTATGTTCAGCTACATTCCGCGATTTAATCGACGATTAAATCGGCAAATATTGCAAATTCGGCGATCATGAGCATTGAACTTTGAAATATTTGCTCATTTGTAAATATTAGTACTGTTCACACTACAATGCTCATGCAACAGTGTATAATATTTTCTTCAAGTAATCAGGTTGCCTTTTTCCATCCCTGCTGCCTGAGGTTAAGCTTTGGTTCACCGATTGCCTATGCTTCTGCCATTGAGCCATTTATCTCCTGATAAGATGCATCTTTGCTATGAACCATTTGCTTACTGCACGTCTTGAGATGACTATACTCCTGTTCCTGAGTGTATCCACACCTATGTCACTGTTTCTTCTGTTGTTTCCTACTCCAGTTGTCTGACTGCCATTCTGCATACCCTTCTATCCTGGTCAAAACTGATGCGCGTGCCTTTCAGCAGGTCCTTTCCACCATGCCATTACCTTTGGTAAATGTATTCACCCCCTTTTCATTTTTCGTCTTCTGCTACGTCGCAACCTGGAATTTCAGGGTTTTTTTCATAGTTTGCCCCAGTTCATGTAAAGAACGTGGCTACAACTGTGAAAATTAGGTTTCATTTTTATTGTGAAGTAAACATCAAAAAAAGACAGAATAACTGAAAACGTCACTGTGCATAACTGTTCATTTCCCTAAAGTCACTACTTTTGTAGAGCATTCTTTTGCAGCAAATACAGCTGCAATCCCCTTTAGATAACTCCCTATGAGCTTTCCATATCTTACTGGGATTTTTGACAATTCCTCAAGGCAAAACTTATCCAGCTCCTTCAATTTAGGTTAGATGGTTTCCTCCGGTGAACAGCAATCTGCAAGTCTGACCACAGTTTCTCAATTGGATTAAGGTCTGGCTTTGACTAGGCCTCTCCAAAACATTTACATGATGTTAACAGGGAGAGCAGGCTCCGCGATGGGTGTATTCATCACCCAGTGCCTATGCTATTAAAAAAATAGCTGTGAGTTCCTCTGTATTTTTTATAACCAACCAGGCAAAAACTGACAGCTGCCTACCTATAAAGAGAAAAATCAGACAAACTGAACATTTTGCAGTGGTCTCTTAATTTTTGCCAGAGTAGTATATATATTGTGACAGAGTCACTGATGAAGTGATGGAGGTGAGATGCGTGTCACTGTACATGATGGCTTCAGTGATGTAAAACCAGAATACTTGTCTCAGTTTCCTCCAGCACACTATATGTTGGGATGGTTTATTGAAATATATATTATAGGCTGGTTTTAGTGATCATTCATAGAGCGGGAAGGAGAATGTCCTTGTATCTCCACCTGCAGTGTCCTGACAGGACCTGTGTGAAGTCGAGATCATGTGATCAATCACATGATGGAGGAGTCATATGGTCTGAGCTTAAATGGCTGACTGCCAAAGCTTTTATTGTTCAGTGTTTGCCTGGAGAGAGAGCACTTCAGGAAAGTGTGTGCTAAATCTAAACCATGGACAGTTGTGCCTGTGAGCGAGCTGTTCCACGCTAGGTAAAGGACTCTGTTTCATTTTGTTTTTCTGTTTTTACTGTTTTGCCCAGAGGGCCTTGTTTACTTTCCCAAGCTTGGCTTATGCTGTCTTCAATAAACCAAGCATATTCTTAAAGAGACAGTGATCCAGTTATATGTCTATGTCCAATCGAATGAGGCGCTCTACCACAGGTGGTGTTAGAAGTGCGGGCAAGATTTCCAGCAAACACGTGTGACCACCACAAGCCAGCGTATGATGTCAGGCAAGATGGAGGACCTGCTGAAACATCTGCTACAAGTACAGCAGTAACAGCAGCTACATCAGCATCAATCACAGCAGCAACAGATGGTGCAACAGGAGACCAGTAAACTTCCCATACCAAACCAAGCATTTTCTTCTTAAAGAGACAGTGTTCCGGTTATTCCTCTGTGTCCAGCTGAGTGAGGTGCTCTACCACTATATATATATATATATAGAGAGAGAGAGAGAGAGAAAGCCAACCAGCACTCCCAATGTGAACACATGCAAGCTGCAAGCCGTATCATATAGATACAAAAGAACACAGCAGCACATGTACATGAATCTAGGCCACGTGAAAACACAGACAAATGTTCGATATGAATCATATTTCTCCAAAATATTTTTTCATAAAAAAATTTTTTTTCATAAAACTTACAGTTATAGATAAAATGAAGATTCTTAGCGCATAAATTGGCCAATTCATGTGTGCCCATCAACCACGGCAAGGTGATCTCCCTCTGATGGGTCCTACTTTACTGTACATGCCACTCTTGGGCCACCAGCCTACAACTTTGGACAAACATGTCACTCTGGGCTATATATCTATATTTATATCTATATATATATGCATTATGCACACTGCGGGGCTGGGATTCCCAAGGTGGGTGGCCGCACTGGCCCCACAGGCGCAGTCTGCAAGCCTGGCTGTGACATCAGATGGCCAGAGCTCACTGCACCAGCACCAGACAGTACTACACAGCGCAGGCACCTGATTTCATGGGAAAACAGCGCGGATGGGGCGGCGCCTGGCACCCCTGAAGATTGAAGTGACGGCAGTGTGACGTTTCAAGCAGGGGGGTGAGGACCTGCCTCCCTGTCTAAAGACAGGTATTTTGGAGAAGTTATAAAACACTTTATTTTGGGAATAAATGCACCAAAAACTAAAAGAGCCACCTTGTTAGAATGCAGCATTACTGCTGCACAAGGTGGCTCTTTTAGTTTATAACGGCTGGAGGGGGTGACAGTGGCCCTTTAAATGTATCAGATCACCAAACAAATTCAAATATTAGAGAAATATAATACAGGTAAACATAAAATGCAGTTTTTAAATGAAGGCCTTTATTATTAAGGGAAAAAGAAATCTAAACCTACAGGGCATTGTGTAAAAAAGTAATTGCTCCCTAAACCTGATAACTGATTCGGCCAACCTTAACGACAACAACTGCAATCACGTGTTGTGATAACTGGCAATGAGTCTTTTTCAATGCCTTGGAGGAATTTTTGCCCACTCATCTTTTGCAGAATTGTTTTAATTTAGTCACATTGGAGGTTTCCAAGCATGAACCACCTTTTTAAAGTAATGCCACAGCATTTCAATTCGATTAAGGTCAGAACTTTGACTAGGTCACTCAAAAGTCTTAATTTTTTTGGAGGTGGACTTGCTCGTGTGATTTGAATTATTGTCCTGCTACATAACACAAGAGCGATTCAGCTTGAGGCCTTGAACAGATGGCCGGACATTCTCCTTCAGGACTTTTTGGTAGACAACAGAATTCATGTTTCCGTTTACCACAGCAAGTATTCCAGTTCCTGAAGCAGTAAAACAGCCCCAGACCATCACACTACCTTCACCATATTTTACTTTTGGCATGATGTTCCTTTTCTGAAATGCTGTCTTACTCCTACACCATATGTAATGTGACATTTATCTTCTGAAAAGTTAAACTTTTGTCTCGTCAGTCCATAGATCATTTTCCCAAAAGTCTTGAGGATAATCAAGATGTTTTCAGGCAAAACGGAGACAAGCCTTTATGTTCTTATTGCTCAGCAGTGGTTTTCATCTCAGAACTTTGCCATGCAGGCCATTTTTGCCCAACCTTTCTTATGGTGGAGTCATGAACACTAACCTAGGCGTGCATTTCTTTGGATGTTGGTGTGGGCTCTTTTGTGACCTCTTGGATGAGTCGTCGCTGCGCTATTTGGGTGTGAGTGCAATGGGCCCACCAGAGCTGATGTACAAGGCCAGATTAGAGGTCTTGTGATGAATGAGCTTAGAGAATCAATACAGTACACATACATGTAGTATCCAGCATAAAATTCCAGTTTAATTAAATGCAGATGGGGTGTATATTCACCCCGGTAGAAAGGGCTTTGTGCCAACAATCAAGAAACTGTTTTGTAGGATTCAAAGACAGTTGTGTCTAAGTGTCTGGTTTGATTCAGAGTCTCAGGATCTTAGCATGTATAGGGGGAGGAGTTTTCTGTGTAAAAGTTTTGTGTGATAGGTTTACAGCATAAAATGGAGACTGAGAAGACAAAATGGACCCTGGTATTCCACAAGTTAAGCCTATAGTTCTTTGGTTGCTGTTGTGGGCTCTTTTGCAACTTCTTGGATGAGTCATCGCAGCGCTCTTAGGGCAATTTTGGTCAACTGGACACGCCTGGGATAATGGATCTCTCTGTGGTTTGCTTGAGTCCCAAAGCTTGAGAAATGGCTTTATAACCATTTCCAGACTGATAGATAATAATAATAATAATCTTCATTTTTATATAGCGCTAACATATTCCGCAGCGCTTTACATTTTGCACACATTATCATTGCTGTCGGCGATGGGGCTCACAATCTAAATTCCCTATCAGTATGTCTTTGGAATGTGGGAGGAAACCGGAGGAAACCCACGCAAACACGGAGAGAACATACAAACTCTTTGCAGATGTTGTCCTTGGTGGGGTTTGAACCCAGGACTCCAGCGCTGCAAGGCTGCTGTGCTAACCACTGCGCCACCGTGCCGCCCATAGATAGATAGATCTCAATTACCATACATACTTGTGTGTAAGCTGAGTTTTTCAGCACTTTTTTTGTGCTGAAAACGTCCACCTCGGCTTATACATGAGTCCTTGTCCCAGAAAGACAGTGGAGGAGGGGGAGCGGCGGAGCAGCAGGTCACAGAGGCAGTAGCCGGCGGTTGCAGCTAAAACCTGTGCCTGCTGCTAATGAGAAATTAATATTCACTGCACTGGCAGAGAATATTCATTTCTCTTATAGCGGGCACAGTTACAGCCGCAGCCGCAACCACCAGCTTCCACCAGACATCCTACATACCTTCCCTACGTGCCCTCTCTGCATCTCATTGGTTCAAGCGCAAGCATCTCTTCTGGCCGAGTGATCACGTGGCCCCGCTTATTAAGGTATTGAATACTCACTCCTCTCTACTCCATTGGCGTAAAGTGAATATTCATTACCTTAATGAGTGGGGCCACATGATTGTTCGGGTTGAATAGTTGCTGGCACCGGAAGTACAGTTAGGTCCATATATATTTGGACAGAGACAACATTTTTCTAATTTTGGTTATAGACATTACCACAATGAATTTTAAACAAAACAATTCAGATGCAGTTGAAGTTCAGACTTTCAGCTTTCATTTGAGAGTTTCTACATTAAAATTGGATGAAGCGTTTAGGAGTTTCAGCTCCTTAACATATGCCACCCTGTTTTTAAAGGGATCAAAAGTAATTAGACAGATAAATAATTTTAAATAAAATGTTCATTTCTAATACTTGGTTGAAAACCCTTTGTTGGCAATGACTGCCTGAAGTCTTGAACTCATGGACATCACCAGACGCTGTGTTTTCTCCTTTTTGATGCTCTGCCAGGCCTTCACTGCGGTGGTTTTCGGTTGCTGTTTGTTTGTGGGCCTTTCTGTCTGAAGTTTAGTCTTTAACAAGTGAAATGCATGCTCAATTGGGTTGAGATCAGGTGACTGACTTGGCCATTCAAGAATATTCCACTTCTTTGCTTTAATAAACTCCTGGGTTGCTTTGGCTTTATGTTTTGGGTCATTGTCCATCTGTAGTGTGAAACGACGACCAGGAGTTTGGCTGCATTTAGCTGGATCTGAGCACACAGTATGGCTCTGAATACCTCAGAATTCATTCGGCTGCTTCTGTCCTGTCACATCATCAATAAACAGTAGTGACCCAGAGCCACTGGCAGCCATGCATGCCCAAGCCATCATACTGTCTCCGCTGTGTTTTACAGATGATGTGGTATGCTTTGGATCGTGAGCTGTACCATGCCTTTGCCATACTTTTCTCTTTCCATCATTCTGGTATAGGTTGATCTTGGTTTCATCTGTCCAAAGAATGTTCTTCCAGAACTGTGCTGGCTTTTTTGGATGTTTTTTTAGCAAAGTCCAGTCTAGCCTTTTTATTCTTGATGTTTGTGAGTGGCTTGCACCGTGCAGTGAACCCTCTGTATTTACTTTCATGCAGTCTTCCCTTTATGGTAGATTTGGATATTGATATGCCTACCTCCTGGAGAGTGTTATTCACTTGGTTGGCTGTTGTGAAGGGGTTTCTCTTCACCATGGAGATTATTCTGCGATCATCCACCACTGTTGTCTTCCGTGGGTGCCCAGGTCTTTTTGCATTGATGAGTTCACCGGTGCTTTCTTTCTTTCTCAGGATGTACCAGACTGTAGATTTTGCCACTCCTAATATTGTAGAAATTTCTCGGATGGGTTTTTTCTGTTTTCGCAGCTTAAGGATGGCTTGTGTCACCTGCATGGAGAGCTCCTTTAACCGCATGTTTACTTCACAGCAAAACCTTCCAAATGCAAGCACCACACCTCAAATCAACTCCAGGCCTTTTATCTGCTTAATTGAGAATGACATAACGAAGGGATTACCCGCACCTGTCCATGAAATAGCCTTGGAGTCAATTGTCCAATTACTTTTGGTCCCTTTAAAAAGAGGGTGGCACATGTTAAGGAGCTGAAACTCCTAAATCCTTCATCCAATTTTAATGTGGATACCCTCAAATGAAAGCTGAAAGTCTGAACTTCAACTGCATCTGAATTGTTTTGTTTAAAATTCATTGTGGTAATGTCTATAACCAAAATTAGAAAAATGTTGTCTCTGTCCAAATATATATGGACCTAACTGTAGATGCAGTGAGGTTGCGCATGGAAGGGAAGGCTGTGTGTTTTTTATAGGAACCATTCATACAAGAATAGAGAATAAGGAGCCATGTAGACAAGGACAGGGACAGGGGAGCCATTCATGCAAGGACAGGGACGGGGGAGCCATGCATGCAAAGACATGGACGGGGAGCCATGCATACCAGGATAAGAGGGGACAATGCATATTCGGCTTATACCCTAGACAATAAGTTTTCCCATTTTTTTGTGGCAAAATGAGGTGTTGACTTTTACTGGTCAACTTATACTCGAGTAAATATGGTACTTTGTTTCTCATTTGTTCCAGAATTTATTTGGATCGCAGCATGATGTCTAGCTTTTGAGGATCTTTTGGTCTACTTCACATTGTTAGGCAGGTCATATTTAAATGATTTCTTGATAGAGAATAGGTGTGTAAGTAATCATGCCTGAGTGTGGCTAGGGAATTTGAACTCAGCTTCCCAAAGATGTGAGAAACTACAGTTAATTTATGTTTTAAGGTAGGGGGGGGCAATTACTTTTTCCCACAGGGCCCTGTAGGTTTGCATTTCTTTTCCTCTTTGTTTCGTGATCTGAATCATTTAAGTGGGAAAAACACGCAAAAGAATAGGAAATTAGTAAGGGGCAAACACTTTTTTCACACTACTGTATATATATATATATATATATATATATATATACAGTGGGGCAAAAAAGTATTTAGTCAGTCAGCAATAGTGCAAGTTCCACCACTTAAAAAGATGAGAGGCGTCTGTCATTTACATCATAGGTAGACCTCAACTATGGGAGACAAACTGAGAAAAAAAAATCCAGAAAATCACATTGTCTGTTTTTTTAACAATTTATTTGCATATTATGGTGGAAAATAAGTATTTGGTCAGAAACAAACAATCAAGATTTCTGGCTCTGACAGACCTGTAACTTCTTCTTTAAGAGTCTCCTCTTTCCTCAACTCATTACCTGTAGTAATGGCACCTGTTTAAACTTGTTATCAGTATAAAAAGACACCTGTGCACACCCTCAAACAGTCTGACTCCAAACTCCACTATGGTGAAGACCAAAGAGCTGTCAAAGGACACCAGAAACAAAATTGTAGCCCTGCACCAGGCTGGGAAGACTGAATCTGCAATAGCCAACCAGTTTGGAGTGAAGAAATCAACAGTGGGAGCAATAATTAGAAAATGGAAGACATACAAGACCACTGATAATCTCCCTCGATCTGGGGCTCCACTTAAAATCCCACCCCGTGGGGTCAGAATGATCACAAGAACGGTGAGCAAAAATCCCAGAACCACGCAGGGGGACCTAGTGAATGAACTGCAGAGAGCTGGGACCAATGTAACAAGGCCTACCATAAGTAACACACTACGCCACCATGGACTCAGATCCTGCAGTGCCAGACGTGTCCCACTGCTTAAGCCAGTACATGTCCGGACCCGTCTGAAGTTTGCTAGAGAGCATTTGGATGATCCAGAGGAGTTTTGGGAGAATGTCCTATGGTCTGATCAAACCAAACTGGAACTGTTTGGTAGAAACACAACTTGTTGTGTTTGGAGGAAAATGAATACTGAGTTGCATCCATCAAACACCATACCTACTGTAAAGCATGGTGGTGGAAACATCATGCTTTGGGGCTGTTTCTCTGCAAAGGGGCCAGGACGACTGATTCGGGTACATGAAAGAATGAATGGGGCCATGTATCGTGAGATTTTGAGTGCAAACCTCCTTCCATCAGCAAGGGCATTGAAGATGAAACGTGGCTGGGTCTTTCAACATGACAATGATCCAAAGCACACCGCCAGGGCAACGAAGGAGTGGCTTTGTAAGAAGCATTTCAAGGTCCTGGAGTGGCCTAGCCAGTCTCCAGATCTCAACCCTATAGAAAACCTTTGGAGGGAGTTGAAAGTCCGTGCTGCCAAGCGAAAACCCAAAAACATCACTGCTCTAGAGGAGATCTGCATGGAGGAATGGGCCAACATACCAACAACAGTGTGTGGCAACCTTGTGAAGACTTACAGAAAACTTTTGACCTCTGTCATTGCCAACAAAGGATATATTACAAAGTATTGAGATGAAATTTTGTTTCTGACCAAATACTTATTTTCCACCATAATATGCAAATAAATTGTTAAAAAAACAGACAATATGATTTTCTGGATTTTTTTTTCTCAGTTTGTCTCCCATAGTTGAGGTCTACCTATGATGTAAATTACAGACGCCTCTCATCTTTTTAAGTGGTGGAACTTGCACTATTGGTGACTGACTAAATACTTTTTTGCCCCACTGTATATATAGTGTGTGTGAAAAAGTGTAAAACATCTTGAATAAATATTGCAGTATTGTACTTATCATCACATTAACCAAAGTTAAGTTCCAAAATTAACAGACTGCATGTAATTATTATCTTTATTGTGACAATATTTTTAGCATATGGTACAGAGAATAATAGCTATATAGTTGATATGAAAAGAGAATAGTGATTGTTAAGCATGCAGTAATTTATTGTGCATTTAAGAAAAACATATGTTGCGTTTCCTTTTTTCAGATGCTTCATGAAATGAAGGGAGTTCTTTTTATAAAGTATTAATTTTAAATAAAACATTAGGATATAAAATAAAACAGAGCAGATGTTTGCATTTTGAAATAACAACTTTCCTTTGCTGCTAAATTGCAACATAAAACATAACACAGTAAGACCACAATCACACATTCAGTATTTGGTTAGTATTTTACATTGGTTAATACAATATTACATTATATCTAAGCCAAAACCAGGAGTCAGGGCTGCCACTGGGAATTTCGGGGCCCCATACTGGCAACATTTTTGGGCCCCCATTGAGACTCCGCCCAGGCTCCACCCCTCAAACTGTCCACAGTCAAAAGATTTTTTAAGCCGCCTCCATGAAAAGGTCGGGCCCTACTCTAACCTGTTAAACATTTGTTAAAGGAGCACTGTATATAGTACACAGTGTATAGTGTCAGTGTACAGGTAACACACTGACTCACCAGTGACATCTCTAGGTGAAGTCCTTCATCTTTGCTTTTAATCTTCATCCAGCACAGACCGCTGTCACTTCTTCAAGCCAGGGCTCCTTTCTGCAGGAAATAGCATAGTTATCTAGAGCACCGCTTGCAGAACACATTACATATTTTTTCCCAAATTCTAAACTACACCAGATGAAGAAAAAAAGGTGACAGTGTTGCTCTGCACAGTAACAGGACCGCCCCCCATTTAAAACAGTATCCTCAAAAGATCAAATAAATACATCACTGCAGTAATAATATCCCTTAATTAGCTCGTATGGTAATAATATCCCCCATCCTTGCCCCCATGTGTCTCATTCCTGGCTCCAGTTATAAGTTCTCCTATCCTGCCCCCATGTGATGTCCCATCGTGCCCCATATGATCTCCCCATCCTACCACATCTGTCCCATGATCCTGCCCCATCTGTCTCCATCGTATCCATCCTGCCCCATGATCCTGCCCCATCTGTCCCATGATCCTGCCCCATCTGTCCCATGATCCTGCCCCATCTGTCTCCATGGTATCATTCCTGCCCCATGATCCTGCACCATGCGCCTCCATCCTGCCCCATCTGTCTCCATCCTGCCCCATGATCATGCACCATCTGTCTCCATCCTGCCCCATCTGTCTCCATCCTGCCTCCATGTCTCCCATCCTGCCCTATGTCTCTATTCCTGCATCAGTGTCTCCCATCCTGCCCCCTTGTCTCTCATCCTGTCCCCATGTCTCCCATCCTGCCCCCGTGACTCTCATCCTGCCCCCGTGTCTCCCATTCTGCCCCCGTGTCTCCATTCTGCCCCATCTCCATTCTGCCCCGTCTCCTTTCTGCCCCGTGCCTCCATTCTGCCCCTTGTCTCCATTCTGCCTCTTGTCTCCATTCTGCTCCTGTGTCTCCATTATGCCCCTGAGTCTCCATCCTGCCCCATATTCCTGCCCCATTTGTCTCCATTCTGCCCCTGTGTCTCCCATCCTGCCTCGTGACTCCATTCTGCCCCTTACCTCCATTCTGCCTTCTTGTCTTCATTTTGTCCCCGTGTCTCCAATCCTGCTCCTGTGTCTCCATTCGGCCCCTGTGTTTCCATTCTGCCCTCATGTCTCCATTCTGCCTTGGGTAGGATGGAGACACATGGTTCATGACAATGATGTTATACACCGGCGACGTGCATGCTGACTTCACTGCCAGCCTCCGATTGGCTGGCTGCTTTAACTACTGCCATGTGGGTCCCCAAGGGCCCGCAAGGCAAAAGAGTAACTGAATCTGCATATCGTACCCAGGTTCAGTTACTGCACAGAATCCTGCCGCCTGGGCCCGATCAGCAGAAGAGATGGGGCCCGATGCGGGCCCCCTCAGCTGATCGGGCCCTATGCGCCAGTCAGGCGTACAAATCTAATAAACTCTTTTTCCTGAAATTGCTTTTTATTCAAGTTTGCAAATAAGGTGCTTGTGCACCTTTGGCTCGAAAGAGGACGGAACTGCTTAGCCACGCCACAGGTAAATATAGCACCTCTATCGATTCCTTGGTCATCTTAATAACAATTTATTTAATATCAAACTGACCTGGAAGTACAGTCAAACCACAATCGATTTTCTTGACTTACAAATCTCAAAATCTGACGATGGAGCTGTCTGCATAGACATTTTTAGAAAAACTACCACAACCAATGCGTTATGGCATTTTTCATCCTCACATCCACCTAAACTTAAGAGCTCTATTCCTATAGGACAATTTTTACTGGCCCGCCAAATCTGCTCAAATGACGTGACGTTTTACAGACAAGCCAAAGATCTACAGCGTAGATTTAAAAGCAAAGGGTATCCAACTAAAGATATAGTGAGGGGTAGGGTTGAGCGAAACAGATCGGCCAATTTCAAAGGTCGCCGACTTTTGGCAAAGTCGGGTTTCGTGAAATTTGACCCGATCCCACTGTGGGATCGGGTCGGCGGTTGGCGATCTTTACTCCAAAGTCGGGTTTCGTTTTATATATATATATTATATATATATATATATTTATATTTACTTCAGCACGATAATGTTGAAAAGCCGGTAATTCAATTGCCAGCTTTTAATTTCTCCTTCCTAAACCCGACATGATATGAGATATGGTTTACATACAGTAAACCATCTCATATCCCCATTTTTTTGCATATTCCACACTACTAATGTTAGTAGTGTGTATGTGCAAAATTTGGGCGCTGTAGCTATTAAATTTAAGGGTTAAATCGTGGAAAAAATTGGCGTGGGCTCCCGTGCAATTTTCTCCGCCAGAGTAGTAAAGCCAGTGACTGAGGGCAGATATTAATAGCCTGGAGAGGGTCCATGGTTATTGGCCCCCCTGGCTAAAAACATCTGCTCCCAGCCACCCCAGAAAAGGCACATCTGTAAGATGCGCCTATTCTGGCACTTGGCCACTCTCTTCCCATTCCCGTGTAGCCGTGGGATATGGGGTAATGAAGGGTTAATGTCACCTTGCTGTTGTAAGGTGACATTAAGCCAGATTAATAATGGAGAGGCGTCAATTATGACACCTATTCATTATTAATCCAATTGTATGAAATGGTTAAAAAACACACACACATTATTACAAAGTCTTTTAATGAAATAAAGACACAGGTTGTTGTAATATTTTATTAGACTCTTAATCCACCTGAAGACCCTCGCTCTGTAACAAAGGAAAAATAAAAAAACAACAATATCCCATACCTTCCGATGATCTGTCACGTCCCACGCTGTAAATCCATCTGAAGTTCAAAGCTCAATGAGGTTAGAAAACCAAAAAAAAGTGCTTTAGTAAGTCAGTAAAAAGTAGGTAGGAGTATTTAAAACAAGAAAATGATAAGGGTGCCCATACTTATGCACCTGTCAAATTTTGTTTGAATGCAGATTGCACATTTTCTGTTAGTACAATAAACCTCATTTCAAGGCAGAAACATTACTGTGTCCAACAGTTATTAGATATATGAAACTCAAATAGCTGTTGCAAAAAAAAACAATTTTTAGAAAACATTAAGATTAATAGGGGTGCCCAAACTTTTTCATATAACTGTATATATATACATATATATATTTGCAATTTATATTCAGATAGCTGATAGATCTGCAGCTAAGAAAATAGTGATTTTATCAAAATGACAGCAAGCAGCCCAGTAAGGGACGTGTCACTGGAATCAGGGTCTCTGCCCCTATATCGTGCTGTTCTCAATTTTGATCTTTAATATATGATATATTTGGAACATTGCAAGTATATTTACTTATGAAGTTAGCAATATATGGCAAGCACCATATTAGCCAAGTAAGAACTTATTTTAAAAAGCACCACATTTTTTTTTCAGCGCTGGAGTGGTGATTCTAAATTAAGTTCCCTGCACCTATTATTATATTTACCAGCCGCTGTCTTCAGCTCATTGCATCCTCGCTCTGGTTCTACGCTGCCATGTTATGCCTGCAACATCTGACTGACTGACAGAGGCGTAGCTAGAGCTTTTGCCGCCTGGGGCTGGTCCCGAGCTTGGCGCCCCCCTTCCCCCCCCCCAGCAGGAATAAGACCTCAGATGTAGAACTTTAATTGTTTCGCCGGTGAATGTTACCATCACATGATCGGGACTGCAAAAAAAAAACAAGTTCTGCTTACCTGACCGCGCTCCTGCTCTCTCCATGCAGCTGAAACGTGCACTCGCCGGCGACTGACAATGATGTCAGATGCCGGCGACATGCACACTGGGACTGACGTCAGCTGCCAGCCTCAGATTGGCTGGCGGCTGTTAACTATTGACGTGCGGGCGCGGGCCCACACGTCAATAGCGTTAAACAGCTGCAGCGCCGGCCGCAGCCCGGTGACCCACCCCCAGGGCCGGCTCCAGGTTTTTGAGGGCCCCGGGCAAAAGAGTCTCAGTGGGTCCCCCTCCCCCCCCCCTTTAACACATACCACGATTCATGATGCCCAGATACGGCAGAGAAATATAGTTATAGTACAATGCCAGATTTCACTTCTTACATGAGTGATAGCTATTGCAAATTCTACAGTGTATATATACAGGACAGGAGGAGTGGTACTGTGCATTGTATATATACAGGACAGGAGGAGTGGTACTGTGCAGTGTATATATACAGGGCAGTGGTACTGTGCAGTGTATATATACAGGAGAGATACTGTGCAGTGTATATATACAGGAGGAGTGGTACTGTGGAGTATATATATACAGGAGGAGTGGTACTGTGCAGTGTATATATACAGGAGGAGTGGTACTGTGCAGTGTATATATACAGGGCAGTGGTACAGTGCAGTGTATATATACAGGGCAGTGGTACAGTGCAGTGTATATATACAGGGCAGTGGTACTGTGCAGTGTATATATACAGGGCAGTGGTACAGTGCAGTGTATATATACAGGGCAGTGGTACAGTGCAGTGTATATATACAGGGCAGTGGTACGGTGCAGTGTATATATACAGGGCAGTGGTACTGTGCAGTGTATATATACAGGAGGAGTGGTACTGTGCAGAGTATATATACAGGGCAGTGGTACGGTGCAGTGTATATATACAGGGCAGTGGTACTGTGCAGTGTATATATACAGGGCAGTGGTACTGTGCAGTGTATATATACAGGGCAGTGGTACTGTGCAGTGTATATATACAGGGCAGTGGTACGGTGCAGTGTATATATACAGGGCAGTGGTACTGTGCAGTGTATATATACAGGGCAGTGGTACGGTGCAGTGTATATATACAGGGCAGTGGTACTGTGCAGTGTATATATACAGGGCAGTGGTACTGTGCAGTGTATATATACAGGGCAGTGGTACTGTGCAGTGTATATATACAGGGCAGTGGTACTGTGCAGTGTATATATACAGGGCAGTGGTACTGTGCAGTGTATATATTTCAGCAGCCGCCCAGGCCCCCAGCACTTGTCCTGTATATATATTATATATACTGTCATGCAGGCTGTATAGATACAGTATATACATATACAGGACAGGTGCTGGGGACCTGGGCGGCTGCTGAAGTATATAATATACAGTATATCAGCTGTGGCCGCCCCAGGTCACCCAGACTGTCAGAATACAGGGATACATCGCACTCACTCAGGGCGGCAAGGCTTGCCAAGGAGCTCCTCCAGAATCTGCCTGTCCTGATGTAAGTTCAGCAGTCAGCGAGGGGCGGGTGGGAGAGCAGAGCAGAACTCTCCGCCCACAAACAATGTCACGCTGGCTGCCTTGTTAACCCCGATGTGCCTGCACTGCCTGGCCCTGCACTGACTGAAAAGATGCTTGTGCCAGCAGGGCTAGATGCCCGCCCCCCGCATTGTGCCGCCCGGGGCGGCCCGCCCCCCCCCGCACCCCCCTTCCTACGCCACTGCTGACAGTCAGAGGTAATGGTAACAAGCTCTCAATGTAAGCTTATGAGAGCCTTGTTCTGACCTCGTTTTGGCCCTCATAGACTTACATTGAGTTGTAACTTCAGAATCACACAGCAAATACTGGTGCGATCTGCAGGTCACCAACTGCTGGAAACTGACAGGAGCGGCAGCGGGAACAGACGAAGTATGAGCGTCTGGTATAAGAGAACTTAGTTTAAGACCGAGGTCGCACTTGTGTGTGCAATGCGAGAAACTCGCATGAGTCTCTGGCATCAATACCCGGCACTGCCGCCGGCACTCGGGAGCAGAGCATTCAGTGCCGGTTATTGTTGCCAGAGAATCGTGTGGGTTTCTCACATTGCACATGCAAGTGTGACCCCGGCCTAATAGCAAGACTCCAGCGCTGGAATAAAAAAATACACTGGACTTGAATCTTGACCTTGCATATACAGTATGTGGTGTGACAATTACCGTATATACTCGAGTATAAGCCGAGATTTTCAGCCCATTTTTTTGGGCTGAAAGTCCCCCTCTCGGCTTATACTCGAGTCTTATACCCGGGTGTCGGCAGGGGAGGGGGAGCGGGGGCTGTGTAGTCATACTTACCTGCTGCGGCGCGGTCCCTGCAGTCCCTGGCTTCTCCGGCGCTGCAGATTCTTCCTGTACTGAGCGGTCACATGGCACCGCTCATTACAGAAATGAATAGGCGGCTCCACCCCCATAGGGGAGGAGCCGCATATTCATTGCTGTAAATGATCGGTGCCATGTGACCGCTCAATTACAGGAAGAAGCTGCAGCGCCGGAGAAGCCAGGGACTGCAGGGACCGCGCCGCAGCAGGTAAGGGGAGCGCAGCGCTATAATTACCTGCTCCTCGCTCCGGTGTGGCTCCGTCTCCAGCGTCCTCTAGCAGTGACGCTCAGGTTAGAGGGCGCTGTGACGTAGTCAGTGCGCGCCCTCTGCTGAGCGTCAGTGCTGGAGACGGAGCCGCAGAGGAGCAGGTAATTATTGAAAGCGCCGGCGTCCTGAGAAGAGAGGTGAGTATGTGATTTTTTTTTTTTATTGCAGCCGCATTCTATATGGCACAGCATCATAAGGAACACCTATGGGGCCATAATCAAAGGTGCAGAGCATATATGGCACAGCATTATAAGGAGCATCTATGGGACCATAATCAATGGTGCAGAACATTCTATATGGCACAACATTATAAGGGGCATCTATGGGGCCATAATCAAAGGTGCAGAGCATATATGGCACAGCTTTATAAGGAGCATATATGGGGCCATAATCAAAGGTGCAGAGCATACATGGCACAGCATTATAAGGAGCATCTATGGGGCCATAATCAAAGGTGCAGAGCATATATGGCACAGCATTATAAGGAGCATCTATGGGGCCATAATCAAAGGTGCAGAGCATATATGGCACAGCATTATAAGGGGCATCTATGGGGCCATAATCAAAGGTGCAGAGCATATAAGGGGCACAGCATTATAAGGATCATCTATGGGGCCATAATCAAAGGTGCAGAGCATATGTGGCACAACATTATAAGGGGCATCTATGGGGCCATAATCAAAGGTGCAGAGCATATATGGCACAGCATTATAAGGAGCATCTATGGGGCCATAATCAAAGGTGCAGAGCATATATGGCACAGCATTATAAGGGGCATCTATGGGGCCATAATCAAAGGTGCAGAGCAATATATGGCACAACATTATAAGGAGCATCTATGGGGCCATAATCAAAGGTGCAGAGCATATATGGCACAGCATTATAAGGGGCATCTATGGGGCCATAATCAAAGGTGCAGAGCATATATGGCACAACATTATAAGGAGCATCTATGGGGCCATAATCAAAGGTGCAGAGCATATATGGCACAGCATTATAAGGAGCACCTATGGGGCCATAATCAAAGGTGCAGAGCATATATGGCACAGCATTATAAGGAGCATCTATGGGGCCATAATCAAAGGTGCAGAGCATATATGGCACAACATTATAAGGAGCATCTATGGGGCCATAATCAAAGGTGCAGAGCATATATGGCACATCATTATAAGGGGCATCTATGGGGCCATAATCAAAGGTGCAGAGCATATATGGCACAGCATTATAAGGAGCATCTATGGGGCCATAATCAAAGGTGCAGAGCATATATGGCACAACATTATAAGGAGCATCTATGGGGCCATAATCAAAGGTGCAGAGCATATATGGCACAGCATTATAAGGAGCATATATGGGGCCATAATCAAAGGTGCAGAGCATATATGGCACAGCATTATAAGGGGCATCTATGGGGCCATAATCAAAGGTGCAGAGCATATAAGGGGCACAGCATTATAAGGAGCATCTATGGGGCCATAATCAAAGGTGCAGAGCATATGTGGCACAACATTATAAGGGGCATCTATGGGGCCATAATCAAAGGTGCAGAGCATATATGGCACAGCATTATAAGGAGCATTTATGGGGCCATAATCAAAGGTGCAGAGCATATATGGCACAGCATTATAAGGAGCATTTATGGGGCCATAATCAAAGGTGCAGAGCATATATGGCACAGCATTATAAGGGGCACCTATGGGGCCATAATCAAAGGTGCAGAGCATATATGGCACAGCATTATAAGGAGCATCTATGGGGCCATAATCAAAGGTGCAGAGCATATATGGCACAGCATTATAAGGAGCATCTATGGGGCCATAATCAAAGGTGCAGAGCATATATGGCACAGCATTATAAGGAGCATCTATGGGGCCATAATCAAAGGTGCAGAGCATATATGGCACAGCATTATAAGGAGCATTTATGGGGCCATAATCAAAGGTGCAGAGCATTATATATGGCACAGCATTATAAGGGGCATCTATGGGGCCATAATGAACGGTGCAGAGCATATATGGCACAGCATTATAAGGAGCATCTATGGGGCCATAATCAAAGGTGCAGAGCATATATGGCACAGCATTATAAGGAGCATCTATGGGGCCATAATCAAAGGTGCAGAGCATATATGGCACAGCATTATAAGGAGCATCTATGGGGCCATAATCAAAGGTGCAGAGCATATATGGCACAGCATTATAAGGAGCATTTATGGGGCCATAATCAAAGGTGCAGAGCATTATATATGGCACAGCATTATAAGGGGCATCTATGGGGCCATAATGAACGGTGCAGAGCATTATATGGCACAGCATTATAAGGAGCATCTATGGGGCCATAATCAAAGGTGTAGAGCATATATGGCACAGCATTATAAGGAGCATTTATGGGGCCATAATCAAAGGTGCAGAGCAATATATATGGCACAGCATTATAAGGGGCATCTATGGGGCCATAATGAACGGTGCAGAGCATATATGGCACAGCATTATAAGGAGCACCTATGGGGCCATAATCAAAGGTGCAGAGCATATATGGCACAACATTATAAGGAGCATCTATGGGGCCATAATCAAAGGTGCAGAGCATATATGGCACAGCATTATAAGGGGCATCTATGGGGCCATAATCAAAGGTGCAGAGCATATATGGCACAGCATTATAAGGAGCATCTATGGGGCCATAATCAACGGTGCAGAGCATATATGGCACAGCATTATAAGGGGCATCTATGGGGCCATAATCAAAGGTGCAGAGCATATATGGCACAGCATTATAAGGGGAATCTATGGGGCCATAATCAAAGGTGCAGAGCATATATGGCACAGCATTATAAGGAGCACCTATGGGGCCATAATCAAAGGTGCAGAGCATATATGGCACAGCATTATAAGGAGCATCTATGGGGCCATAATCAAAGGTGCAGAGCATATATGGCACAGCATTATAAGGAGCACCTATGGGGCCATAATCAAAGGTGCAGAGCATTATATACGGCACAGCATTATAAGGGGCATCTATGGGGCCATAATCAAAGGTGCAGAGCATATATGGCACAGCATTATAAGGAGCACCTATGGGGCCATAATCAAAGGTGCAGAGCATATATGGCACAACATTATAAGGAGCATTTATGGGGCCATAATCAAAGGTGCAGAGCATATATGGCACAGCATTATAAGGGGCATCTATGGGGCCATAATCAAAGGTGCAGAGCATATATGGCACAGCATTATAAGGGGCATCTATGGGGCCATAATCAAAGGTGCAGAGCATATATGGCACAGCATTATAAGGGGCATCTATGGGGCCATAATCAAAGGTGCAGAGCATATATGGCACAGCTTTATAAGGAGCATATATGGGGCCATAATCAAAGGTGCAGAGCATATATGGTACAGCATTATAAGGAGCATCTATGGGGCCATAATCAAAGGTGCAGAGCATATATGGCACAGCATTATAAGGGGCATCTATGGGGCCATAATCAAAGGTGCAGAGCATATATGGCACAGCATTATAAGGGGCATCTATGGGGCCATAATCAAAGGTGCAGAGCATATATGGCACAGCATTATAAGGAGCATCTATGGGGCCATAATCAAAGGTGCAGAGCATATATGGCACAGCATTATAAGGGGCATCTATGGGGCCATAATCAAAGGTGCAGAGCATATATGGCACAGCATTATAAGGGGCATCTATGGGGCCATAATCAAAGGTGCAGAGCATATATGGCACAGCATTATAAGGGGCATCTATGGGGCCATAATCAAAGGTGCAGAGCATATATGGCACAGCATTATAAGGAGCATCTATGGGGCCATAATCAAAGGTGCAGAGCATATATGGCACAGCATTATAAGGGGCATCTATGGGGCCATAATCAACGGTGCAGAGCATATATGGCACAGCTTTATAAGGAGCATCTATGGGGCCATAATCAAAGGTGCAGAGCATTCTATATGGCACAGCTTTATAAGGAGCATATATGGGGCCATAATCAAAGGTGCAGAGCATATATGGTACAGCATTATAAGGAGCATTTATGGGGCCATAATCAAAGGTGCAGAGCATATATGGCACAGCATTATAAGGAGCATCTATGGGGCCATAATCAAAGGTGCAGAGCATTATATATGGCACAGCATTATAAGGAGCATCTATGGGGCCATAATCAACGGTGCAGAGCATTCTATATGGCACAGCTTTATAAGGAGCATCTATGGGGCAATAATGAACGGTGCAGAGCAATATATATAGCACAGTTGTATATGGAGCATCTATGGGGCAATAATGAACGGTATGGAGCATCTATTTTTATTTTTGAAATTCACCGGTAGCTGCTGCATTTTCTACCCTAGGCTTATACTCGAGTCAATAAGTTTTCCCAGTTTTTTGTGGCAAAATTAGGGGGTCGGCTTATACTCGGGTCGGCTTATACTTGAGTATATACAGTGGGGCAAAAAAGTATTTAGTCAGTCAGCAATAGTGCAAGTTCCACCACTTAAAAAGATGAGAGGCGTCTGTAATTTACATCATAGGTAGACCTCAACTATGGGAGACAATCAGAGAAAAAAAAATCCAGAAAATCACATTGTCTGTTTTTTTTATCATTTTTTTTGCATATTATGGTGGAAAATAAGTATTTGGTCAGAAACAAACAATCAAGATTTCTGGCTCTCACAGACCTGTAACTTCTTCTTTAAGAGTCTCCTCTTTCCTCCACTCATTACCTGTAGTAATGGCACCTGTTTAAACTTGTTATCAGTATAAAAAGACACCTGTGCACACCCTCAAACAGTCTGACTCCAAACTCCACTATGGTGAAGACCAAAGAGCTGTCAAAGGACACCAGAAACAAAATTGTAGCCCTGCACCAGGCTGGGAAGACTGAATCTGCAATAGCCAACCAGCTTGGAGTGAAGAAATCAACAGTGGGAGCAATAATTAGAAAATGGAAGACATACAAGACCACTGATAATCTCCCTCGATCTGGGGCTCCACGCAAAATCCCACCCCGTGGGGTCAGAATGATCACAAGAACGGTGAGCAAAAATCCCAGAACCACGCGGGGGGACCTAGTGAATGAACTGCAGAGAGCTGGTACCAATGTAACAAGGCCTACCATAAGTAACACACTACGCCACCATGGAGTCAGATCCTGCAGTGCCAGACGTGTCCCACTGCTTAAGCCAGTACATGTCCGGGCCCGTCTGAAGTTTGCTAGAGAGCATTTGGATGATCCAGAGGAGTTTTGGGAGAATGTCCTATGGTCTGATGAAACCAAACTGGAACTGTTTGGTAGAAACACAACTTGTCGTGTTTGAAGGAAAAAGAATACTGAGTTGCATCCATCAAACACCATACCTACTGTAAAGCATGGTGGTGGAAACATCATGCTTTGGGGCTGTTTCTCTGCAAAGGGGCCAGGACGACTGATCCGGGTACATGAAAGAATGAATGGGGCCATGTATCGTGAGATTTTGAGTGCAAACCTCCTTCCATCAGCAAGGGCATTGAAGATGAAACGTGGCTGGGTCTTTCAACATGACAATGATCCAAAGCACACCGCCAGGGCAACGAAGGAGTGGCTTCGTAAGAAGCATTTCAAGGTCCTGGAGTGGCCTAGCCAGTCTCCAGATCTCAACCCTATAGAAAACCTTTGGAGGGAGTTGAAAGTCCGTGTTGCCAAGCGAAAAGCCAAAAACATCACTGCTCTAGAGAAGATCTGCATGGAGGAATGGGCCAACATACCAACAACAGTGTGTGGCAACCTTGTGAAAACTTACAGAAAACGTTTGACCTCTGTCATTGCCAACAAAGGATATATTACAAAGTATTGAGATGAAATTTTTTTTTCTGACCAAATACTTATTTTCCACCATAATATGCAAATAAAATGTTAAAAAAACAGACAATGTGATTTTCTGGATTTTTTTTTCTCAGTTTGTCTCCCATAGTTAAGGTCTACCTATGATGTAAATTACAGACGCCTCTCATATTTTTAAGTGGTGGAACTTGCACTATTGCTGACTGACTAAATACTTTTTTGCCCCACTGTACAGTAGATTAAAAATATTTTTTTTTTCTTACACGACAAATGCCTGGCTAGCCTTTGTCACAGCTCATCCCACAAGTGCTTTTCCTCCTGGTATTTTTCTGTTTATCATCTCACAGTTCAGTAAGCACCGACCTGTGAATAATATGACATTGTAAAAAATAGCCGCTCTATATTATGTAAATGTGATACCTGCAGTGACTGCTGGTAATAAATACACAGAAGGGCAAACTGGGTTGAGTGTTAGCTCAGCCATGTTTGCAAGTCCAATTTCCAATAAAAAGCTAGCTCCTTTTGCATTTTTATTGCAGTGAATGCCAAAAATTATTTCCTATACACCCGAGTGACTTCATACTGAAAATACAGAATAAGTGAGAGCACTCATGGTGCACAGCAGATATGATAGCTCATTATGAATTCTTCTGCCAAGGGCCATTTGCATATCCAGTCTGAGGTTTCTATTGTTAGACTCGTAGTTTTCATTTAGTTTCAGTACACACTGCTATCTGCATCCAGCCTCTCTGAATGTGTTCTAAAATACATTACACTTTAATGAAAGTCACTTTAATAATGATTGTATTGGGATGAAAGGATATGATGTGCGCAGAATATTTCCTGGGTTGCACATCTTCATTCTAAGTTATATCGCTCCGTAGCAACTTTTTTTGCCATCAGTGACCAAGTTGTGCATTGCAAAAGGGACAATCTGAATGAGGGATTGCAACTGGTCTTTTATTCTGAACAACTCTCTAAATCTATTGGCCCTCACTGAAACTTGGATCCAGGAATCTGACACTTTCTCCCCTGCTGCCATTTCCCATGGTGGCCTACAATTCTCCCATTCCCCTAGATCCAAAAACAGACCTGGTGGTGGAGTTGGCATACTCCTCTCCCCACAATGCACCTTCCAGGTCATCCCACCAACTCCATCACTTTCACTCCCTTCTTTTGAGCTCCACACCATCAGGCTCTTCTGTCCCCTCTCCCTCAGAGTAGCGGTCATATACCGGCCCCCAGGCTCACCCATCCACTTCCTAGACCATTTCTCTGCCTGGCTGCTGCACTTCATGTCCTCAGTACTCCCAACCCTTATCCTGGGAGACTTCAACATCCCCTTAAACAACCCCACTTCTACATCTGCATCCCAGCTTCTATCACTAACCACTTCACTCGGCCTATCACAGATCTCAACCTCTGGGACACACAAGGACGGTAACACCCTTGACCTGGTCTTTGTCTGGCTGTGTTCAATCTCCTACCTAAATAACTCACCGCTTCCCCTCTCTAACCACAACATTCTCTCCTTCATGCTCACAAATCCTCGCTCACCCCAGCACCCTCCTACCTACCATTCAGTCAGAAATCTACAAGCCATTAACCCTCATACACTTTCAGACTCCTTACACTCATCACTGTCCCCAATCTCTTATTTTTCCTGTCCTGATCTGGCGGTACATCACTACAATGACACTCTTAGAAGCACCCTAGACCAAGTAGCTCCCTTCACCCTCAGAACCTCCAAACACAGAGTAAAACAGCCCTGGCTCACATCACAAACCCAATTTCTCCAGCGAGGCTCTAGGAGTGCTGAACGCTTATGGAGGAAAACTCACACACCAGAAGACTTCATACGCTTCAAATTTATGTTAAAAACCAATAACTCTGCCCTTCACAACGCCAAACAGACCTACTTCACCACTCTGATCTGCTCACTATCCAACAACCCCAAGAAACTTTTTGACACCTTTCACTCCCTCCTCAGGCCAAAAGCTCAAGCCCCTATCACAGACATTTGTGCTGATGACCTGGCCTCCCACTTTATAGAAAAAATAGACAATATCCATCAGGAAATCTGCTCCCAGACACCAAGTTCAGTGACTCCCATCCCTCCCTGCATCTCCCCTGGCTCACTCTCTGCATTTGATCCCATCACAGAAGAAGAAGTCTCCAGGCTCCTCTATTCTTCTCGTCCGACTACATGCTCTACCGACCCCTTTCCCTCTCATCTCCTCCAGTCTCTCTCTCCAGTCGTCACTACTCACCTAATTACAATCTTTAATCTCTCACTCTCCTCAGGCATTTTCCCGTCCTCTTTCAAACACTCTATCATTACTCCATTACTAAGGGAACCCACCCTCGCCCCATCCTGCACAAACAACTACAGACCGGTCTCCAATCTCCCCTTCATCTCTAAACTCTTGGGGTGCCTAGTCTACTCCTGCCTTACCCGTTACCTCTCCATTCACTCCCTCCTAGACCCTTCACAGTCCGACTTCTGCCCCTACACTCGACAGAAACTGCACTCATCAAAGTGACCAACGACCTTCTGACAGCAAAATGCAATGGTGACCACTCTCTGCTCATACTTCTCGATCTTTCTGCAGTTTTCGACACTGTTTACCACTTACTCTCTAGGCTCCAGTCACTTGGCATTAAGGACACTGCTCTCTCCTGGTTCTCCTCCTATCTTTCTGACCGCTCCTTCAGTGTTCTGTTCTCTGGCTCCACTTCATCTCCTCTTCCTCTCACTGTCAGGGTACCCCAGGGCTCAGTCCTTGGCCCCCTTCTCTTCTCCCTCTACACGGCCCCAATTGGACAGACCATCAGCAGATTTGGCTTTCAGTACCATCTTTATGCCAACGACACACAAGTATATACGTCATCCCCTGGCCTTACTCCTGCTGTACTACAGAACACCACTGACTGTCTGTCAGCAGTCTCTGACATCATGTCCGCTCTCTATCTGAAACTCAACCTCTCCAAAACTGAACTTCTTCTGCTCCCACCATCTACTAACCTCCCTAAACCTGACCATTCCCTCTCTGTGGGTGGCACCATAATAACACCACGGCAGCAGGTGCATTGTCTGGATGTTATGTTTGACTCCGATCTCTCCTTCACATCCCATATACAATCTCTTGCCCGCTCATGCCGCTTACACCTAAAGAACATCTCTAGAATCCGCCCTTTTCTCACTATAGAAACAACAAAAACCCTCACTGTCGCCGTGATCCACTCCCGCCTGGACTACTGCAACGCTCTATTAATTGGCCTCCCCCTCTCTCGACTTTCCGCTCTCCAGTCTATCCTTAATGCAGCAGCCAGGGTCGTCTATCTAGCTAATCGTTACTCAAACCCTTACATCTCCTCCCTCATTTCTGTTTATCGGCCTAACTGACCTCTGCGCTCTGCAAATGACTTTCGACTAACCTCTGCACTAATCCGTACCTCCCACTTCCGACTACAAGACTTCTCCCGTGCTGCGCCAATCCTCTGGAATGCTCTACCCCAAGAAATTAGGACCATCCACAATTTGCATAGTTTTAGGTGCTCCCTCAAAACACATTTGTTCAGAGCGGCCTATCTTGTTCCCTAATCACTTATTTTGTTTGTGTGTAGCCCATTCACTACTTACATCTATCACGCACTCCCTGAAGATGGCTGGACCATCATTGTAAATACATCATTGTAAATACACACCTGTACTTTGTATTTCCCCACCTCATTGTAGATTGTAAGCTCTCACGATCAGGGTCGTCTTGTGTTGCTTTAACCCCTTAGTGACAGAGCCAATTTGGTACTTAATGACCGAGCCAATTTTTACAATTCTGACCACTGTCACTTTATGAGGTTATAACTCTGGAACGCTTTAACGGATCCCGCTGATTCTGAGAATGTTTTTTCATGACATATTGTATTTCATGTTAGTGGTAACATTTCTTTACTCGCAATTATTTATGAAAAAACGGAAATATGGCGAAAATTTTTAATATTTTGCAATTTTCAAACATTGTATTATTATGCCCTTAAATCAGAGAGATATGTCATGAAAATTAGTTAATAAATAACATTTCCCACATCGGCACAATTTTGGAAACAAAATATTTTTTTGTTAGGGAGTTATAAGGGTTAAACGTTGACCAGAAATTTCTCATTTTTACAACACCATTTGTTTTTAGGGACCACATCACATTTGAAGTCATTTTGAGGTGTTTATATGATAGAAAATAACAAAGTGTGACACTATTCTAAAAACTGCACCCCTCAAGGTTCTCAAAACCACATTCAAGAAGTCTATTAAGCCTTTACGTGCTTCACAGGAACTGAAACAATGTGGAAGGAAAAAATGAACATTTAACTTTTTTTTGCAAACATTTTAATTCAGAACCATTTTTTTTTATTGTCACAAGTGTAAAAACAGAAATTAAACCATTAATTTTGTTGTGCAATTTCTCCTGAATACGCTGATACCACATATGTGGGGGTAAACCACTGTTTCGGCGCACCACAGAGCTTGGAAGTGAAGGAGCGCTTTTTGACTTTTTCAATGCAGAATTGGCTGGAATTGAGATTGGATGCCATGTCACGTTTAGAGAGCCCCTGATGTGCTTAAACAGTGGAAACCCCCCACAAGTGACACCATTTTGGAAACTATACCCCTTAAGGAACTTATCTAGATGTGTGATGAGCACTTTGAGGCCCCAAATGCTTCACAGAAGATTTTTTAACGTAGAGCCGTGAAAATAAAAAATCGCATTTGTTTACACAAAAATGATTTTTCACCCACAAATTCTTATTTTCACAAGGGTAACAGGAGAAATTAGACCACAAAAGTTGTTGTGCAATTTCTCCTGAGTATGTCGATACCCATATGTGGGGGTAAACCACTGTTTGGGCGCACCGCAGAGCTTGGAAGAGAAGGAGTGTTGTTTAACTTTTTCAATGTAGAATTGGCTGGAATTGAGATTGGACGCTATGTCGCGTTTGGAGAGCCCCTGATGTGCCTAAACAGTGGAAACCCCCAACAAGTGACACCATTTTGGAAACTAGACCCCTAAAGGAACTTATCTAGATGTGTGGTGAGCACTTTAAACCCCCAAGTGCTTCACAGAAGTTTATAACGTAGAGCCGTGAAAATAAAATATCGCATTTTTTCTACAAAAACGAATTTTTGCCCCCAAATTTTTATTTTCACAAGGGTAACAGGAGAAATTAAACCACAAAGTTGTTGTGCAATTTCCCCTGAGTATGTTAATACCCCATATGTGGGGGTAAACTACTGTTTGGGCGCACCACAGAGCTTGGAAGAGAAGGAGTGCCGTTTTACTTTTTCAATGTAGAATTGGCTGGAATTGAGATCGGACACCTTGTCGCGTTTGGAGAGCCCCTGATGTGCCTAAACAGTAGAATCCCCCCCCACAAGTGACCCCATTTTGGAAACAAGACCCCCCATGGAACTTATCTAGATGTGTGGTGAGAATTTTGAATGCCCAAGTGCTTCACAGAAGTTTATAATGCAGAGTCGTGAAAATAAAAAATATTATTTTTCAACAAAAAAGATTTTTTAGCTCCCAAGTTTTTATTTTCACAAGAGTAGCAAGAGAAATTGGACCACAAAAGATGTTGTCCAATTTGTCCTGAGTATGCTGGTACCCCATATGTGGGGGTAAACCACTGTTTGGGCGCACGGCAGAGCTTGTAAAGAAGGGGCACCGTTTTGGAATGCAGACTTTGATAGAATGGTCTGCGGGCGTTATGTTGTGTTTGCAGAGCCCCTGATGTACCTAAACAGTAGAAACCCCCCACATATGACCCCATTTTGGAAACTAGACCCCCCAAGGAACTTATCTAAATGTGTGGTGAGAACTTTGAATGCATAAGTGCTTCACAGAAGTTTATAATGCAGAGTCGTGAAAATAAAAAATATTTTTTTTCCACAAAAAAGATATTGTAGCCATCAAGTTTTTATTTTCACAAGGGTAACAAGAGAAATTGGACACCAAAAGTTGTTGTCCAATTCATCCCAAGTACGCTGATGCCCCATATGTGGGGGTAAACCACTGTTTGGGTGCACGGCAGAGCTCGGAAGGAAAGGAGCACCGTTTTGGAATGCAGACATAGATAATATGGTCTGTGGGCGTTATGTTGCGTTTGCAGAGCCCTTGATGTAACTAAATAGTAGAAACCCCCAATAAGTGACCCCATTTTGGAAACTAGACCCCCAAGGAACTTATCTAGATGTGTGGTGAGAACTTTGAATGCCCATGTGCTTCACAGAAGTTTATAATGTCCAATTTATCCCGAGTACGCTGATGCCCCATATGTGGGGGTAACCCACTGTTTGGGCGCACGGCAGAGCTCAGAAGGGAGGGAGCACCATTTGACTTTTTGAGCGCAAAATTGACTGTTGTGTTTGGAGACCCCTGATGTACCTAAACAGTGGAAACCCCCCAATTCTAACTCCAACCCTAACCCCAACACACCCCTAGCCCTAATCCGAACCCGATCGATAATCCTAATCACAACTCTAACGATAATCACAACCCTAGCCCCAAAACAACCCTAATGTCAACCCTAACCATAACCCTAATCAAAACCCTAAATCCAACACACCCCTAATCCTAATCTCAACCCTAACCTCAAACCTAATCCTAATCCCAACCCTAACCCTAACCCTAATCCTAAGCATAATCCTAATGCCAACCCTAACCCTAATACCAACCCTAATCCAAACCCTAACCCTAATCCCAACTCTAACCCTAACTTTAGCTGCAACCCTAGCCCTAACTTTAGCCCCAACCCTAGCCCTAACCCTAACCCTAAATTTAGCCCCAACCCTAACCCTAGCCCTAACTTTAGCCCCAACCCTAACCCTAGCCCTAAGGCTACTTTCACACTTGCGTCGCAATCTGTCATTTTGGACAAGAAACGGATCCTGTAAATGTGCCCGCAGGATGCGTTTTTTGCCCATAGACTTGTATTGCCGACGGGTCGCGTCCGTCGTGCACTGGACCATTTGTGTTTTGGCGGATTGTCGGCACAAAAAAACATTCAATGTAACTTTTTTTTGTATGTTGAGTCCGCCATTTCCAAACGCGCATGCGTGGCCGTAATTCTGCCCCCTCCTCCCCAGGACATAGACTGGGAAGCGGATGCGTTGGAAAAAGTGCAACCGCTGCCCAAGCTGTGCACAATTTTCACAACGTGCGTCGGGAGGTACGGCCGACGCATTGCCACGGCCCATACCGACGCAAGTGTGAAAGAAGCCTAACCCTAAATTTAGCCCCAACCCTAACCCTATATTTAGCCCCAACTCTAACCCTAGCCCTAAATTTAGCCCCAACCCTAACCCTCATCCTAACCCTAAATTTAGCCCCAACCCTAACCCTAACCCTAAATTTAGTCCCAAACCTAACCCTAAATTTAGCCCCAACCCTAACCCTAACCCTAAATTTAGCCCCAACACTAACCCTAACCCTAAATTTAGCCCCAACCTGAACCCTAACCCTAATTTTAGCCCCAACTGCTTTCTCCTGCCAACCGGCAGATGGTGACAGATGGCGGGCGCACTGCACATGCGCCCACCATTTTGTTTCCCGAGGAAGATGCCGAAGGCAGGAGAGGACGCAGGAGGACCCAGGGACACCGGTAAGTATAATAGGGTCCCTAAATCCCCCTATTTCTCTATCCTCTGATGTGCGATCACATCAGAGGATAGAGAATTACACATTGCTTTTTTTTTTTGCGACCGCCGGTAAACAGTTAATTACCGGCGATCGCAAAACAGGGGTCGGTAAAACCGACCCCGATCATGCTTTTTGGGGTCTCGGCTACCCCCGACAGCCGAGACCCCAAAGATCCTCCGGGTGCTGACCGGCGGGCGCACTGCACATGCGCCCGCCATTTTTTTGCTGGAAAAAGATGGCTGTGCCAATTGTGAGCCACGAAGAGCACCGGGGGAGACAGGTGAGTATCGGGGGGCTATCGGGGACCCCATTTCTCTGTCCTCTGATGTGCGATCACATCGGAGGACAGAGAAATTAAAAGGGACATCGCGTTTTATTTTTTTTTGCGATCGCCGGTAAACGGTTAATTACCGGCAATCGCTAGGGTTGAGCGAAGCAGATCGGTCATTTTCATAAGTCGCCGACTTTTGGCAAAGTCGGGTTTCATGAAACCCGACCCGATCCCTGTGTGGGGTTGGCCATGCGGTACGCGACCTTCCCGCCAAAGTCACGTTTCATATGATGCGTTCAGCACCATTTCTCAGCCAATGAAGGAGGATGCAGAGTGTGGGCAGCGTGATGACATAGTTCTCGGTCCCCACCATCTTAGAGAAGGGCATGGCAGTGATTGGCTTGCTTTCTGTGGCGTCACAGGGGCTATAAAGGGGCGTGCACGCCGACCGCCATCTTACTGCTACTTACTGCTGAGCATATGGAGAGGTTGCTGCTGCTTCGTCAGAAGCAGAGATAGCATTAGGCAGGGAATATAAACCCCCAAACCGCTTGTGCTGTAGCGATTTCCACTGTCCAACACCACCTTTTCTTTGCAGGGACAGTGGAGGCTAGATTTCAGTGCATCAGCTCTGTAGCTTATTAGGCTGCCTTATAAGGCTCCCTGATAGCTGCATTGCTGTTTGTACGCCGCTGTGCAAACCAACTGCTTTTTTCAAAGCACAAATCCTGTTGTTCCTTCCTTTCTGCACATCTATCTTGTTTGTTTGTCCACACTTTTGTTTGCAGCAGTCCTTTTTATTGCTGCCTGCCATACTTTTCTGAGATTACTGTAGGGAGATAGTAATTGTAGTACAGTCCCTTTTTTATTTATATATCTTCAAGCCACTTTCTGCCCCTGAAACTGTGTAGTGTGAAACAGTGGGCCTGTATTTTTCTGCACTGTCCCACACCCGTCCAGTCTGTTGTATCTGTCAGCCATTTTGTGCCACAGAAACAAAACTGTAAAACCGTGGGCGAAATTTATTCACTAGTCTTCCATATAAAAAATGGGGAGACTAATATTGGCAAATCTGTGCATCTGTGCCAGTCCAGTCTGTGGAATCGGTCTGTCATTTTGTGCCACTGAAACACTACTGTAAAACTGTGGGCCAGATTGATTCACTAGTCTCCCATCTCAAAAAAAAGAAAGGGAGATTAATATTGGCAAATCTGTGCATCTGTGCCAGTCCAGTCTGTGGAATCGGTCTGTCATTTTGTGCCAGTGAAACACTACTGTAAAACTGTGGGCCATATTGATTCACTAGTCTCCCATCCCCCCCAAAAAAGAAGGGGAGATTAACATTGGCAAATCTGTGCATCTGTGCCAGTCCAGTCTGTGGTATCGGTCTGACATTTTGTGCCATTGAAACACTACTGTAAAATTGTGGGCCAGATTGATTCACTAGTCTCCAATCCCCCCCCAAAAAAGAAGGGGAGATTAATATTGGCAAATCTGTGCATCTGTGCCAGTTCAGTCTGTGGTATCGGTCTGTCATTTTGTGCCACTGAAACACTACTGTAAAACTGTAGGCCAGATTGATTCACAAGTCTCCCATCGCCAAAAAAAAGAAGGGGAGATTAATATTGGCAAATCTGTGCATCTGTGCCAGTCCAGTCTGTGGCATCAGTCTGTCATTTTGTGCCAGTGAAACACTACTGTAAAACTGTGGGCCAGATTGATTCACTAGTCTCCCATCCCCCCAAAAAAAGAAGGGGAGATTAATATTGGCAAATCTGTGCATCTGTGCCAGTCCAGTCTGTGGTATTGGTCTGTGATTTTGTGCCACTGAAACACTACTGTAAAACTGTGGGCCAGATTGATTCACCAGTCTCCCATCCCCCCAAAAAAGAATGGGAAATGAATATTGCCAAATCTGTGCATCTGTGCCAGTCCAGTCTGTGGTATCAGTCTGTCATTTTGTGCAAATGAAACACTACTGTAAAACAGTGGGCCAGATTGATTCACTAGTCTCCCATCCCCCCCAAAAAAGAATGGGAGATTAATATTGCCTAATCTGTGCATCTGTGCCTGTCCAGTCTGTGGTAATGGTCTGTCATTTTGTGCCAGTGAAACACTACTGTAAAACAGTGGACCAGATTGATTCACTAGCCTCCCATCCCCCCCAAAAAAGAAGGGGAGATTAATATTGGCAAATCTGTGCATCTGTGCCAGTCCAGTCTGTGGTATTGGTCTGTCATTTTGTGCCACTGAAACACTACTGTAAAACTGTGGGCCAGATTGATTCACTAGCCTCCCATCGCCAAAAAAAGAAGGGGAGATTAATATTGGCAAATCTGTGCATCTGTGCCAGTCCAGTCTGTGGTATCAGTCTGTCATTTTATGCCAGTGAAACACTACTGTAAAACTGTGGGCCAGATTGATTCACTAGTCTCCCATCCCCCCCAAAAAAGAAGGGGAGATTAATATTGGCAAATCTGTGCATCTGTGCCAGTCCAGTCTGTGGTATTGGTCTGTCATTTTGTGCCAGTGAAACACTACTGTAAAACTGTGGGCCAGATTGATTCACTAGTCTCCCATCCCCCCAAAAAATAAGGGGAGATTAATATTGGCAAATCTGTGCATCTGTGCCAGTCCAGTCTGTGGTATCAGTCTGTCATTTTGTGCCACTGAAACACTACTGTAAAACAGTGGGCCAGATTGATTCACTAGTCTCCCATCCCCCCAAAAAAAGAATGGGAGATTAATATTGCCAAATCTGTGCATCTGTGCCAGTCCAGTCTGTGGTATCAGTCTGTCATTTTGTGCCACTGAAACACTACTGTAAAACAGTGGGCCAGATTGATTCACTAGTCTCCCATCCCCCCCAAAAAAGAATGGGAGATTAATATTGCCAAATCTGTGCATCTGTGCCAGTCCAGTCTGTGGTAATGGTCTGTCATTTTGTGCCAGTGAAACACTACTGTAAAACAGTGGGCCAGATTGATTCACTAGTCTCCCATCCCCCCAAAAAAAGAAGGGGAGATTAATATTGGCAAATCTGTGCATCTGTGCCAGTCCAGTCTGTGGTATTGGTCTGTCATTTTGTGCCAGTGAAACACTACTGTAAAACTGTGGGCCAGATTGATTCACTAGTCTCCCATCCCCCCCAAAAAAAGAAGGGGAGATTAATATTGGCAAATATGTGCATCTGTGCCAGTCCAGTCTGTGGTATTGGTCTGTCATTTTGTGCCACTGAAACACTACTGTAAAACTGTGGGCCAGATTGATTCACTAGCCTCCCATCGCCAAAAAAAGAAGGGGAGATTAATATTGGCAAATCTGTGCATCTGTGCCAGTCCAGTCTGTGGTATCAGTCTGTCATTTTGTGCCAGTGAAACACTACTGTAAAACTGTGGGCCAGATTGATTCACTAGTCTCCCATCTCCCCAAAAAAAGAAGGGGAGATTAATATTGGCAAATCTGTGCATCTGTGCCAGTCCAGTCTGTGGTATCGGTCTGTCATTTTGTGCCACTGAAACACTACTGTAAAACTGTGGGCCAGATTGATTCACTATTCTCCCGTCCCCCCAAAAAAAGAATGGGAGATTAACATTGCCAAATCTGTGCATCTGTGCCAGTCCAGTCTGTGGTATCGGTCTGTCATTTTGTGCCAGTGAAACACTACTGTAAAACAGTGGGCCAGATTGATTCACTAGTCTCCCATCCCCCCCAAAAAAGAAGGGGAGATTCATATTGGCAAATCTGTGCATCTGTGCCAGTCCAGCCTGTGGTATCGGTCTGTCATTTTGTGCCAGTGAAACACTACTGTAAAACTGTGGGCCAGATTGATTCACTAGTCTCCCATCCCCCCAAAAAAGAAGGGGAGATTAATATTGGCAAATCTGTGCATCTGTGCCAGTCCTGTTAGTGGCATATCTGTCAGCAACTGTCTGCCACTGAAACTGTGTACTGTAATACAGTGGGCCTGATTTTCCCTGCACTCTCACACACCCATAAAGGGAGATTTAAATTCACAACAATTTTGCGTCCACCTTGTAACTGGTTTTACAATACCAAATAACGTTTGTTAGTTTGGTTACATATTTCCAAGAATGAGGAAGTCTTTTTAAAACAATGAGGAAGTCTGGTGGAAGAGGTTGTGGCCGTAAGCAGTCATTGCCATCTGGTAATGATGGTAGTGGTGGTGGAGCATCAGGTAGTCGTGGGAAAAGCAATATAGCACCTAAGTCTCGAGTTGTTCAGCCACCATCATCGTCTGGCTACACAAGGCCTCGAACGCTCCCTTTTCTGGGAGTAGGAAAACCGCTTTTAAAGCTGGAGCAGCAGGAACACGTTTTGGCTTTCCTTGCTGACCCTGCCTCTACCTCTTTTGCCTCCTCTTCGGAAAGTGCAAAATGTAAAAGCAGCGCGTCGTCAGTGGATGTTCCTGGTCAGGGACAAGTCGCTTCCTTGCGTTCTTCACCCAGAACAACAGAGAAGATCATCGTCAGGCGACACAACGGGTTACTCCATGGAGCTCTTTACACATACCGTTCCTGGGTTAGAAAGGCAAATTGTTAACAGGCCATGCCCATCAAAAGATGAATCGGACATGGAGTGCACAGATGCACAGCCACAGCCAGATTATTATGCTGTTCCTTTGACACAGATCACAACATTGCCCTCGCAGTGTACTGATCCAGAATCTGATAAAGATGAGACTAAGAGGCCCCGTCACGAACGATATAGCACCGGCTTACATGGTGACACAGAGGAAGGTGCACAGGACATAGAAGAGGAGGTCATAGATGACCCAGTTGTTGACCCCGATTGGCAGCCATTGGGGAAACAGGGTGCAGCCGGCAGTAGCTCTGAAGCGGAGGAGGAGGAGCCGCAGCAGGCATCAACATCGCAACAGGTTCCATCTGGCAGGCCCGTATCTGGCTAAAAACGTGTGGCAAATCCAAAATCAGTTGTAGGACAGCGTGGCCATCCGGTTAAAGTAGCTCAGTGTGCAATGCCTGAAAAGGTATCCAATAGTAGGAAGAGTGCAGTCTGGCATTTTTTTAACCAACATCCAAATGATCAGTGCAAAGTCATCTGTAAGAAATGCTCAAGGACCTTCAGCAGAGGTCAGAATGTTAAAAGTCTAAATACAAGTTGCATGCGTAGACATTTAAACACCATGCACTTGCAAGCCTGGACTAACTACCAAACGTCCCTTAACGTTGTTGCACCCTCTCACAATGAAGCTAGTCAGCAACGCTACATCCCTTCCCTCACTGTAAGCCCAACGTTTACCACACCACCTGCAGCAAATGTGGAGGTTTCGTCGCAAGGCCAAAGCAGTCAGGGAATCACCAGGTTCTTGGTAGGAAACACTGTATGTAGGCCAACAGCAAGAATTTCATCACCAACCCTCTCTCAGTCTGCCATGTCCACCGGCACCCCCGCTACTACCACCATATGCAGCTCTCCAGTCCAGCTCACCCTACAAGAGACTCTCGTTAGGAAAAGAAAGCACTCATCCTCTGATCTGCATACACAGGGTTTGAATGCCCACATTGCTAGACTAATCTCGTTAGAGATGATGCCCTACCGGTTAGTTGAAAGCAAAGCTTTCAAAGCCCTGATGGACTACGCTGTACCACGCTACGAGCTACCCAGTCGACACTTCTTTTCGAGAAAAGCCATCCCAGCCCTCCACCAGCATGTAAAAGACCGCATTGTCCATGCACTCAGGCAATCTATGAGTACAAAGGTGCACCTGACAACAGATGCATGGAACAGTAGGCATGGCCAGGGGTGTTACGTGTCCATCACGGCACACTGGGTTAATGTGGTGGATGCCGGGTCCACAGGGGACAGCAATATTGGGACAGTTCTGCCTAGCCCACGGTCTAGGAAACAGTTGGCTGAAGGCGTTCGCCTCCCCTCCTCCTCGTCCTCCAGCAGAAGTGACAGCTCGTCCACAGACCGCAGTTGCATGACCACTCCATCCGCGGCTGCCACTGTTGCACACGAGGAGTCCCATTATGGAACAGCTAGTGGCAAGCATCAGCAGGCTGTATTGGCAATAAAGTGTTTGGGTGACAACAGACACACCGCGGAAGTTCTTGCAGCAAAAAACTCAGTCATGGCTCGGCAGTGTACATCTTGAGGCAGGCAAGGTAGTCAGTGATAACGGAAGGAATTTTATGACTGCCATAGCCCTTTCACAACTGAAACACATTCCTTGCCTGTCTCACACCTTAAACCTGGTGGTGCAGTGCTTCCTGAAAAGTTATCCGGGGTTACCCGACCTGCTCCTGAAGGTGTGCAGACTTTGCTCGCACATCCGCCGTTCGCCCGCACACTCCAGCCGTATGCAGAACCATCAGCGATCTTTGAACCTTCCTCAGCATTGCCTAATCATCGACATTGCAGCAAGGTGGAACTCCACACTGCACATGCTTCAGAGACTGTGCGAACAGAGGCGTGCTGTTATGTATTTGTGGGAGGATACACATACACGGGCAGGCAGTTGGATGGCAGACATGGAGTTGTCAGGTGTGCAGTGGTCGAAGCTACAAAACCTCTGTCAAGTCCTTCAGTGCTTTGAGGAATGCACACGGCTGGTTAGTGCAGACAACGCCATAATAAGCATGAGCATCACCCTAATGCGTCTGCTGATGCAAAGTTTGACGCACATAAAGGAGCAGGCGTCTGCAGCGGAAGACGAGGGAAGCCATGATGACAGTCAGCCATTGTCTGGTCAGGGAAGTCTACTGAACGAGGTGGCGGGCGAAGAGGAGGAGGATAAGGAGGATGATGGGGATGAGTATTTTTTGGATGAGGAAGCTTCTCAGGGGGCAATAGAAACTGGTGGCGTTGCAAGGCCAGGTACAGGGTTTTTGAGGGAGGCAAGTGACATTGATTTGCCCGAAAGTGCTCCTCAACCCAGCCCAAGCAGTGAATTGACAACTGGAACATTGGCCCACATGGCAGATTATGCCTTGCGTATCCTAAAAAGGGACCCCCGCATTATAAAAATGATGACCAATGACGATTACTGGTTGGCCTGCCTCCTGGATCCATGCTATAAGGGAATACTGCAAAACATCATGCCACATGAGAACCTTGAACAAATATTGGCAACCAAACAAGCAACTCTTGTTGACCGTTTGATTCAGGCATTCCCAGCACACAGAGCCGGTGATGGTTCTCACACGAGCTGAAGGGGACAACAGGGCAGAGGTGTTAGAGGTGCACAAATCAGAAGTGGTGTTGGACAGAGGGGTTTTCTGACCAGTTTGTGGAGTGATTTCGCAATGCCCGCAGACAGGACAGGTACTGCAGCATCAATTCAAAGTGACAGGAGACAACATTTGTCCAGTTTGGTTACTAACTATATTTCCTCCCCTATCGATGTTCTCCCTCACCCGTCATTCCCATTTGATTACTGGGCATCCAAAATAGACACCTGGCCTGATTTGTCCGAATATGCATTGCAGGAGCTCACTTGCCCAGCAGCTAGTGTGATATCAGAAAGAGTATTCAGTGCTGCAGGTTCAATACTGACCGAAAAAAGGACTCGTCTGGCTACACAAAATGTTGATGATCTAACCTTCATTAAAATGAACCACTCATGGATTTCTAATTATTTTGCCCCACCTTTCCCGGCTGACACCTAGCTTTCCTTTAAAAAGGTCTTGCTTTTGGACTGGTCTTACTGAGTGTTCCAATTTCTCCATTTGCAGCTGCTGTATGTCCAGCATACAACAAGTTTACACCTCCCTAAATGGGCTGACTCCCCCCACGTGGCCGTGGTCTCGCCACTTGGCGGAAGCACCCGTGAGAGTGCCGTTTGTCTGAAGAGGTGGGTGTGCCCACTTTTGGTCGACGGCACTGGCACCGGGTCCCTCATAGTACAATGAAGTGTCTCTGGCGTTGGTGGCGTGCACCCAACGTCAGACACACCGTTGTAACATGAGGGGCCTTGGGCCAGTACCGCCGGGCACGAGAGAGTGCCCCCCACCCCCCAGCTAAAACTGTGCTCTACCACTTGCAAAATTATCTGTCACTGCTCCACCGCTGTTTAGTCTATGCGGTGAAATCCTTCAATGCCTGGAACTGACAATACCAATTTGTTGACATGTTTGATGCTACTTAAAATATTCAGTGGCCCTGTCCATTTACACCAGTAAATACTTTGCACCAAATAACAATGTCTGAAAGTCATCAGAGGAGCCCACCCCTGTATCTAAGTATGCCACCCTTTTTTTTGTTTGTTTTGTTTTTTTGCGAGACATTAACATCTATGTATTACTTTGGAGTAGTAACTGTGTCAGACACTCCTTCCAATTGTCCGCTGACCACACCAATGCTGCCTGTGTACCCCTGGAACCTATTTAAAAGTGCATAGAGCCTACTTTTTTATGTTAGGCCTACTAAGTTTGTCTGCGGTCCCTCCTTCCAGTTGTCCTCCGCTGACCACACCAATGCTGCCTGTGTACCCCTGGATCCTATTTAAAGGTGCATAGAGCCTACTTTTTTTATGTTAGGCCTACTAAGTCTGTCTGCGGTCCCTCTTTCATATAGTCCTCCACTGACCACACCAATGCTGCCTGTGTACCCCTGGAACCTATTTAAAAGTGCATAGAGCCTACTTTTTTATGTTAGGCCTACTAAGTCTGTCTGCGGTCCCTCCTTCCAATAGTCCTCCACTGACCACACCAATGCTGCCTGAACTGCTTTTAGCCTACTTTTGTATTTGGGACTATATCTGTGTTTCCTCCTCATCCTGCCCATTGCCCAGCCAGTGCTAGATGACTCTGCTGGTACATTGACCCAGACCGCTACATTCCCCTTGCATGCTAAACAGCCAGATTCTGACCCTGCTGAAAGTGAGGTTCCCGTTTCTGCATACTATACCACCTTACACGGGGACAAAGAGGAAGGTGCAGATGAAAGTGCAGGTTCCATCATCAGGTGGGGGGGAACTTGTTGTCGACATCACTGGCACAGGGCCCCCCATAGTACGCTAAAGTGTCGCAGCCCGTGGGAGGCGAACCCCGCCGTGCAAACACACCGCCGTACTTTGAGGGGCCCTGTGCCAGTGCCAATGCAAACAAGTGGGCCCCCCCTGCTTGCTCAGGATCACAGCACTTGCAAAGTTGAAATACTTACCTCTCCCTGCTCTACTGCCGTGACGTGGTCCACGTTTCCTGGGCCCACAAAATACTTGAACCAACCATACCCCCCACAACTTTAGCCAAATGACCCCCAATTTCCAATGCCTAACTATTATTATAAGGTAAATTAAGATTGACAAGCTTCAGTAACAAGAATGGATGTTTTTGCCATTAAAATGGGCACTGTATGTGTTTTCCTGGCCTCCACTCACTGCCGACTATGCTTCCCCATTGACTTGCATTGGGTTTCGTGTTTCGGTCGATCCCCGACCCGACTTTTCCCGATAATCGGCCGATTTCACTCGAATCAACTTTTGAGATAGTCGGGTTTCGCAAAACCCGACTCGACCGTAAAAAAAAAAAGTCGCTCAACCCTAGCAATCGCAACTCGGGGTCGGTAAAAACTCCCCCGAATCATGTTCTCTGGGGTCTCGGCTACCCCCGGCAACCGAGACCCCAGAGAAAATCTGACTCTGGGGGGTGCTATTTACTTTTCCCACAGCGCCGTTAATTATAGGCGCTGTGGTTTAAGTACCCTTAACTGCCGTCGTTAAAAGGCGTATCGGTGGTCGTTAAGGGGTTAATTACTGTATTGTTAACATTGTTACTTATGACTGTTGTGTTTGAAGCTGTTCAACTGTAAAGCGCTGCGGAATATGTTGGCGCTATAAGAATAAAGATTATTATTATTATTATTATTATTATTATTATTACTCTGGATTCTGTTCAATTGATTTTCAGAGTCTGTTCATCATGAACAAGGTCAAAGCTAAACAATTCATAAATGTATACATAAACCCTGAGCATTAGCAATCACAATAGATACAATCAATTGACCAGGGTCGATTCTAGTTTTCCTGCTGCCTGAAGCACAAATTGAAATGGCGCCCCTCCCAGCAGCACTATATAATCCTGCAGTGAATACTCGCCATTCCACCATTATCTTTGAGGTTTTTTCTTTGCAGCATTTTTTTGTGTAAAAATAACCTGTTAGGCTACGTTCACATTTGCGTTGTGCGCCGCTGCGTCAGCGATGCAACGCACAACGCAAATAAAAACGCACCAAAACGCACGCAAAAACGCTGCGTTTTGCGATGCATGCGTCGTTTTTTGCCGAAATTTGGATGCAAGAAAAATGCAACTTGTTGCGTTTTCTTGGTCCGACGCTTGCGGCAAAAAAGACGCATGCGTCGCACAACGCAACAAACAAAAACGCATGCGTCCCCCATGTTAAATATAGGGGCGCATGACGCATGCGTCGCCGCTGCGTCGCCCGGCGCAAACCCGACGCAAACTAGCATAACGCTAGTGTGAACGTAGCCTTAAAATGATTTTCCACATCCGTATATTTATAATAGCATCAAAGTTTTAATTTTCTTTAATTTAACCCCTTACCGGCATCGGACGTACTATACCGTCCGATGCCGGCTCCCCTGCTTTGATGCAGGGCTCCGCGGTGAGCCCGCATCAAAGCCGGGACATGTCAGCTGTTTTGAACAGCTGACATGTGCCCGTAATAGGCGCGGGCAGAATCGCGATCTGCCCGCACCTATTAACTAGTTAAATGCCGCTGTCAAACGCAGACAGCAGCATTTAACTACCGCATCCGGCCGGGCGGCCGGAAATGACGTCATCGGCCGACCCCCGTCACATGATCGGGGGTCGGCGATGCTTGTATATTGTAACCATAGAGGTCCTTGAGACCTCTATGGTTACTGATGACCGGTGGCTCTGAGCGCCACCCTGTGGTCGGCGCTCACAGCACACCTCCATTTCTGCTACATAGCAGCGATCAGCAGATTGCTGCTATGTAGCAGAGGCGATCGGGTTGTGCCTGCTTCTAGCCTCCCATGGAGGCTATTGAAGCATGGCAAAAGTAAAAAAAAAAAGTTTAAAAAAATGTGAAAAAAATAAAAAAAACATAAAAGTTTAAATCACCCCCCTTTCGCCCCAATCAAAATAAATCAATAAAAAAATATCAAATCTACGCATATTTGGTATCGCCGCGCTCAGAATCGCCCGATCTATCAATTAAAAAAAAGTATTAACCTGATCGCTAAACAGCGTAGCGGGAAAAAAAATTCGAAACGCCAGAATTACGTTTTTTTGGTCGCCGCGACATTGCATTAAAATGCAATATCGGGCGATCAAAAGAACGTATCTGCACCGAAATGCTATCATTAAAAACGTCATCTCGGCACGCAAAAAATAAGCCCTCACCCGACCCCAGATCATGAAAAATGGAGACGCTACGAGTATCGGAAAATGGCGCAATTTTTTATTTTTTTTTTAGCAAAGTTTAGAATTTTTTTTCACCACTTAGATAAAAAATAACCTAGTCATGTTAGGTGTCTCCGAACTCGTACTGACCTGGAGAATCATAATGTCAAGTCAGTTTTAGCATTTAGTGAACCTATCAAAAAAGCCAAACAAAAAACCAATGTGGGATTGCACTTTTTTTGCAATTTCACCGCACTTGGAATTTTTTTCCCGTTTTCTAGTACACGACATGCTAAAACCAATGATGTCGTTCAAAAGTACAACTCGTCCCGCAAAAAATAAGCCCTCACATGGCCAAATTGACGGAAAAATAAAAAAGTTATGGCTCTGGGAAGGAGGGGAGCGAAAAACGAACACGGGAAAACGAAAAATCCCCTGGTCATGAAGGGGTTAATGGAGAAAAAATTCCCAACTTCGTGACAAAAAAAATTTGATTTGTGTATTCATTGTGTCATCAGGATCTGAGATCCGTAATGTTTTCATTGATGGAGCTGTGTGTTGGCTTGCTTTTTTGTGTCGTGCTGACATTTTTAATTGTACCTATTTGTGTGCACATGATGCTTTTTTTAAATTGCATTTCTTTTACCCCTTCATGACCCAGCCTATTTTGACCTTAAAGACCTTGCCGTTTTTTGCAATTCTGACCAGTGTCCCTTTATGAGGTAATAACTCAGGAACGCTTCAACGGATCCTAGCGGTTCTGAGAGTTTTTTCGTGACATATTGGGCTTCATGTTAGTGGTAAATTTAGGTCAATAAATTCTGCATTTATTTGTGATAAAAACGGAAATTTGGCGAAAATTTTGAAAATTTTGCAATTTTCACATTTTGAATTTTTATTCTGTTAAACCAGAGAGTTATGTGACACAAAATAGTTAATAAATAACATTTCCCACATGTATACTTTACATCAGCACAATTTTGGAAACAAAATTTTTTTTTGCTAGGAAGTTATAAGGGTTAAAATTTGACCAGCGATTTCTCATTTTTACAACGAAATTTACAAAACCATTTTTTTTAGGGACCACCTCACATTTGAAGTCAGTTTGAGGGGTCTATATGGCTGAAAATACCCAAAAGTGACACCATTCTAAAAAATGCACCCCTCAAGGTACTCAAAACCACATTCAAGAAGTTTATTAACCCTTCAGGTACTTCACAGCAGCAGAAGTAACATGGAAGGAAAAAATGAACATTTAACTTTTTAGTCACAAAAATTATCTTTTAGCAACAATTTTTTTATTTTCCCAATGGTAAAAGGAGAAACTGAACCACGAAAGTTGTTGTCCAATTTGTCCTGAGTACGCTAATACCTCATATGTGGGGGTAAACCACTGTTTGGGCACACGTCGGGGCTCAGAAGGGAAGTAGTGACTTTTGACATGCAGACTTTGATGGAATGGTCTGCGGGCGTCACGTTGCGTTTGCAGAGCCCCTGGTGTGCCTAAACAGTAGAAACCCCCCACAAGTGACCCCATTTTAGAAACTAGACCCCCCAAGGAACTTATCTAGATATGTGGTGAGCACTTTGAACCCCCAAGTGCTTCACAGACGTTTACAACGCAGAGCCGTCAAAATAAAAAATCACTTTTCTTTCCTCAAAAATGATGTTTTAGCAAGCATTTTTTTTTCACAAGGGTAACAGGAGAAATTGGACCCCAGAAATTGTTGCGCAGTTTATCCTGAGTATGCTGGTACCCCATATGTGGGGGTAAACCACTGTTTGGGCACACGTCAGGGCTCGGAATTGAGGGAGCACCATTTGACTTATTGAATACAAGATTGGCTGGAATCAATGGTGGCGCCATGTTGCGTTTGGAGACCCCTGATGTGCCTAAACAGTGGTAACCCCTCAATTCTAACTCCAACACTAACCCCCCCACACCCCTAACCCTAATCCCAACTGTAGCCATAACCCTAATCACAACCCTAACCCCAACCCTAACCCTAAGGCTATGTGCCCACGTTGCGGATTCGTGTGAGATTTTTCAGCATCATTTTTGAAAAATCCGCGGGTAATAGGCACTGTGTTTTACCTGCGGATTTTCCGCGGATTTCCACTGTTTTTTGTGCGGATTTCATCTGCGGATTCCGCACGGTATTTTCTGCACCATGGGCACAGCGGATTTGGTTTTCCATAGGTTTACTTGGTACTGTAAACCTGATGGAACACTGCTGCGAATCCGCAGCGGCCAATCCGCTGCGGATCCGCAGCCAAATCCGCACCGTGTGCACATGGCCTAATTCTAAAGATATGTGCACACGCTGCGGAAAATGCTGCAGATCCGCAGCAGTTTCCCATGAGTTTACAGTTCAATGTAAACCTATGGGAAACAAAAATCGCTGTACACATGCTGCAGAAAAACTGCACGGAAACACAGCGGTTTACATTCCGCAGCATGTCTCTTCTTTCTGCGGATTCCGCAGCGGTTTTACAACTGCTCCAATAGAAAACCGCAGTTGTAAAACCGCAGTGAAATGCGCAGAAAAAACATGGTAAATCCGCCATAAATCCGCAGCGGTTTAGCACTGCGGATTTATCAAATCCGCAGCGGAAAAATCCGCAGAGGACCAGAATACGTGTGCACATACCAAAACCCTAACCCTAGCCCTAACCATAGCTCTAACCCTAACCCTAGCCCTAACGCTAACCCTAGCTCTAACCCTAACCCTACCCCTAACCCTAACCCTAGCTTTAACCCTAGCCCTAACCCTACCCCTACCCCTAACCCTACCCCTAACCCTACCCCTAACCCTACCCTAACCCTACCCCTAACCCTACCCCTAACCCTAGCCCTAACCCTAACCCTAACCCTACCCCTAACCCTACCCCTAACCCTACCCCTAACCCTATTCTAACATTAGTGGAAAAAAAAAATTCTATATTTTTTTATTGTCCCTACCTATGGGGGTGACAAAGGGGGGGGGGTCATTTATCATTTTTTTTATTTTGATCACTGGGATAGATTATATCTCAGTGATCAAAATGCACTTTGAACGAATCTGCCGGCCGGCAGATTCGGCGGGCGCACTGCGCATGCGCCCGCCATTTTGGAAGATGGCGACACCCAGGGAGAAGACGGACGGACCCCGGCAGGATCGGTAAGTATGATGGGGTGAGGGGGAGCACGGGGGGGGGATCGGAGCATGGGGGGGTGGATCGGAACGCGGGAGGGGTGGAACGGAGCACGGGGGGGTGGAACGGAGCATGGGGGGGTGGAACGGAGCACGGGGGGTGGAACGGAGCATGGGGGGGTGGATCGGAGTGCGGGGGGGGGGTGATTGAAGCACGGGGGGGTGATTGGAGCACGGGGGTGAGCGGACAAGAGCACGGGGGGGAGCGGAGCACAGTACGGAGGGGAGCGGGGCAGTGTACCGGGCAGATCGGAGGGCTGGGGGGGCGATCGGTGGGGTGGGGTGGGGGCACATTAGTGTTTCCAGCCATGGCCAATGATATTGCAGCATCGGCCATGGCTGGATTGTAATATTTCACCCTTTATAATAGGTGAAATATTACAAATCGCTCTGATTAGCAGTTTCACTTTCAACAGCCAATCAGAGCGATCGTAGCCACGGGGGGGGGGGTGAAGCCACCCCCCCTGGGCTAAACTACCACTCCCCCTGTCCCTGCAGATCGGGTGAAATGGGAGTTAACCCTTTCACCCGATCTGCAGGGACGCGATCTTTCCATGACGCCACATAGGCGTCATGGGTCGGATTGGCACCGACTTTCATGACGCCTATGTGGCGTCATGGGTCGGGAAGGGGTTAAGGCCGGGATCACACATGCGAGAAATACGTCCGAGTCTCGCATGGTAATACCCGGCATTGCCGCCATCACTCAGGAGCTGAGCGTCGGCCGCCTACCAATATGTTCTGCTCCAGAGAGACAGCGGCAATGCCGGGTATTACCATGCGAGACTCAGACGTATTTCTCGCATGTGTGATCCCGGCCTAAGGCCAGTCTCACACGTCCAGATATTTTCGGTACCGGAAGAAATGGTCCCAGAGCTATCCGTGTCCGTGTGTGCACGTAGGCCATCTGTGGGTCATCCATGTGCTATCCCTGTGTCCGTGTTTATCGTCCATGTGCTGTCCGTGTGTCTGTGTCCGTGTATTGAAACAATTTGTTTCAGTTTTATCCCTATGACTTTAAAATAAGCACACGGACAGCACACGGATGGCATCCATGTGTGGTACATGTTTACATGCACCAATGGATTTTAATGGGTCCGTGTGATCCGTGCGCTCCCACGAACACTGATATGTCTCCGTGTTTTGCAATCGGACACACAGTCCGTGAAAACACACTGATATCTGCAGAGACACATTTATTTTAATGTGTCTACGTGTGTCAGTGTTTCCGGTACGTGAGGAAACTGTCACCACACGTACCGGAGCCATTGACATGTGAAACTGGCCTAAGGCCTCTTTCACACGTCAGTAACTCCGGTACGTGTACTGACAGTTTTCTCACATACCGGAGACACTGACACACGTAGACCCATTCAAATGAATGGGTCTATACACATGTCTACGTGTTTTCACGGACCGTTTGTCCGTGTGCAAAACACGGAGACATGTCCGCTTTCCTCCGGCAGCACGTACCACAATACGTCCCACACACATGCACATGGAGAACAGTATGCACTCTCCTCCGTGTGCATGTACCGCCCACAGGAGAGACAGTGCTATAGTAAGCACTGTCCCTACTGCGTGTGGTGCTGAAGGCGGCATTCATCTCTTGTCCCCTGCAGGAGAGAAGAGATGAAAAATCAAGGTTTTTTTGTGTTAAAAATGAAGTTTGGGGGTCACCTCCCGCCTCCCATCCCCTGTGCGCCCGCCCGCTTGCAGAGAAATACTCACCCAGCTCCCGTGATGTCTCCTCTCAGCTCTGGCAGCAGGTACTGTGTGAGCGGTCACATGGTACCGCTCATTACAGTGATGAATATGTGCATAAAGCGGCAAGCGGGCGGGCGCATGGGGGATGGGAGGCGGGAGGTGACCCCAAACTTTATTTTTAACGAAATAAAAACCTTGATTTTTCATTCCTTCTCTCTAGTGAACGCTGCTGGGGAGAAGGAATGAATTCCGGCTTCAGCACCAAAAGCTTAACTGTAGCGCTGTCTCCTGCACGGTCTGTGTGGTCCTCAGTCGGCACACGGGCAGCACACGGCTGCCGCACGTGTGCCACACTGATGTGCCACGTGAGCACATGGACACGGATAACTCCGATACCGATTTCTCCGGTACCAGAATTATCTGGACGAGTGAAACCGGCCTCAAGAGATGTGAAGTGACAAAAAAAACAATTGTGGTGCTTACATTTTTTTTCTCTTTACGTCATTTACCATATGGGTTAATTCTTTTTAGATTATGATAAACTTGACTTTTACAGATGCTGAAATGGCAAATTTTTGTACTTTTTAATTTCTTTACTTTTAACGGGAAAAAAGAAATGTGATGTAAATGTTTATGATTTTAATATTTTTGTACATTTTTAATAACTTTTCTTTGCTTGACTTAAAGGGACTCTGTCAACTAAATTTGGCGGGCTCTGTTTACGGTCCGATGGGCGGTGTTTTCTCCCCTTTCATGCACCCCTTCCCTTCCCGCTGGCCGCAATATTGTATTGAATTTGATTCGGTTTCCTCCGTAGTACACACGTGCGCAATGCAATCTTGCCTCGCGCACGTGGAGTATGCTTTGCCCAGCTGTGGGCAAAGCCAAAAAGCATTAGTGCGCATGCGCCGGCGCACTATGTCCCGGAAGTATTTCGCTGTGCTCCAGGACATGGTGTGCCAGCGCATGCACACTAATGCTTTTCGGCTTTGCCCGCAGTTGGGCAAAGCATACTGCGCGTGCGGAAGGCAAGATTGCATTGCGCACGCGTGTACGACGGAGGAAACCGAATCAAATTCAATACAATATTGGGGCCAGCGTGAAAGGAAGGGGTGCATGAAAGGAGAGAAAACACCGCCCATCGGACCGTACACAGAGCCTGCCAAATTCAGGTGACAGGTTCCCTTTATTTTTTTTCTAGTCTGTTAGGGAAGATGAACCTATTTTATTTTTAAGACCAGGGTCTCACTAGCGAATAGAAAATTAGAGTGCACTTGTCTGAGTTATGCACTTGTGTGAACGAGAACTTTTCCCTCAATTTCCTCTTTTTTGATTGACAGTTCTGAGCCAGAGAATTGGGTAGGTAGATGGAAAACAAACAGGTTAGGAGTAGTGATGAGCGAGTGTACTCATTGCTCTGGTGGTCTCAGAGTATTTGTAACTGCTCAGAGATTAAGTTTTCATCGCCTCAGCAGCATGATTTGCGGCTACTAGACAGCTTGAACACATGTGGGGATTCCCTAGCAACCAGGCAACCCCCACATGTACTCAGGCTGGGTAGTAGCTGTAAATCATGCAGCTGAGGAGACGAAAACTATTTCTCCGAACACTAACAAATACTCGGAGTCCACCCCAGCATGCTCGGGAAAACCCGAGCAACGAGTATACTCGCTCATCACTAGTTAGGAGTAGGCTTGAGCGAAACGGATCGGACAAATTCAAAAGTCGCCGACTTTTGGCAAAGTCGGGTTTCATGAAACCCGACCTGATCCTAGTGTGGGATCGGCCATGCGGTCGGCGATCTTCGCACCAAAGTCACGTTTCGTATGAAGCGTTTGGCGCCATTTTTTCAGCCAATGAAGGAGCGTGGGCAGAGTGATGACATAGGTCTTAGGGGCGTGGACGCCTATCGTCATCTTGTCGCTTGTGCGCTGTAGCGATTTGCAATGTGTAACACCAGCTTTTCTGTTCAGGAACGGAGGAGAGAGAGAGCGAGAGAGACAGACAGAGAGAGAGAGAGAGAAAAAAAAAAGTTAGATTTCCCATTGACTTTGCATTGGGTTTTGTGTTTCGGTCGATCCCCGACTTTTCGCCATAATCGGCCGATTTCACTCGACTCGACTTTTGAGATAGTCGGGTTTCGCGAAACCCGACTCGACCCTAAAAAAGTAAAAGTCGCTCAACCCTAGTAAGGAGGTGTATTCAAATGATTGGCCACTTCATAATGCACCAATCGTCTGTACTTGGTACGATCAGCCATTCTGTGCTGACATAGTCCCTTTAAATCAATGTTTTACATTACATTGTTAGGTACAAAGTCTTGAGCTATGACACTTTCACGCCCTCATAATAGACTGACACTTCTATAGAGGTCATAAAACTAGAGGAAGGTAACCCCATTGACATTAGGTAATATAGATAGCTAAACTCCTCCATCCTCCTCGCTTTCTCCACATCAACCTGTACACAGAGCGTGCCCAAAACACTCTTCCATAGAGTCACACTGCATGCTCACAATTGGAAATGAAAAACACATGTAAAGAAAGATTGTTTCTGTATGTAAAAATAAAATATGACATTCCATTTAAATGTGACCTGTTACATGAAAGCAGATCTTACAGGAGTTCACAAAAGGCAACCTCTCCATGCTCGACAGCATTTATACACTTAATATCAATGAGAAAACTGTCCATGCTCACCCAACAGGAAGTCTGAACTCATCAAACAAGATTCACATAGGTGTACACCACCAAATTAAGTAGGAAGGAGGGGGACGGGGCAATGTGAATTTAAAATTTAACCTTTATTGAAAATGTTTAAATTAATCCAGTAGCATATATTAAAATCAATTCCCATCCATCTGAGAGATGTATATTGGATGACAGTGTGTGTATTCTTATGTTATTAGCACCACTGTGATCCACTAGGTCCCGAGTGATTATTGAGGTCAGAGTTATATTAGGATTAAGTGAAATGGAGTCCCAACTAGGGTTGAGCGAAACGGATCGGACAAATTAAAAAATCGCCGACTTTCGGCAAAGTCGGGTTTCATGAAACCCGACCTGATCTTAGTGTGGGATTGGCCATGAGGTCGGCGATCTTCACGCCAAAGTTGCGTTTTGTATGACGTGTTCAGCGCCATTTTTCAGCCAATGAAAGAGGACGCAGAGTGTGGGCAGCGTGTTGACATAGGTCTCGGTCCCCACCATATTAGAGAAGGGCATGACAGTGATTGGCTTGCTTTCTGCAGCGTCACAGGGGCTATAAAGGGGCATGCACGCCGACCGCCATCTTACTTCTGCCGATCTTAGCATAGGGATAGGTTGCCGCAGCTTCATCAGAAGAAGGGATATAGTTAGGGAGGGAAGATATGTGGATGTACTTCAGTCTTGTTAGTTTGTCGTATGTCAGCCAGCCACTTTCTGCCACTTAGATTGCGTTGTTATATACGCTGGGCCTGAGTTTTGGTTCCGTCTCCCCAAAAAAGGGAGATTAAAATTCTCACAAAGTGGGATATACTTCAGTCCTGTTAGTTTGTCATATATCAGCCAGCCACTTTCTGCCACTTACATTGTGTTGTTTTATGCACTGGGCCTGAGTTTTGGTTCAGTCTCTCCCCAAAAAAGTGAGATTCAAATACTCATAAAGTGGATATACTTCAGTCCTGTTAGTTTGTCGTATATCAGCCAGCCACTTTCTGCCACTTAGATTGCGCTCTGTTATACACTGGGCCTGAGTTTTGGTTCAGTCTCCCCCCAAAAAAGGGAGATTCAAATTCTCACAAAGTGGATATACTTCAGTCCTGTTAGTTTGGTGTATATCAGCCAGCCACTTTCTGCCACTTACATTTTGTTGTTTTATGCACAGGGCCTGAGTTTTGGTTCAGTCTCCCCCCCAAAAAAGGGAGATTTAAATTCTCAGTAAGTTTATATACACCTTCTACCTTGTTTTACAGTACCATATAACGGTTGTTATTTTGGTTAGATTTTCCAAAAAATGAGGAAGTCTGGTGGAAGAGCCCGTGGGCGGTGGTTGCCAGCTGGTACTTATGGTGGTGGTGGTGCATCTGGTGGTAGTGGCAAAAACACAATAGCACCTAAGGCTGGAGGTGTTGAGCCAGCGTCATCGTCTGGCTACACAAGGCCTTGAAGGCTCCCTTATCTGGGAGTAGGAAAACAGCTTTTAAAGCTGGAGCAGCAGGAAAAGGTTTTGGCTTTCCTTGCTGACTCAGCCTCTAGCTCTTTCGCCTCCTCTTCAGAAAGTTCCAAATATAAAAGCAGCGAGTCTTCAGTGGATGCTCTTGGTCAGGAACAAGACTTTTCCTTGTGTCCTTCACCCAAACAAAAGTGAAGGATGCGTTAGGCGACACTACAGGTTACTCCATTGATCTCTTTACACATACCATGCCTGGGTTAGAAAGGGAAATTAAGTGCCCATTACAAGATGAATCAGACATGGAGGGCACTGATGTACAGCCACAGCTAGATTATTATGCTGTTCCATTGACTCAGACCACTACATAGCCCTCGCAGTGTATTGAGCCAGAATCTGACCCTGATGAGACTATGGTGCCCCGTCCAGAACGCTATAGCACCTTACACGGTGACACAGAGGAAGGTGCACATGACATTGAAGAGGAGGTGATAGATGACCCAGTTGTTGACCCAGATTGGCAGCCATTGGGGGAAGAGGGTGCCGCTGCCAGTAGCTCAGAAGCAGAGGAGGATGATCCGCAGCAGCCATCTACATCGCAGCAGCTGTCATCTGGCAGGCCCTTATCAGCCAAAAACGTTTGTCAAAAACATAAACAGTTTTAGGACAGCGTTGTCATCCGGTGAAAGTAGTACAGTGTGCAATGCCTGAAAAGGTATTCCATAGTAGGAAGAGTGTAGTGTGGCAATTTTTTAAGATCCGAATGATCAGTCAAAAGTTATCTGTAAGAAATGCTCAAAGACCTTTAGCAGAGGGAAGAATTTTCAAAGTTTAAATACAACGTGCATGCTTAGACATTTAACCAGCATGCACTGGCAAGCCTGGACTAACTACCAAACGTCCCGTACCGTTGGTGCACCTGCTCAGAATGAAGGTAGTCTGCAATGCTACATTGATTTCCTCACTGTAAGCCCACCGGTTAGGACACCACCAGCAGCAAATGTGGAGGTACCGTCGCAAGGCCAAAGCAGTCAGGGAATCACAAGGTTATTGGTAGGAAACACTGTATGTAGGCCAACATCAAGAATACCATCACCAACCCACTCTCAATCCGCCATGTTCACCACCACCACCGCTGGTTCCACCATATGCAGCTCTCCAGTCCAGCTCACCCTACAAGAGACTCTCGTTAGGAAAAGAAAAAAACTCATCTTCTCATCCGCGTACACAGGGTTTGAACGCCCACATTGCTATACTAATCTCGTTAGAGATGATGCCCTACTGGTTGGTTGAAAGCAAAGCTTTCAAAGACCTGATGGCCTACGCAGTACCACGCTATGACTTACCCAGTCGGAAATTCTTTGCGAGAAAAGCCATCCCAGCCCTCCACCAGCATGTCAAAGACCGCATTGTCCATGCACTGAGGCAATCAGTCAGTGGAAAGGTGCACCTCACAACAGATGCATGGACCAGTAGGCATGGCCAGGGACGTTACGTGTCCATCACGGCACACTGGGTTAATATGGTGGATGCCCTGTCCATAGGGGACAGCCATAGTGGGACAGTTCTGCCTAGCCCATGGTCTAGGAAACAGTTGGTTGTAGGCGTTCGCCACCCCTCCTCCTCCAGAAGTGAAAGCTCGTCCACATAGCGCAGTCACACGACCACTCCATCCGCAGCTGCCAGTGTTGCACACGAGGTGTCCCATTATTGAACAGCTAGTGGTAAGTGTCAGCAGGCTGTGTTACAAATGAAGTGTTTGGGCAACAACAGACACACCGCGGAAGTACTGGCCGAGCAGCAACAAACTCAGTCATTGCTGGGCAGTGTACATCTTGAGGCAGGCAAGATAGTCAGTGATAACGGAAGGAATTTAATGGCTGCCATAGCCCTATCAGAACTTAAACACATACCTTGCCTGGCTCACACCTTTAACCTGGTGGTGCAGTGCTTCCTCAAAAATTATCTGGAGTTACCAGCCCTGCTCCTGAAGGTGTGAAGACTGCTCGCACATCCGCCGGTCGCCTGTACATTCCAGTCATATGCAGAACCATCAGCGATTGCTGAATCTTCCCCAGCACCGCCTAATAATCGACGTTACAACAAGGTGGACCTCCACACTGCACATGCTTCAGAGGCTGTGCGAACAGAGGCGTGCTGTAATTTATTTGTGGGAGGATACACATACACGGGCAGGCAGTTGGATGACAGACATGGAGTTGTCTGGTGTGCAGCTCCAAGACCTCTGTCAAGTCCTTCAGTGTTTTGAGGAATGCACACAGCTGGTAGTGCAGACGACGCCATCATAAGCATGAGCATCCCACTAATGCGTCTGCTGATGCAAAGATTGATGCACATTAAGGAGCTGGCGTCTGCAGCTGAGGGCGAGGGAAGCCTTGATGACATTCAGCCATTGTCTGCTCAGGGAACTCTCCTGGACGAGGTGGTGGACGAAGAGGAGGAGGAGGAGGGTGATGGGGATGAATATTTATGGGAGGAGGATGCTTCTCAGGGGGCAATAGAAACTGGTGGCATTGCAAGGTCAGGTACAGGGTTTTTGCGGGACACAAGTGATGTTGATTTGCAAGAAAGTGCTCCTCAACCCAGCACAAGCAGTGAATTGACAAGTTGAACATTGGCCCACATGGCTGAGTATGCCTTGCGTATCCTAAAAAGGGACCCCCGCATTATCAAAATGATGACAAATGACGATTACTGGTTGGCCTGCCTCCTGGATCCACGATATAAAGGAAAATTACAAAATATCATGCCACATGAGAACCTTGAGCAAATATTGGCTACCAAACAAGCAACTCTTTTAGACCGTTTGGTTCAGGCATTTTCAGCACACAGCGGCGGTGATGGTTCTCACACGAGCCGTAGGGGGCACCATGGCAGAGGAGTTAAAGGTGCACAAATCCGAAGTGGCGTTGGATTGAGGGGTTTTATGACCAGGTTGTGGAGTGATTTCGCAATGACCACTGACACGACAGGTAGTGCTGCATCGATTCAAAGTGATAGGAGACAGCATTTGTCCAGTATGGTTACGAACTACTTTTCCTCCCTTATTGATGTTCTCCCTCACAGGTCATTCCCCTTTGATTACTGGGCATCTAAAACAGACACCAGGCCTGAATTGGCCGAATATGCATTACAGGAGCTCGCTTGCCCTGCTTCTAGTGTGCTATCAGAAAGAGTCTTTAGTGCTGCTGGTTCAATATTGACCGAAAAAAGGACATGTCTGGCTACCCAGAATGTTGATGATCTAACCTTCATTAAAATGAACCAATCATGGATTTCAAATTATTTTGCCCCACCTTCTCCTGCTGACACATAGCTTGCCTGAAAAATGTATTGCTTTTGGCCTCCTCTTACAGACTTCTCCAATTCCGCCATTTGCAGCTTCTGAATGTCCACCATAGGCCATTTTCATGCCTCCCTAAATGGGCTGACTCTCCCCACAGGGCCGTGGTCACCACCTGGAGCAAGCACCCGTGCGAGTGCCGTTTGCCTGGACAGGTGGGTGGGCCCACTCTTGGGCGACGGCACTGGCACAGGGTCCCTCATAGTACAATGAAGTGTCTCTGACGGTGGTGGTGCACAACCAATGTCAGACACACCGTCGTAATATGAGGGGCCCTGTGCCAGTGCCGCCGCCCACGAGAGAGTGTTCCCCCCAGCTCGAACAGTGCTCTACCACTTGCAATACTTACATCTCCCTGCTCCACCATTGTGTAGTCTGTGCTGGTAAATCCTTCAATGGCAGTGTCAATACAAATTTGTTGAAATGATAGATGATAGTTAAAATATACAGGGGCCCTGGCCTCCATTTAGACCAGTTAATACTTTGCACCTACTACCACTGTCTGCTACTCAGCAGAGGAGCCCACCCCAGTACCTAGCTATGCCGCCTGTTTGGTCCTGTTACCAATTTTGAACTGCTTTGAGACTGCTTTCGTATTTGGGCCTACTAACCGTGTCTGCGTCACTCATTTCAGTTGTCCTCCACTGTTGTGAATTCAGCTTTTGGGCTCCCGGTGGTTGTAGAGGGTAATGCAGTTGTGCCTGGACTGCAGGAGTGGACAGGTGTATCTACTAATTGCAAAACTGACTGGGGTATATAGCTTTGCAGGATCCTTTAGTCAGTGCCAGTTGTCCATTGTTCTGGAAGGATTCACTTCCCTGCTGGTCTCTCCAGTTTGCTGTGCTTTTCTACAAAGATAAGTCCTGGCTTTGTTTTTGCTGTCCACCTGCAGTGGACCTTATAGTTCTGTGCTTTTTCATGTTTTTGTCTTGTCCAGCTTAGTCTGTCAAGGATTTTTTGCAGCCTAGCTATTTCTCTGGAGATGCAGATATACCCCCCATGTCTTTAGTCAGATGTGGTGATCCATATTTTCTGCGGTGGATATTTTCTAGTGTTTTTATACTGACCGCATAGTACTCTGTTCTATTCTTTCTTTTTAGCTATTATGGCCTCCTATGCTAAAATCTGATTTCATATCTGCGTATGTTATTTCCCTCTCCTCTCACAGTCAATATTTGTGGGGGGCTATCTATCCTTTGGGGATTTTCTCTGAGGCAAGATAGGTTTCCTGTTTCTGTCTTTAGGGGTAGTTAGATCTTAGGCTGTGCCGAGGGGTCTAGGGAGTGTTAGGTGTTGTGAGTTCTGTTTTTGGGCTCCCTCTGGTGGTAACTGATGGTACTGGGTGACTTGTGTTCTCTGCGGTCTCTGGTGTCCACCTGTTCCATCAGGTTATGGGAGTTTCCTATTTAACCTGGCCTTTTTGTCATTTCCTCGCCGGCTATCAATGTAATCAGCGTGTCTTTTTACCTCTGCTCCCTGCGTCTGTTATCTTCAGGACAAGCTAAGTTTTGATTTTCCTGTTCCACGTTTTGCTTTATTTTTGTCTTAGTCCAGCTTGCTGATATGTGATTCCTTGCTGCTGGTTGCTCTAGTGGGCTGAAATTACTCCTCATGTTCCATGAGTTGGCACATGAGTTCAAGTAATTTCAGGATGGTTTTTTGAAGGGTTTTTCGCTGACCGCGCAGTTCACTTTTGTATCCTCTGCTATCTAGCTTTAGCGGGCCTCATTTTTGCTGATTCTATTTTCATAACTACGTATGTGCTTTCCTCTCATTTCACCGTTATTACATGTGGGGGGCTGCTATTTCTGTGGGGTGTTTCTCTGGAGGCAAGTGAGGTCTGTGTTTCTTCTAATAGGGGAAGTTAATCCTTCGGCTGGCGCGAGACGTCTAGGAATCATCGTAGGCACGTTCCCCGGCTACTGCTAGTTGTGTGTTTAAGTTCAGGATCGCGGTCAGCTCAGGTTCCATCACCCTAGAGCTTGTTTTGTTTTTGTGCTTGTCCTTTTGTGATCCCCTGCCATTGGGATCATGACAGTATAGCCGGCCTAAAAAATTGGTCATCGTTTTGGCAGAAGTAGGAGGAAAAGTAGTCTGAGGAAGTTTTTTTTTTTGTTTTCCCCTCCTCAGTGTTTGCTGCCTAGCCTTAATTGCAGCTTGGCTGTTTTTTTTCCCTCCTCATAATCCTTGAATGGCTCTGACCTCAGCTGTTTATCATGGACGTCCAGAGTTTGGCTTCCAGCCTGAATAATCTTGCTGCTAAGGTTCAAAATATACAAGATTTTGTTGTACATACGCCTATGTCTGAACCTAGAATTCCTATCCCAGAGTTTTTTTTCTGGAGATAGATCTAGTTTTCTGAATTTTAGGAACAATTGCAAGTTGTTTCTTTCTTTGAAATCTCGCTCCTCTGGAGACCCTGCTCAGCAGGTCAAGATTGTTATATCTTTCCTGCGGGGTGACCCTCAGAATTGGGCCATTTGCATTGGCACCAGGGGATCCTGCGTTGCTCAATGTGGATGCGTTTTTTCTGGCATTGGGTTTGCTCTATGAGGAACCTAACCTAGAGATTCAGGCTGAAAAAGCTTTATTGGCTCTCTCTCAGGGGCAAGATGAAGCAGAAATATATTGTCAAAAATTTCGGAAATGGTCGGTGCTTACTCAGTGGAATGAGTGCGCTCTGGCTGCAAAATTTAGAGATGGCCTTTCTGAGGCCATTAAAGATGTTATGGTGGGGTTCCCGGCGCCTACAGGTCTGAATGAGTCCATGACTATGGCTATTCAGATTGATCGGCGTTTACGGGAGCGCAAACCTGTGCACCATTTGGCGGTGTCTTCTGAACAGGCACTTGAGACAATGCAATGTGATAGAATTCAGTCCAGAAGTGAACGGCAAAATTATAGGCGGAAAAATGGATTGTGTTTTTATTGTGGTGATTCAGCTCATGTTATATCAGCATGCTCTAAACGCACAAAAAAGGTTGATAAGTCTGTTGCCATTGGTACTTTACAGTCTAAGTTCATTCTGTCTGTGACTCTGATTTGTTCATTATCATCCATTTCCGTCGATGCCTATCTGGATTCAGGCGCTGCCCTGAGTCTTATGGATTGGTCATTTGCCAATCGCTGTGGGTTTAGTCTGGAACCTCTGGAAGTTCCTATTCCTTTGAAAGGAATTGACTCTACACCTTTGGCTATGAATAAACCTCAGTACTGGACACAAGTGACCATGCGTATGACTCCCGTTCATCAGGAGGTGATTCGCTTCCTGGTACTGTATAATTTACATGATGTCTTAGTGCTTGGTCTGCCATGGTTACAAACTCATAACCCAGTCCTAGACTGGAAAACAATGTCTGTGTTAAGCTGGGGATGTCAGGGGGTTCATGATGATGCATCTCCGATTTCTATCGCTTCATCTACTCCTTCTGAGGTTCCGGTATTTTTGTCTGATTATCAGGAGGTTTTTGAGGAGCCTAAGCTCAGTTCGCTTCCTCCTCACAGGGATTGCGATTGTGCTATAGATTTGATTCCTGGCAGTAAATTCCCTAAACGTCGTTTGTTCAATCTGTCAGTGTCAGAGCATACTGCTATGTGGAATTATGTTAAGGAGTCCTTGGAAAAGGGACATATCCGTCCATCTTTGTCCCCTTTGGGAGCAGGTTTTTTTTTCGTGGCCAAAAAAGATGGTTCCTTGAGGCCTTGCATAGATTATCGTCTTTTGAATAAGATTACAGTCAAATATCAGTATCCTTTGCCATTGTTGACTGATTTGTTCGCTCGCATTAAGGGGGCTAAATGGTTCACTAAGATTGATCTTCGGGGTGCGTATAATCTTGTGCGGATAAGGCAGGGTGATGAGTGGAAAACCGCATTTAATACGCCTGAGGGCCATTTCGAGTATTTGGTGATGCCTTTTGGACTTTCTAATGCTCCTTCTGTCTTCCAGTCTTTTATGCACGATATTTTCCGTGAATATCTGGATAAATTTATTATCGTGTATTTGGATGATGTTTTGGTTTTTTCTGATGACTGGGAGTCTCATGTTCAGCAGGTCAGGAAGGTGTTTCAGGTCCTGCGGGCCAATTCTTTGTTTGTAAAGGGTTCTAAATGTCTCTTTGGAGTCCAGAAGATTTCCTTTTTGGGGTATATTTTTTCCCCTTCTACTATTGAGATGGATCCCATCAAGGTTCAGACTATTTGTGACTGGACGCAGCCTACATCTCTTAAGAGTCTACAGAAGTTCTTGGGCTTTGCTAATTTTTATCGTCGCTTCATAACTAATTTTTCTAGTGTTGTTAAGCCTTTGACGGATTTGACTAAGAAGGGTGCTGATGTTACTGATTGGTCTCCTGCGGCTGTGGAGGCCTTTCAGGAACTTAAGCGCCGGTTTTCTTCTGCTCCTGTGTTGCGTCAGCCAGATACGTCGCTTCCTTTTCAGGTTGAGGTTGATGCTTCCGAGATCGGAGCGGGGGCGGTTTTGTCACAGAGAAGCTCTGATGGCTCAGTGATGAAGCCATGTGCGTTCTTTTCTAGAAAATTTTCGCCCACTGAATGGAATTATGATGTTGGTAATCGGGAGCTTTTGGCCATGAAGTGGGCATTTGAGGAGTGGCGTCATTGGCTTGAGGGTGCTAGACATCGTGTGCTAGTCTTGACTGATCACAAAAATTTGATGTACCTTGAGTCTGCCAAGCGTCTGAATCCTAGACAGGCTCGTTGGTCACTGTTTTTCTCCCGTTTCAATTTTGTGGTTTCTTACCTGCCAGGTTCAAAGAATGTGAAGGCGGATGCTCTTTCTAGGAGTTTTGTGCCTGACTCCCCTGGAAATTCTGAGCCCACGGGTATCCTTAGGGATGGGGTGATTTTGTCGGCTGTCTCCCCAGACTTGCGACGTGCTTTGCAGGAGTTTCAGGCGGATAAACCTGATCGTTGTCCGCCGGAAAGACTGTTTGTTCCGGATAATTGGACCAGTAGAGTCATCTCCGAGGTCCATTCTTCTGTGTTGGCAGGTCATCCTGGAATATTTGGTACTAGAGACTTGGTGGCCAGGTCTTTTTGGTGGCCTTCCTTGTCGAGGGATGTGCGTTCTTTCGTGCAGTCTTGTGGAGTTTGCGCTCGGGCTAAGCCTTGCTGTTCTCGGGCCAGTGGATTGTTGTCACCTTTGCCTATCCCGAAGAGGCCTTGGACGCACATTTCCATGGACTTTATTTCGGATCTCCCTGTCTCTCAAAAAATGTCCGTCATATGGGTTGTGTGTGACCGCTTTTCTAAGATGGTTCATCTGGTACCCTTGCCTAAGTTACCTTCCTCCTCTGAGTTGGTCCCTCTGTTTTTTCAAAACGTGGTCCGTTTGCATGGCATTCCGGAGAACATCGTTTCTGACAGGGGATCCCAGTTTGTGTCTAAATTTTGGCGGACATTCTGTGCTAAGATGGGCATTGATTTGTCCGTTTCGTCTGCATTCCATCCCCAGACGAATGGCCAGACGGAACGAACTAATCAGACTTTAGAAACTTATTTAAGGTGTTTTGTTTCTGCTGATCAAGATGACTGGGTTTCCTTTTTGCCGCTTGCCGAGTTTGCCCTTAATAATCGGGCTAGTTCTGCTACCTTGGTTTCTCCTTTCTTTTGTAATTCGGGGTTTCATCCTCGTTTTTCCTCTGGTCAGGTGGAGCCTTCTGATTGTCCTGGAGTGGACATGGTGGTGGATAGGTTGCATCGGATTTGGAGTCATATGGTGGACAATTTGAAGTTGTCCCAGGAGAGGGCTCAGCAGTTTGCTAATCGCCGTCGCCGCGTGGGTCCTCGACTTCTTGTTGGGGACTTGGTGTGGTTGTCTTCTTGTTTTGTTCCTATGAAGGTCTCTTCTCCTAAGTTCAAGCCTCGGTTCATCGGTCCCTATAGGATCTTGGAAATTCTTAACCCTGTGTCGTTTCGTTTGGATCTCCCGGCATCGTTTGCTATTCATAATGTGTTCCATCGGTCGTTGTTGCGGAAGTATGAGGTACCTGTTCCTTCGCTTGAACCTCCTGCTCAGGTGCTGGTGGAGGGAGAATTGGAGTATGTTGTGGAGAAGATCTTGGATTCTCGTGTTTCCAGACGGAAACTCCAGTATTTGGTCAAGTGGAAGGGTTATGGTCAGGAGGATAATTCTTGGGTGATTGCCTCTGATGTTCATGCTGCCGATTTGGTCCGTGCTTTTCATAGGGCTCATCCTGGTCGCCCTGGTGGTTCTCGTGAGGGTTCGGTGACCCCTCCTCAAGGGGGGGGTACTGTTGAGAGTTCTGTTTTTGGGCTCCCTCTGGTGGTAACTGATGGTACTGGGTGACTTGTGTTCTCTGCGGTCTCTGGTGTCCACCTGTTCCATCAGGTTATAGGAGTTTCCTATTTAACCTGGCCTTTTTGTCATTTCCTCACCGGCTATCAATGTAATCAGCGTGTCTTTTTACCTCTGCTCCCTGCGTCTGTTATCTTCAGGACAAGCTAAGTTTTGATTTTCCTGTTCCACGTTTTGCTTTATTTTTGTCTTAGTCCAGCTTGCTGATATGTGATTCCTTGCTGCTGGTTGCTCTAGTGGGCTGAAATTACTCCTCATGTTCCATGAGTTGGCACATGAGTTCAAGTAATTTCAGGATGGTTTTTTGAAGGGTTTTTCGCTGACCGCGCAGTTCACTTTTGTATCCTCTGCTATCTAGCTTTAGCGGGCCTCATTTTGCTGAATCTGTTTTCATAACTACGTATGTGCTTTCCTCTCATTTCACCGTCATTACATGTGGGGGGCTGCTATTTCTGTGGGGTGTTCTCTGGAGGCAAGAGAGGTCTGTGTTTCTTCTAATAGGGGAAGTTAATCCTTCGGCTGGCGCGAGACGTCTAGGAATCATCGTAGGCACGTTCCCCGGCTACTGCTAGTTGTGTGTTTAGGTTCAGGATCGCGGTCAGCTCAGGTTCCATCACCCTAGAGCTTGTTTTGTTTTTGTGCTTGTCCTTTTGTGATCCCCTGCCATTGGGATCATGACAGTTAGGTACCCCCCACGGCTATTTCTAGTTGCGCTGCTAGGTTCAGGGTTTGCGGTCAGTACAGGGACCAACTTCTCCAGAGTCCGTCTCATGCTGCTCCTAGGCCACCAGATCATAACAGTACAACTGGCCTAATGTTGTGAATTCAGCTTTTGGGCTCCCTCCGGTGGTTGTAGAGGGTAATGCAGTTGTGCCTGGACTGCAGGAGTGGACAGGTGTATCTACTAATTGCAAAACTGACTGGGGTATATAGCTTTGCAGGATCCTTTAGTCAGTGCCAGTTGTCCATTGTTCTGGAAGGATTCACTTCCTGCTGGTCTTTGAGGGGCATTGATGCTACACCGTTGGCTAAAAATAAGCCTCAGTTTTGGACACAGCTGGCCATGCGCATGGCGCCAGCCCATCAGGAAGATTGTCGTTTTCTGGTGTTGCATAATTTGCATGATGATATTGTGCTGGGTTTTCCATGGTTGCAGCTACATAATCCGGTGTTAGAATGGAAATCCATGTCTGTGACTAGTTGGGGTTGTCAGGGGGTTCATGATCAGGTTCCTTTGATGTCAATTTCCTCTTCCCCCTCTTCTGAAGTTCCTGAGATTTTGTCTGACTTCCAGGATGTATTCGTTGAGCCCAAATCCAGCTCCCTTCCACCGCATAGGGACTGTGATTGTGCTATTGACTTGATTCCAGGTTGTAAGTTCTCTAAGGGCCGACTTTTCAACCTGTCTGTGCCTGAACATACCGCCATGTGGAGCTATATTAAGGAGTCTTTGGAGAAAGGGCATATTCGGCCATCTTCTTCACCGTTGGGAGTGGGGTTCTTTTTTGTTGCCAAGAAGGATGGCTCCTTGAGACCTTGTATTGATTATCACCTCTTGAATAAGATCACGGTTTAATTTCAATACCTCTTGCCTTTGCTTACTGATTTGTTTGCTAGGATTAAGGGGTCTAGCTGGTTTACTAAGATTGACCTTCGAGGGGCATATAATCTTATTCGTATTAAGCAGGGTGACGAATGGAAAACTGCATTTAATACGCCCGAAGGCCATTTTGAATACCTTGTGATGCCATTCGGACTCTCTAATGCCCCATCTGTGTTCCAATCCTTCATGCATGATATCTTTCGGAGTTATCTTGATAAATTCATGGTTGTATATTTGGATGATATTTTGATTTTTTCCAATGATTGGGAGTCTCATATGAAACAGGTCAGGATTGTATTTCAGATCCTCCGTAATAATGCTTTATTTGTGAAGGGGTCAAAGTGCCTCTTTGGAGCGCAGAAGGTTTCTTTTTTGGGTTTCATTTTTTCTCCCTCATTTATAGAAATGGATCTGGTTAAGGTTCAGGCCATTCATGATTGGATTCAGTCCACATCTGTGAAGAGCCTTCCGAAATTCTTGGGCTTTGCTAATTTTTATCGTCGTTTCATTGCCAACTTCTCCAGTGTGGTTAAACCTCTAACCGATTTGACCAAGAAAGGCGCTGATGTGACGAATTGGTCCTCGCGGCTGTTTCTGCCTTTCAGGAGCTTAAACGCCGATTTACTTCTGCCCCTGTGTTGCGTCAGCCAGATGTTTCTCTTCCATTTCAGGTTGAGGTTGACGCGTCTGAGATTGGGGCAGGGGCCGTTTTGTCTCAGAGGAATTCTGATGGTTCCTTGATGAAACCGTGTGACTTCTTTTCTCGCAAGTTTTCGCCTGCGGAACGCAATTATGATGTCGGCAATCAGGAGTTGTTGGCTATGAAGTAGGCATTTGAGTAGTGGCGACATTGGCTTGAGGGGGCCAAGCACCGTATTGTGGTCCTGACCGATCATAAGAATCTGATTTACCTCGAGTCTGCCAAACGGCTGAATCCTAGACAGGCTCGATGGTCCCTGTTTTTCTCCCATTTTGATTTTGTGGTCTCGTACATTCCTGGTACTAAGAATGTTAAGGCGGATGCCCTCTCTAGGAGTTTTTTTCCTGATTCCCCTGGGGTTCTTGAGCCGGTCGGCATTTTGAAGGAAGGGGTGATTCTTTCTGCCATCTCCCCTGATTTGCGATGGGTTCTTCAGGAATTTCAGGCTGATAAGCCTGACCGCTGTCCTGTGGGGAAACTGTTTGTTCCTGATAGATGGACTAGTAAAGTGATTTCTGAGGTTCATTGTTCTGTGTTGGCTGGCCATCCTGGGATTTTTGGTACCAGAGATTTGGTTAGTAGGTCCTTTTGGTGGCCTTCTTTGTCACGGGATGTGTGTTCTTTTGTGCAGTCCTGTGGGATTTGTGCGCGGGCTAAGCCTTGCTGTTCCCGCGCTAGTGGTTTGTTTTTGCCATTGCCAGTCCCTGAGAGACCTTGGACGCATATTTCTATGGATTTTATTTCCGATCTTCCTGTTTCCCAAAGAATGTCGGTTATCTGGGTTGTCTGTGACCGATTTTCTAAGATGGTTCATTTGGTGTCTTTGCCTAAATTGCCTTCTTCTTCTGATTTGGTTCCATTGTTTTTTCAGCATGTGGTGCGTTTGCATGGTATTCCGGAGAATATTGTGTCCGACCGAGGTTCCCAGTTTGTTTCCAGGTTTTGGTGGGCCTTTTGTGCCAAGCTGGGCATTGATTTGTCGTTTTCATCCTCAAATGGCCAGACTGAGCGAACTAATCAGACCTTGGAGACCTATTTGAGATGCTTTGTGTCTGCTGATCAGGATGATTGGGTGTTTTTTTGCCATTGGCCGAGTTTGCCCTTAATAATCGGGCTAGTTTGGCTACTTTGGTTTCGCCTTTTTTTTGTAATTTTGGTTTTCATCCTCGTTTTTATTCTGGGCAGGTTGAGCCTTCTGACCTTCCTGGTGTGGATTCTGTGGTCGACAGGTTGCAGCAGATTTGGGCTTATGTGGTGGACAATTTGATGCTGTCTCAGGAGGAGGCTCAGCGTTTTGCTAACCGTCGTCGGTGTGTTGGTTCCCGGCTTCGGGTTGGTGATCTGGTTTGGTTATCTTCCCGTCATGTTCCTATGAAGGTTTCTTCCCCTAAGTTTAAGCCTCGATTTATTGGTCCTTATAGGATTTCTGAGATTATTAATCCGGTGTCCTTTCGCCTGGCGCTTCCGGCCTCTTTTGCTATTCATAATGTCTTCCATAGATCTTTGTTGCAGAAATATGTGGAGCCCTTTGTTCCCTCTGTTGATCCTCCGGCCCCTGTATTGGTCGATGGGGAGTTGGAATATGTTGTTGAGAAGATTTTGGATTCCCGTTTTTCGAGGCGGAAGCTTCAGTACCTTGTCAAGTGGAAGGGTTATGGCCAGGAGGATAATTCTTGGGTTTCTGCCTCTGAGGTCCATGCCGTTGATTTGGTTTGTGCCTTTCATCGGGCTCATCCTGATCGGCCTGGGGGCTCTGGTGAGGGTTCGGTGACCCCTCCTCAAGGGGGGGGTACTGTTGTGAATTCAGCTTTTGGGCTCCCTTCGGTGGTTGTAGGGGGTAATGCAGTTGTGCTTGGACTGCAGGAGTGAACAGGTGTATCTACTAATTGCAAAACTGACTGGGGTATATAGCTTTGCAGGATCCTTTAGTCAGTGCCAGTTGTCCATTGTTCTGGAAGGATTCACTTCCCTGCTGGTCTCTCCAGTTTGCTGTGCTTTTCTACAAAGATAAGTCCTGGCTTTGTTTTTGCTGTCCACCTGCAGTGGACCTTATAGTTCTGTGCTTTTTCATGTTTTTGTCTTGTCCAGCTTAGTCTGTCAAGGATTTTTTGCAGCCTAGCTATTTCTCTGGAGATGCAGATATACCCCCCATGTCTTTAGTCAGATGTGGTGATCCATATTTTCTGCGGTGGATATTTTCTAGTGTTTTTATACTGACCGCATAGTACTCTGTTCTATTCTTTCTTTTTAGCTAGTATGGCCTCCTATGCTAAAATCTGATTTCATATCTGCGTATGTTATTTCCCTCTCCTCTCACAGTCAATATTTGTGGGGGGCTATCTATCCTTTGGGGATTTTCTCTGAGGCAAGATAGGTTTCCTGTTTCTGTCTTTAGGGGTAGTTAGATCTTAGGCTGTGCCGAGGGGTCTAGGGAGTGTTAGGTACCCCCCACGGCTACTTCTAGTTGCGTTGCTAGGTTCAGGGTTTGCGGTCAGTACAGGGACCACCTTCTCCAGAGTCCGTCTCATGCTGCTCCTAGGCCACCAGATCATAACACTCCACTGAACAAAGCTAGGCCGCCTGTTTAGTCCTCTTACCAATTTTGAACTGCATTTAGCCTACTTTTTTTTATTTTGGGCCTACTAACTGTGTCTGCGCCACTCATTACAGTTGTCCTCCATTGAACAAAGCTATGCCACCTGTTTAGTCCTGTTACCAATTTTGATCTGCATTTAGCCCACTTTTTTATTGTGGGCCTACAAACTGTGTCTGCGCCACTCATTACAATTGTCCTCCACTGAACAAAGCAATGCCGCCTTGAACTGCATTGAGCCAACTTTTTTATTTTGGGCATACTAACTGTGTCTGCGCAACTCATTACAGCTGTCGTCCACTGAACAAAGCTATGCCACCTGTTTAGTCCTGTTACCAATTTTAAACTGCATTTAGCCTACTTTTTTATTTTGGGCCTACTAACTGTGTCTGCGCCACTCATTACAGTTGTCCTCCACTGAACAAAGCTATGCCGCCTGTTTAATAATCTTTATTAAATAATAATCTTTATTTGTATATAGCGCTAACATATTCCGCAGCGCTTTACAGTTTTGCACACATTATCATCACTGTCCCCAATTGGGCTCACAATCTAGAATTCCTATCAGTATGTCTTTGGAATGTGGGAGGAAACCGGAGTGCCCGGAGGAAACCCACGCAAACACGGAGAGAACATACAAACTCTTTGCAGATGTTGTCCTGGGTGGGATTAGAACCCAGGACCCCAGCGCTGCAAGGCTGTAGTGCTAACCACTGCGCCACCGTGCTGCCCTTCCTGTTACCAATTTTGAACTGCATTTAGCCTACTTTATTATTTGGGCCTACTAACTGTGTCTGCGCCACTCATTACAGTTGTCCTCTACTGAACAAAGCAAGGCTGCCTGTTTAGTCCTGTTACCAATTTTGAACTGCATTTAGCCTACTTTTTTAATTTGGGCCTAATAACTGTGTCTGCGCTACTCATTAGAGTTGTCCTCCATTGAACAAAGCTATGACGCCTGTTTAGTCCTGTTACCAATTTTGAACTGCATTTAGCCTACTTTATTATTTGGGCCTATATTGTGTTTCCACCTCATCCTGCCCATTGCCCAGCCACTGCTAGATGAGTCTGCTGGTACATTGACCCAGACCACTACATTCCCCTTGCACTCTACACAGCCAGAATCTGACCCTGCTGAAAGTCAGGTTACCCTTCCCGCATACTATACCACCTTACATGGGGACAAAAAGGAAGGTGCAGATGAAAGTGCAGGTTCCTTCATCAGGTGGGGGGGCATACTCGTTGGCGACATCACTGGCACAGAGCCCCTCATAGTATGCAAAAGTGTCTCTGCCAGTGGGAGGCGCCATCCGTTGTCAAACACACCGCCGTACTATGAGGGGCCCTGTGCCAGTGCCAAGTGCCAACGAGTGGACCCCCCCTGCTTGCTCAGGATCACAGCACTTGCAAAGTTTAAATACTTACCTCTCCCTGCTCCACCGCCGTGACTTATTCCGCGTTTCCTGGGCCCACGAAAATCTTGAGCCAGCCCTACCCCCCCACAACTTTAGCCAAATGACCCCCTGTTTTCAATGCCTAACTATTATTGTAAAGTAAATTAAGATTGACAAGCTTAAGAAATAAGAATTGATATTTTTGGCATTAAAATGGGCACTGTAGGTGTTTTTTTGTCCTCCACTCACTGCCGACTTTGATTCCCCATTGACTTGCATTGGGTTTTGTGTTTCGGTCGACCCTACTTTTTGCAATAATCAGCCGATTTCACCCGACCCGACTTTTGACAAAGTCGGGTTTCGCGAAACCCGACTCGATCCTAAAAATGTAAAAGTCGCTCAACTCTAGCCATCACCTTTCAGGGCTAATACACTGCTATAGGAAAAAAAATGGAGACACAAAGCGCAAAATAGGGTCTTATCCTCTAGATAACCAAGAGAGCTTTCTTAGAATTGCTCACCTGATTTTATTGAATGAAAAGCATGTAGCGATTTTGGCTGCTGCAGATCCACAAGCCGATCAACGGCCGTATGACAATATAAACTGTGCAGGAGGTGTGGGTTAAATCCGCGCTGCCTTAATGATGAAGTTCCAAGGATAATAAATTTAAAAGGTGGTTTATTCAACGCGTTTCAAGGTCAGTGCGACCTCTTCTTCAGGAAATTCCACATACAACACATGCTGTATATCAGCCCCCAACCCGACCTGGAAGAACGGAAAAATATGTCTTACTATACTCACCTGGGTGATGGTCCGGTCTGATGAGTGTCGCTGGCCTTGGTCTGGCACCTCCCATATTCTTATGATTGCCGTCCTCCTGCTTGCTTCTTGTGGATGACGCTACCCAGGCGAGTATAAAAAAAACGTATTTTTCAGTTCTTACAGGTCAGTTTGGGGGCCGATATATGAAATGAATTTCTCCATCTCCTCCATTGCCAAGGTCAGGGTATATGGCACATCACTTGGATGATATCCGAGTGATGTGCATTGCCTCACTCGCACCCGTAGACTTATATGGGTGCAAGTGAGCTGAGACTTGGCCGAGTGTCGGTGACAATCGCAGCATGCTGCGATTTCACTCGCATGTTGAAAACAGCCGAGGAAAAAACGATGATGGGAGCTTTCCCATAGAGAAACACTGGCCTGAGTGCTATGCGATTTTTTATCGCATAGCACTCGTCCATATTATATGTTAGTGTAACTACAGACATAGGCTTTAAGCTCAATGCTCTGCATCACCTGATGTGAACAACTCCTCATACAGATTTTTATCATTTTTTGTGCACTAATATACCAAATAGAAAACACTAGATTGAAAGTGGTTGCTTCATCGGTATTGCTGCACCTGTGTTGCTGCCATCTTTAATTGGGTCCACTGTGTTAAGGCTAGCGGAACGCACAAAATAATAAAGAGATTGATACGAGGTGTGTTCGCAGCCCGGGGTCCACTGCTGCTATGTAATGGCGGATGGACACTTAGCTCACACGTGGGTTAGACTTCACCCCGTGTGAATTGGTAGCGAGCTCTGTTGCTTCACAGAGTCGCACAATACGCTGCACCCTGTTAGCAGTCACAAGGTGCAGCTGCAAGACACTGGTGGGATCCCTAAGAAACACCCCCACTAATCTGGTGATTGGACTGGCTCTGACCCTTGGTGGCTTTTGAGCCCGCGCCTGAGGATGCCCCAAGTCAGATGCACAGACCAAGCGGGAATTCCCACCTTAAACTGATGGTTGTCAGGAGAGCGCACTGATGGCGCACGGTGCTGTAGAGATGGGCACTGCAACATGTGCTTAGTGTGCAGATAGCACTGTCGGGCTCTAGATAGCTACCACCATTCGCAAGCAGTCAACAACACGAGGAATGAGAATGATTAAGGAGCTTTCATCCATCGACAGTCATTCATCTACACACACACACATTGTCAAAGTTTACACTAGCGCATGGCCGAGAGGCCATGCAAACCTTTTATAGCAGTAGCACTCCAGGACCTTCCTGATGGTCCAATAGGAGCCGCAACAGGACCTGAGCATGTGACCACTGACCTCTAATGGGAGGTCACCCCATGGGCATGCTCAGTGTGGGAAAAGCAGGACTTAGTCCCTGAAACGCCTGCTCGTCGCTGAACCTGCTGACTACAAAGGCAGAGCTTGGAAAACTAACAGTATCCAAGCACACAGTATCAGCTTGAGCCAGACGATGGGATTGATGTCTCTGCTGAGCAGGTTACATTGTGGCTGGAGGAGAATGGGAGACCGCAGGGGACATGGTTTGAGATTCCCCCTGTGCAGCGGTGGGAACTCGACACCTAACACACTGCACCCTGATAGGGAATTTGTTTGGTGGCCTGAGCAGGGAAACATCTCTGTCTTTTTTTCTAAACTAGCCCAGTATTCCTGAGGGTAGAGAGCATGCATTTCTGAAAGAACGACTGCAAATTAATGGCAGGTTCTATCCCAAGTCTTGGTGACTAGTGAACCATCCTACAGATGCGAGATAGATTGAAAGGTAAACCACAGGGAAACAGTGGGAATCTTGCAGGTGCCGAAACCTCTCAGAGGGGGAATTGCTAACCAAATTTAAATAGCAGAGCTTTGAAAGGGTGAAGCCATTCATCACAGCTGGAAACCTCCCAAAAAAAGAAATGAACGAAAATGTCCTCAGCCTCAAGGCATATTCAGAAATAGTACTGCAAAAAAAAGTTATTAAAGGCAACACATTTTAGCTCCAATATTCTAGATTTAGACTGCAACATCCGCAGGATATTAATAAAATGGTTTCATGCCAAAATTAGTTCCCCATTTCTATGTGCAACATCCCACATGCTTACTTGTAAATGTTATACAAAAAGGCATATATTCGGATTGTCAAGATGCTTTCGACAATCTGCCTTTAATAGATTTGCCAAAAAGACGTCAGGCTTGTTATTATTATCACTTTTACACTACATAGTAGCCTGCAATTTACAATCACGTCATTTTAATTGGATGTGTCAGACTTCAAATTTTCTATCAAAGAATTATTTATGGTGGAAAATTAAATGTTTTCAATTTACTGGACAATTCATAGGTAGGTATTAAAAAACGAAAAGAAAACAAGAGAAACGGATCTACTATCTGACAGAAGCTCTTTTAAAAATTTACCTCTATGAGGCTGCCGTCACACTAGCAGTATTTGGTCAGTATTTTACATCAGTATTTCTCAGCCAAAACCAGGAGTGGGTGATACATGCAGAAGTGGTGCATATGTTTCTGTTATACTTTTCCTCTATTTGTTCCACTCCTGGTTTTGGCTTACATATACTGATGTAAAATACTGACCAAATACTGCTAGTGTGACGGCAGCCTAAAAGGTTTAGTTTTTTGTGTTATAATTTCTTTCCTACTCGTCTATCAAGAACCAAAACTTTTTTCTTATTTTTTCCCTCTACAGAGTTGTATGAGATCTTGGCATTTTTTGAAACAATTTGTAATTTTAAATTACACAATTCACTTTATTATATAATGTCCTGAAAAACGGAAAAAAATACTGATGGAGCGAAATGGTGAAAAAAGAAACACAATTCTGCCCTTGTTTTCAGTTTTGTTTTTACAACATTGATTGAGCAGTAAAAAATGGCTTGGCGTCATGATTTTCCAGCTTGATACATTTAGAGCAGAACCAAACTGGTATGGTTTAATTTTATATATTTTAATGACTAAATAAAATTTAGAACTGTGCAAAAACAAAAAAATATCCAAAATTATCAAGGCATGCTTTTTGTACTAAGAGGTAATATTTTTATTTCAATAATTTTGAGGTACATATAACATTTTGAGACATATTCCCTCATAAAGTAAATGCTGCAATTATTCATCAGTTTTTGTGTACAGAAAATTAACTCCATTTATCATTTCAAGTAAAGTGGATGTGATCTCATGAACACTAATGGCCTCTGTGTATTTAAAGACAAAGTTCAGCTTTGTAGTTTTTTGGGTGTTTTTTCCTTATGGGACCACTTCAATAAACAAGAAAAAAAAACCTCACACTGCATTTTTAAGTGCAAAATAGCAAGGTTACTTGACTAAAAACATCTTCACTAAGAATACATCAAAGGGAAAAACACATCAAAAACGCAACAAAAATGCAAAAATCAGAGCACATTTTGATTGCTATTGTGTATTTTGATATAGACACATGCAGAAAAATCACAACCAGGAACAAAGCAATGTAAGACCCATACGCTGGTCGTTATATGAGAATGGGATACGACGCTGCTATAAACTACTCTGACCACGATATGATACCAAACCAACTGCTCTTTATAACTTGTGATGAAAAATAACAGGATTTTACTTCTCATCAAAATTTGGGCCACAACTGCTATAAATCACAAAATACAAATTATGCAGCCTGACAGATCCCAAGTGCGAGCTTCACGGACAGGATCAGGACTACCCCAAGGCTATGCCACTCACTCCCTTGACCGGTACAGGGCCTACCCAGGGTTCTACCATGACACGTGTTCTTCTCAGATATATAATCTTACACCCACCTCCCGCCTCAATTACAATAGATTCCAGGTACCCTGTTTTCCCCTTGAGATATATATATATATATATATATATATATATATATATTTACTCGACAAATCACTTGAACCAACACAATACATACGCAGTGCACTGTCCGCTTTCTGCGCATTCAGAGCGGATGCCCTGACAAAGTATCCTCAACCGTAAACAACTGGTCTTGTTAGGTCAGGGTCACACTTGTGAGTGCAAGTCAAGAAACTTGCACAAGTCTCCCACATCAATACCCAGCACAGCCGCCAGCACTCGGGACCTGAGTGTGTGGCTTCATGTATTTGGCTACTTTCACACTAGCGTCGTACGGCGCACGTCGCAATGTGTTGCTTTGCAGAAAAAATGCATCCTGCAAAGTTGTTTGCAGGATGCGTTTTTTCTCCATATGCTTGTATTAGCGACGCATTGCCACACGTCACAACCATCGTGCGATGGTTGCGTCATGTTGTGGTGGACCGTCGGCACCAAAAAACATTGCTTGTAACGTTTTTTGGTGCTTTGTGTCCGCCATTTCCGACCGCGCATGCGCGGCCGGAACTCCGCCCCCTCCTCCCCGCAACTCACAATGGGGCAGCGGATGCGTTGTAATAATGCATCCGCTGCCCCCGTTGTGCTGCATTGGTACAGGATGCATTGGTACGTCGGCCTGAAGCACTGCGACGGGCCGACATCGACGCTAGTGTGAAAGCAGCCTTTCTGTGCAGCTGCATACTCCAGTCCCGAGGTATTGATGCATTGAACTTGCAAGTGTGACCCCGGCCTTATTCTGACGTTCGGTCACTAGATTTAATCAGCTTCCTAGGCAACAAAATTCTCTGATGAAGGTGCAGGTGAACATTCAGATCAATCCCAGTAGTACTTCATGGAGCTCTCCTATGGCATTCACGTTTTTACCAGAATCTTGATATAAAGGAGTTCACACAGTCGCCATCAGTCCATATGCAATCTCAGTAACAGAAATGTTCTTGAAGATGCTGAGAATACTATCTAACTCTCCCTAACTAACTAAAGAGTCGGCGACCGGCCACACATCCAGCTTCATCTGGGTTGCACCATCCAATTTACATCACTTCAGGTTCCCAATCTCTCTGTGTCTCTCAGACAGGCCTTCTCTCCATTTTACCTCACGAGCTCTAAGGCTTCTTTCACACTTCCGTTGGTACAGGGCCTCGCTAAGCGTCGGCGCAACGTATCGAGAGACATTGTGAAAATTCTGTGCAATGTGGGCAGTGTTTCAATGCGTCTGCTGCCCATAGTAAAGCCCCAGGGAGGAGGGGGTGGAGTTAAGTGCCTGCGCACTTAAAATTGTAGGACCCAACGTACGAAAAAAACATTCCCTTGAACGTTTTTTCTCTACGACGGTCTGCCAAATACCGACGCATCCAGTGTACGACGGACGCGGTGTGTGGCCATACGTCGCGATCCGTCGACAATACAAGTCTATGGGAAAAAACGCATCCAACGGGCACATTTGCAGGAAGCGTTTTTTTCCCGAAACGACGCATTGTGACGGATCTAAAAAGATGGAAGTGTGAAAGTAGCCTAACCGCCAAACACTTCCTGCTTCCAGAACTTTCTCCTCTTGTTTAATGGTGACCTTTAGTGGCCGAACTAAGTTACTGCAACATCATTTCTTATAACCGGAAACATTAACATGCTGCAGCAGTGTGAGAACATGATCTTGGTCAACTTTTATTGCATTATTGGAGGGAGGTGTGCAGACCTAAAACTGTCAGTTCTGGTATTTCACTATTTCTTTCATTTTACTGTGTATACAATATGGGTTAGTTAATGTTACACTGCATTACTTTTTCAGAAGCAGTGAAATGTTAATTTTCTATTTTTTTCTCCATGTCTCATTAAATTGGTAAAAGGGGAGTGATTCAAATATATACACACATATCTATCTATCTATCTATCTATCTATCTATCTATCTATCTATCTATCTATCTATCTATCTATATATCTATCTATCCACTGCTCAAAAATATAAAGGGAACACTAAAATCCCACATCACTCTGCTGCTTCCTCGGCACATATTTGAGCAATTCTTTGTCTGTTTCGCTCGTTCGCTGATGCCCATTCTTCCTCAGGTTGATTTGCAATTACTCGTCACACTATTTCTGCTCCGCGAGTACGACAACCTAAGTTTGCTCTTCTGTGAGGCATTATTTGGATGAACAAAAGCAGATCGATTGCACTGAAAAAGAAGAAAAAATGAAAAACTAAAAAAAAAGAAATGAAAAAATAAAATATACTCATGAAATGATCGCTATGGTAAATGACACAGCTCAAATCTAACGCAATGTCACATAAAATAATTAAATCAAAATGAAAATAAGTTGAAATCTATGAAAATTTAATTCAACCCCTTCGGTCACGAATTTTGTTTCGTCGTTCAAAGAATATGATATTTTTTTTCTCTGTTAAGTATTGCATAAGGAAGTGGATGACACCTTCTTCATAAACAATAATTAATTAACCCCTTAGTGATGGAGCCAATTTGACCAGGCCAATTTTTTACAATTCTGACCACTGTCAATTTATGAGGTTATAACTCTGGAACGCTTTAACGGATTCCGCTGATTTTGTTTTTTTTGTGACATTTTGTACTTCATGTTAGTGGTAAAATTTCTTTGATATTAAATGCGTTTATTTATGGTAAAAATGGAAATATGGTGAACATTTTTAAAATTTAGCAATTTTCAAATTTTAAATTTTTATGACCTTAAATCAAAGAGATATGTCACACAAAATAGGTAATAAATAACATTTCCCACATGTGTACTTTACATCAGCACAAGCTGATTGGAAGCAATTTTTTTTTCTTATTAGGAAGTTATAAGAGTTAAAAGTTGACCAGCGATTTCTCATTTTTACAACAAAATTTACAAAACCTTTTTTTAGGGACTATCTAACATTTAAAGTCACTTTGAGGGGTGTACAAGACTACAAGACAGAAAATACCCCAAAATGACACCATTCTAAAAACTGCACCCCTTAAGGTGCTCAAAACCACATTCAAGAACTTTATTAACCCTTTACGGGCTTCACAGGAACTGAAGCAATGTAGAAGGAAAAATTAACATTTAACTTTTTTTTATAAACATTTTAATTCAGAACCAATTTTTTTTATTTTTGCAAGTGTAAAAAGAGAAAATGAACCCCAAAATGTGTTGCACAATTTCTCCTGAATACCTCGATACCCCATATGTGGGAGTAAACCACTGTTTGGGGGCATGGCAGAGCTTGGCAGAGAAGGAGCGCCGTTTGACTTTTTCAATGCAGAATTGGCTGGAATTGAGAGCAGATGCCATGTAGCATTTGGGGAGCTCCTGATGTGTCTAAACAGTGGAAACCCCCCACATGTGACACAATTTTGAAAACTAGACACCTTAAGGAACTTATCTAGGTGTGTGGTGAGCACTTTGAACCCCCAAGTGCTTCACAGAAGTTTATAAGATAGTGCCGTGAAAATAAAAAATTATATTTTTTCAACAAAAATCTTTTCAACCCAAAAGTTTTTCACAAGGGTAACAGGAGAAATTATACCACCAAAGATGTTGTACTATTTATACTGAGTACGTCGATACCCCGTATGTGGGAGTAAACCACTGTTTGGGTGCATGGCAGGGCTTGGAAGAGAAGGAGCGCCATTTGACATTTTCAATGCAGAATTGGCTGGAATTGCGATCGGTCACCATTTAACATTTGGGGAGCCCCTAATGTGCCTAAGCAGTGGAATCCCCCTACAAGTGACACCATATTGGAAGCTAGACCCCTTAAGGAACCTATCTAGATGTGTGGTGAGTACTTTGAACCCCCAAATGCTTAACAGAAGTTTATAAAATAGTGCCGTGAAAATAAAAAAAATCATATTTTTACCACAAAAATGATCGTTTCGCCCCCAAATTTTTTATTTTCACAAGCTTATCAGGAGAAATTAGACCATGAAAGTTGTTGTGCAATTTGTCCTGAGTATGCCAATACCCCATATGTGTGAGTAAATCACTGTTTGGGTGCACGGCATAGCTTGGAAGTGAAGGAGCGCCGTTTGACTTTTTCAATGCAGAATTCGCTGGAATTGAGATCGGATGCCATGTCGCGTTTGGAAAGCCCCTGATGTGTCTAAACAGTGGAAACCCCCCACAAGTGACACCATTTTGTAAATGAGACCCCTTAAGGAACTTATCTAGATGTGTGGTGAGCACTTTGAACCCCCAAGTGCTTTACAGAAATTTATAATGCAGAGCCATGAAAATAATAAATCTTTTTAATTTTCCTCAAAAATGATTTTTTTGCCCACAATTTTTTATTTTCACAATGGGAACAGGATAAATTAGACAAAAGTTATTGTCTAGTTTGTTCTGAGTAAGCTGATACCCCATATGTGGGGAGGACTGTTATGAAAGGTAATTCAGTACCACAATGGACATAGAGGTCAGCGCACATACAGTGACCTGGCAATAACCCAAAAAACAAGAACGAGCTCTGAGACGTGGGAACTCTGTTGACCGCAGTCTCTAATCCTCTCCAACCACACTAAAGGCAGCCGTGGATTGCGCCTAACGCTCCCTATGCAACTCGGCACGGCCTGAGAAACTAGCTAGCCTGAAGATAGAAAATAAGCCTACCTTGCCTCAGAGAAATACCCCAAAGGAAAAGGCAGCTCCCACATATAATGACTGTGAGTTAAGATGAAAAGACAAACGTAGAGATGAAATAGATTTAGTAAAGTGAGGCCCAACTTTCTGAACAGAGCGAGGATAGGAAAGGTAACTTTGCGGTAAACACAAAACCGTACAAAAACCACGCAAAGGGGGCAAAAGACCCTCCGTACCGAACTAACGGCACGGAGGTACACCCTCTGCGTCCCAGAGCTTCCAGCAAGCAGAAAAAAACAAAATGACAAGCTGGACTGAAAAAAACAGCAAACAAATAGCAAAGAGGAACTTAGCTATGCAGAGCAGCAGGCCACAGGAACGATCCAGGAGGAAACAGGTCCAATACTAAAACATTGACTGGAGGCCAGGATCAAAGCACTAGGTGGAGTTAAATAGAGCAGCACCTAACGACTTCACCACATTACCTGAGGAAGGAAACTCAGAAGCTGCAGTACCACTTTCCTCCACCAACGGAAGCTCACAGAGAGAACCAGCCGAAGTACCACTTGTGACCACAGGAGGGAGCTCTGCCACAGAATTCACAACAGAGGACCACTGTTTGGGCACACATCGGGGCTCATGTAACAACTCTGCTGGCATCACGGCATGGCCTCTCATCTCTCACACTATCTTACCCACTGCTCCAGGTCATGATGCGGTTTCTATTTCTTGCCAGCTCCATATTCTGTGCCTCTGCCCTCTGCTTGCTTCCTGGCTGTGTGTATAGTGGGGCGGCGCCTGAACTCTCTGGTTCTTATAGATATCAGGTGCACCTGTCTAATCTATCCCTGACCAATTACCAAGAGGCCTACAGTATTTAGTGCAGCTCCACCCTGTGGACTGGGCCTCTGCAATGTGTTAGCTCAGTTTGTGTTTAGCTGCTGAGTTTGCCAGGCCTTGCTCTGCGTTACTCCCTCTCTAGAGGCTTTCCTCCTTGTCTTGCCTAGATCTTGTTGTCCACCCTAAAGGAGGCAGAATAACCTGGTCCCTGTGTCTTTGTCCATGTGTCTTGTTCCATTGCCTTGTCTGTACTTTGTCCTACCTCTGTCTCCTTGTCTGTGGCTTCCTTCCCTGTTGTGTCTTTCCTTGTGTTCTCAGTCTGCTTATTCTCCGCACTCTTACGGCTCTGCCTGCTCTGTACTTTTGTGGCTTTACCTCTGCTCCGCACTCCTGCGGTTCTGCTCCGTTCTACTCTGCTTAGCTTCTGCTGCTGCAGTAATCTCTTGCTGCAGCTTCTCTCTGCATTCCTTGCAGTTCTGCTCTGCTTTGCTGCTGCAGAAACCTTTTGCTGCAGCTCCTCTCCACATTCCTTGTGGCTCTGCTCTGCTTAACTTCTGCAGAAATCTCTTGCTGCAGCTCCTCTCCGCATTCCTTGCGGTTCTGCTCTGCTTAGCTTTTCTTGCTACGCTATCTCTTGCTGCTCTTCTGCTCCTATCTGCAGCCTTGCACTTCTCTTCCTGTATGAACAGGTCCCAACCTGTTCCTTCATTCTCCTTTCCTTCTGGCTTGTTTCCGTACCTGCACCTCCTGTGTGAACAGGTCCCAACCTGTTCCTTCATACTTCATTCCTTTCTGCTTGTTTTCTTATCTGCACCTCCAGTGTGAACAGGTCCCTACCTGTTTCTTCATACTACATATCCATACCTGCACCTCCTGTGTGAACAGGTCCCTACCAGTTCCTTCATACACCACACCAACCAGCACTGTGTTCTCTGCCGTGTCTCTGCCAGCCCTGTGTTCTCTGCCGTGTCTCTGCCAGCTCTGTGTCTCATCCGAGCCAGCCTACTCGTCTGAGTTTCAGCCGTGCTCTTCTGCCAGTCCTGCCTGATGCCCGCACCTGTCCTAGTGTTCCTGTTCTCCAAGTGGGATCAGCAGCCACAGCCAGACGCCACCCTGGAGTAGCACCTGGCAGCTGCCTGCTGCACAAGCCTGACCTCACCATCAGACGCTCAAGTGAAAACACAGGCAGCTGTCATGCCCCTTCCAGGGTAGTCTGGTTTGTAGCACAGTGGGGCCACAAATGCCCGAGCTCACACCTACCAGTCAGGGCGTGAGCGTGACAGCTCATAAGGGAAGTCGTGACATTTTAAAATGCAGACTTTGATAAAATGGTCTGCGGGAGTCATGTTGCAGTTGCAGAGCCCGTGATGAACCTAAACAGTAGAAACACCCAACAAGTGACCCCATTTTGCAAACTAGACCCCCAAGAAGCTTATCTAGATGTGTGGTGAGCACTATGAACCCCCATGTGCTTCACAGAGTTGTGAAAATAAAAAAAATCATTTTTTTTCCATAAAAATTCCTTTCACCCCCAAATTTTTACTTTCACAAGGGTAACAAGAGAAATTGGACCATGAAAGTTGTTGTGCAATTTGTCCTGAGTACGCTGATACCCCATATGTGGGGAGGACCACTGTTTGGGTGCATGGCAGAGCTCGGAAGGGAAGTAGTGATGTTTTCAAATGCAGACTTTGATGGAATGGTCTGCAGGCATCATGTTGAGTTTGCAGAGCGCTTGATGTGCCTAGACAGTAGAAACCCCCCACAAGTGAACCCATTTTGGAAACTAGATCCCTCTAAGGAGCTTATCTAGATGTGAACACTTTGAACGTCCAAGTGCTTCACAGAAGTTTATAACACAGAGCTGTGAAAATAAAAAATCTTATTTCCACAAAAATGATGTTTTAGCCCCCAATTTTTTCTATTTTCCCAAGAGTAACAGGAAAAACTGGACCCCAGAAGTTGTTGTCCAATTTGTCCTGAGTACCCTGATGCCCCATATGTGGGGGTAAACCACTGTTTTGGCACACTGCCAAAAGGGAGGGAGCACCATTTGACTTTTTGAACGCCAAATTGGCTGGAATCAATGGTGGTGCCATGTCATGTTTGGGGACCCCCTGATGTACATAAACAGTGGAAACCCCCCAATTCTAACTCCAACCCTAACCCCAACACACCCCAAACCCTAATTCAAACCCTAACTATAACCCTAATCACAACCCTAACTCCAATACACCCCTAATCATAGTCCCTACCTTAACCATAAACACTAATCACAACCCTAACCCCAACACACACCTAACCCTAAACTCACCCCTAGCCATAACCCTAACCACAAACGTAACCCTAATCCCAATACACCGCTAACCCAAATCCCAACTCTAACCATAACCCTAATCCCAAACCTAACCCTAATCCCAAACCTCACCCTAATCCCAACCCAAACCTTAATCTCAACCCTAACCCTAATCAAAACATAACCCTAATTCCAACCCTAACCCTTATCTCAACCCTAATCCCAATCCTAAACCTAACTTTAGCCAAACTCACTTTAGCTCAACTGTAACATAACCCTAATTGGAAAATGGAAATAAATTCATTTTCTTTATTTTATTTTTTTTTCCTAATGGGGTGTTGAATGGGGGTCTATTTGCTATTTTTTTAATCGCTGTGATAAGGTCTATCACAGTGACCAAAATGAACCAAAAGGAAAAATCTTCCTATTGTTGCCGAGTGCCAGCCGGCAGAACTCAGCAGGTGCACTGCGCATGCGCCCGCCATTTTTTAGCCAGAAAAAGATGGCGGCACCCATGGGGGGGAAGTAGGAGGGCTGAGAAGCAACGGGAGGTACCGGGAGGATAGGGGAACCTAATTCTCTGTCCTCAGATGTGCAATCACATAGGAGGACAGAAAAATTAAATGCAAATGGGACTTCTTTTTTTACGGTCACCAGTATACGATTTATACCAGCGATCATAACCCAGGAGTCGGTAAAAACTGACTCGAATCATGTTCTTTGGGGTCTCGGCTACCCTCGGCAGCCGAGACCCCAAGATCTGCCGGGTGCCGGCAGGCAGATCTTGGCGGGCCGCCAGACATTTTCCTCCTGAGAGAAAAAGGCGTCGCCCTTGGGGGGGAAGCACGAGGAGCATTGGGAGGTACCAGGGAGAGATCGGGGACCCTATTTCTCTCTCCTCTGATGTGCGATCACATCGGAGGACAGAGAAATTAAATGGCACATCGGACTTTTTTTTGCGGTCGCCGGTATACGGTTAATACCAACATCCGCAACCCGGGGGTCTGTAAAAACTGACCTGAATCATGTTTTCTGGAGTCTCAGACTCTGGTTTAAGTACTCTTAACTATCGCCGTTAAAAGGCGTATCATCGATCGTTAAGAGGTTAAACAATAAACGATCACTATCTAATTGTTTATGTTGACACTACTCAACATAAACAATGTTGTTGCTTTTACTTCCAACAGATATCGATGTTCAAAAAGCATGTTTTTACCTGTCACAAGTGTGCCATGTATATCATAGGTATATAAAAGCACGCTTGTATTCGAATGCAACATTGTGTCAAAATTTCAAAGCAATCGGTGCAGAACTTTCGGAGATTTAAGAATTTGAACAAATGGACATTTACATTTTATTTATATAGATATATATACAAATATACTGTAATTTGATTCGGTTCTCCTTATCTACTTTAGGACTTGTTTGAAAATTTGATGTAGTTTTAGGTCAAATATCTGCAGAAATATGGAAGCTTCTGAATGGTTCATAAAGTTTCAAGCACCATTATACAGTATATTTAGGTAACCCGATCTTATAAGTACCAGACTATTTTTGATTTTGCCCAAAAATCTTGAACTACTTTCACCTTTTGAAATATTTGGCTCCAAAAAGTTGCCGATTACCAACAAAGACCAAAAGAAAGCAAAAACTAATTTTACTTCCAATCTTTTACTGCTGATAGCAAACATGATATTTCTTTCTCTTCATGTTTTATTTGAATTTACACTTACTCATCATACAACTATTTACCAGAGACCAGCCGATAGACAGTTAAGCCAAAAAAGAAAAATGGAGGTATCTTAAATTGTGAATATAATCCTTCTCAATATGTGAAATGCATTCTTTATTAGGATATCAGCTATGAAACAGGATTTTTTTTAACCTTTTTTCTGTGATAAAAAGTATTCTAGGCAGCTTTCCTGTGAGAAATGTTATCATGGCATTTTACCAGAGTAATGGAACATCTTTTTACACCTATCAATTACCTCGAAAGAGTCAGCAGGGTAAATCTATACTTCTGCTGTTGCTGGCAGAGTAATGTGAATACAGTAGATGAGGCTCTTGGCTAAAAATCAACCCATAAATTGACTTCATTTTTGTTTGGCAACTTACTTATGTATTACCCAAGTTCTTGCCAAGTTCCTAGAGGGACTTTGCTTCTGACTGACAGGTACAGAATTCTTGTGTAAATTACAAATACAATAAACTGAATGAATAGAACAAACCTCAGCAATAATTAGGCCTACATTAAACTAAAAATTAAATATCTACCTTCAATTAGTACTAATTAGTGCTAACATCTTCTGAAGGGTCTTTGAAGTTTCATATAGTCCACCAAACTAATGGATGAGCAAAAAGTTGTGGTGATGAATGAAATCACAGATAACTCAAGTACCAGCCATTTACCCCTTAGATGCTGCTGCAGCAGCTTTTTTGTTTAAAAAATGTATAAGCAAAATTCCACTAGAAGAAAAAAAAGATTTAATATAGTTTTTTTTTTAAATTAAGGAAAGTTACGTACAGTAAATAAGATAAGGCTGTTGGAATGTGTGGAGGCAAAAAGAAACTAAAGAGAAATTCTGAATAAATTGAAATTCCAAACTTAAAAATTTGTGATATATACTCAAGACATGCGGCTATTTCTCACATGCCCCATTCAGCCTGGTAAGGAATAATTGGTCATATGTGTGTGCAGATCCCTCCATTGATTTCTTTAAAGAAGTTATCCGGCCTTAGGCAAAAAGTCTGCAGTCACTCTATGTGGCTTGTGAATCCTCACATCACACGCACTGCATATTGTGAGGATTCTCCGGAGACAGCACCAGGAGCAGTGGGTACTTGACCATAAGTATGCAATTTGCATTTATGCAAACTGTGCCAACTAGTCTAGTTGAAATGTAGCCAGAAGTATGCAAATCACACACTTGTGGTCATATGACTGCTCACTCCTGTCACTGCTACTGGAAAATCCTTACAGGGCCAATAAGCATGATTTGAGTCTTAAATAGTCTGAAATCACATAGAGTGACTGCAGACTTGTTGCCGAGGGTGGACAACCCATTTAAGGCCTTACTTAGGATTGTTTTGTACTGTTTATCTGCATTGTGGTTTGTTTTGATTCTGTTTGCATTTGTCAGTATTTGTTTTAACCATTCAATTAATCTACTTTCTCAAAGGCCCACTGGATGAATATTTCATGAAAATTGACAGCAAATTAATGCCATGCATGTACTGTTTTTATTTTTGTATTTATTTTTTGATTGTTTTTGAGGACCCAATCATTTTAATCTGTTTTGGTCTGCATACAGCACTCACTGTCTTTATCGGGAATACATAATCCAAGTCCTGTAGTGCTATAGAATTTAGGCTAAAAATTGACAACAACACTTGGATCATGACATTGAACACTTTGCCCTTTTAGGCTAAGTGTACACGTTGCGGAATTGCTGCAGAAATTTCCGCGGCAATTCCACAACTCCTGCTGCGGGTATATCGCATGCAGAATTGGCATGTGTATTCCCGTTAAACACTAGTGTTTTGCGAGCGTAATTAGCTTGCAGAATGCTAGCGTTTTCCAAGCAATATGTAGCATCGCTTGGAAAACTGATTGACAGGTTGGTCACACTTGTCAAACATAGTGTTTGACAAGCGTGACCAACTGTTTTACTATTGATGCTGCCTATGCAGCATCAACAGTAAAAAGATCTAATGTTAAAAATAATAAAAAAATTTAAAAAATGGTTATTCTCACCCTCTGACATTACCCGATCTCCTCAGCGGTGCACGCAGCGGCTGGGATGCTGTGTGCGAAGGACCTGGGATGATGTCACGGTCACGTGACCACGGCATCATCCCAGATCCTTCGCACACAACATCCTTGGGAACAGAAGCCGCCGCATGCACCGCTGAGACGCAGGAGGACTCCGGGCGCCATCGGAAGGTGAGTATATCACTATTTTTTATTTTAATTCTTTTTTTTTTAACAGTGATATGGTGCCCAGTCCGTGGAGTAGAGTCTCCTCTCCTCCACCCTGGGTACCATCCACACATGATCCGCTTACTTCCCACATGGTGGGCATAGCCCCATGCGGGAAGTAAGTGGATCAATGCATTCCTATGTGTGTGGAATCCCCGCGATTCCGCAAATTAAAGAACATGCTGTGTTTTTTCCGGAATGCGTTTCCGCTCAGGAAAAAAACGCAGCATGTGCATACAAAATGCGGATTGCATTCTTTTAATAGGCTGCTTAACGTGAGCATTTTTTTCTTGGTTTTATCGTGTTTTTATAGCGAAAAAATGTGAAAAATACAGAACGTGTGCACATAGCCTAAAGCCTGAGAGACAGTACATTCTACATAATAACAACCCATAATTTTGCGAAGAGTTAATGTAGGCTTACGGTTGTACTTATATTTATTATTTAAGGTATAATTATCGCTAGCACTCCATATTTTTACTCTTGTTTTTTTAAATGAATGTACAGTTGTACTCAAAAGTTTACATACCCGGCAGAATTTTTGCTTTCTTGGCCTTTTTTCAGAAAATATGAATGATAACACCAAAACTTTTTCTCCACTCATGGTTAGTGGTTGGGTGAAGCCATTTATTGTCAAACTACTGTGTTTTCTCTTTTTAAATCATAATGGCAACCCAGTTCATCTAAATGACCCTGATCAAAAGTTTCCATACTCTGGTGATTTTGGCCTGATAACATGCACAGAAGTTGACGCAAATGGGTAAGAATTGGCTGCTAAAGGTAACATCCTCACCTGTGACCTGTCACAAATGCCAGGAAAATTGTTCGGGATGCAAAGAAAAACCCACAAATAACATCAGCTGAAATACTGGACTGTGAAAACTAGCAATGTGGATGTTTCGAGATGCACAATAAAAAGGCACTTAAAAAAAAAGGGCTGCATGGTCGAGTCACCAGAAGAAATCCATAACTGTGAAAATTCCACAAAGTAACTCACTTGCAATATGCAAAACAGCACAAGCATCAAAACTTCTAGAACAAGGTAATTTGGAATGATGAGACCAAAACTGAACTTTTTGGCCACAACCATAAACATTATATTTTGAGAGAGGTCAACAAGGTATATGATGAAAGGAACACCATTTCTACTGTAAAGCACGGAGGTGGATCGCTGATGTTTTGGGGATGTGTGAGCTACAAAGGCACAATGAACTTCATCAAAGTTGAAGGAAAGATGAATGCAGCATGTTATTAGCAAATACTGGAGGCGAATTTGCAATCATCAGCCCAGAAGCTGTGTATGGGACGTACTTGGACGTTCCAACATGACAATGATCAAAAAACACAAGGCCAAGTCGACCTGTCATATGCTACAGCAGAATAAAGTGAAGGCTCTGGAGTGGCCATCTCAGTCTCCTGACCTCAATATCATTGAGCCACTTTGGGGAGATCTCAAGTGCTCAGTTCATGCTAGACAGCCCAGGAATTTACAGGAACTGGAGGCTTTTTGCCAAGAAGAGCGGGCAGCTTTACCATCTGAGAAAATAAAGAAACTAATTCACAACTACCACAAGAGACTTCAAGCTGTTATTGATGTTACAGGGGGCAATACATGGTATTAAGAAATGGGATATGTGAACTTTTGATCAGGGTCACTTGGTTTTCTTCTGGCAACTCAACCATGCAGACCATTTTTCTTCAAGCGGCTCCTTATTGTGCATCTTGAAACAGCCACATCACTAGTTTTCAGAGAGTTCAGTATTTCAGCTGATGTTATTTGTGGATTTTCCTTTGCATGCTGAACAATTTTCCTTGCATTTGTCACAGGTGAGTATGTTACCTTTAGTAGCCATCCAAACCCATTTGTGTCAACTACTGTGCATGTTATCAGGTCAATATCACCAGGGTATGTAAACTTTTGATCAGGGTCATTTGGATGTTTTGGGTTGTCATTATGATTTAAAATGGGAAAACACAGTAGTTTGACAATAAATGGCTTCACCCAACCACTAACCATAAGTAGAGAAAAAGTTTTGGGGTTATCATTCATATTCTCTGAAAAAAGGCCAAGAAAGCAAAAATTCAGCCGGGTATGTAAACTTTTGAGCACAACTGTATACATATTGACAATATATAACTATTATTCATAGCCAATTGAAATGTTAATTTTAATGATTTGAACATCATAGTTAAAAAAAGTAAATATTTCTGCATTCTTTAATAATCTGCTGCTTTAGGTCTTATGTCTAGAATTAATTTATATGATGTTGGTTGAGGTTGGCGAACACACACTATTCCATGTTGGGAGGAGGGTGGTTAGGTGAATGTAACAAACTACATCAATTCTTTGACTTACAGGATCTAGATCATCCCTAAAGAAGATGACAAATTTTCCTTAAAATGTCTTAGTGCACTTTTGTCTTTTCTGGTGCTCCATGACACTATGACATCACTGCAGCCCCTACACTCATTACATGTAAAGTTCCACTGACTGGGGTAACTGAACACTGCAATCTACCATTTCTTTCGAAGGTTCACATTTGTCCCTTCTTTCTTTTCCCGAGTGTATATTTGCTCATTTTCCCCAGTTCCACATATTTACTGGAACTGTTTGCTGTTTTAAGTACATGTGTTTTAGTTCAGCACCTACATCATCCTCACGTTCCCCGTAGAAGCAGGGCGAAACATGCATGTCGGGGCAGAGGGCCCGGACTCACTGAACCTTGTCACGCTGCCAGGATCCAGGTAAAAGTGCAATGATCTTTCCCTAGCATTGGGTCAGTGTTCTTGATTAAATAAAGTAATTCACTCATAGTTGGTAAAGACATGACAGTATTTATGTGACTAGAGACCTGTAAGATGGTGTGAATTACTTTGCACAGGCATTGATGCACAAGTTATTGATTAACGATACCAATTTGGTCAGATATATTTTAGGTTTGCATCTTGACCTCTGCAAAGTAACACACATATTTTAATACATACGCTATTTAATTGGTAAAGGCTTGGTGTTGATAGTACGCAGTGTATGATCTCCTTTTTAGGCTCACTGATGGGACTTTTATGTGGTTACTTTGAGCTTGAGATTTGATCGTGTCATCTTGATAGATAGCAATTTTTGCTATTGTTTGAGTCCTAAAGTCCCTTTTTTCCATTTCTGCACCTTCCTTAAAGATTTATCTTGCATTTTATCATGTAATTGATATAACAAAAATTAATAATTTAATTAGTTTCTTTTTGTTTGTTTGCTTTGACCCACTCCTTTATCCTTTGGTGGTACCTTTACCTAGGATGTTTTGCAACATTTATCTTTGAATTTTGGAGTGGGCACCTATTGTAATAGGATTACCACTTTGAATAGAATCTATTTGTATATGAATATGTTTTATGTACATGTGTTTTAGTTCAGCACCTACATCATCCTCATTAATGTCATGGAATCGGGCTCCCTCCAATGTTCATATTTCTGTGAAAATCATCCAAATATGTTTGCGATAAAATTTGAAACCATACTATATTAATGTTTTGCAGTAGTCAAAAACTAATAAATAGTGTTGAGCATTCCGATACCGCAAGTATCGGGTATCGGCCGATACTTGCGGTATCGGAATTCCGATACCGAATTCCGATACTTCCCGCGTATCGGATACCGGAATCGGAAGTTCCCAGAATTCAAACTGAATGCAGCAGCCAATGAGGAATGATTGGAAGTGTGGGCACATCCTGTTTAGCATGGTGGGCATGTAAGTACTGGCAAGGCTGTGATTGGCTGCTGAAATGATGTCACTCTGCACTATAAAAAACGCTGCCGCCATTTTGCGCTCACTCTGCTGTGATTTCAGTTAGGGACAGGACGCTGTGTTCTAACTGAGGGCCAGTTGAGATAGCTTATTGCTTTATTTTCCTTTCCCAAGGCTAATTTAGCAAAACGCTGTGTGTTCTTCACTGTTCACCTTGCTCTTGCCTTGCAGCGCTTTTTTAACAGCGTTCTGCAAGGTCTGTGTGTGTGTGTGTGTGCAGCTCACTCTGTAGTCTGTGTGCAGCCATATACCCGGTTGTATTCAGCTCAGGGGGGGTTCACACTGCCTCACACAGTTGTCCTTTTTTGCTCATAGTGCAGCCTGCTGCACATTTTTTCTCAAATTTCCTATTAATGTTTTTCCACCCGTCTCCAGCTAAATTGTGGAAAAACACTACATAGGATAACCTAGAGGGGGGATTTTGGTCCTTGCAGCGCCGTTTACAGCTGTCTGCACGGTCTCCGTGTGAGCGCAGCTCGCCCTGTAGTCTGTGTGCAGCCATAGCCGGTTGGATTCAGCTCAGGGTTCGTTACTGCCTCATACCTTGAAAAAAATTTTCCTTTTTTTCAAATAGTGCAGCCTGTTTAAAATTTCAAAAAAAAATTCCTATTAGTGTTTTTCCACCCGTCTCCAGCTAAATAGTGGAAAAACACTACATAGGATAACCTAGAGGAGGGTTTTTGGGCCTTGCAGCGCCGTTTACGGCTGTCTGCCCGGTCTCCGTGTGAGCGCAGCTCGCCCTGTAGTCTGTGTGCAGCCATAGCCGGTTGGATTCAGCTCAGGGTTCGTTACTGCCTCATACCTTGAAAAAATTTTTCCTTTTTTTCAAATAGTGCAGCCTGTTTAAAATTTCAAAAAAAATTTCCTATTAGTGTTTTTCCACCCGTCTCCAGCTAAATTGTGGAAAAACACTACATAGGATAACCTAGAGGGGTTTTTTTGGGCCTTGCAGCGCCGTTTACGGCTGTCTGCACGGTCTCCGTGTGAGCGCAGCTCGCCCTGTAGTCTGTGTGCAGCCATAGCCGGTTGGATTCAGCTCAGGGTGCGTTACTGCCTCATACCTTGAAAAAAAATTTCCTTTTTTTCAAATAGTGCAGCCTGTTTAAAATGTAAAAAAAAATTTCCTATTAGTGTCTTTCCACCCGTCTCCAGCTAAATAGTGGAAAAACACTACATAGGATAACCTAGAGGAGGGTTTTTGAGCCTTGCAGCGCCATATACGGCTGTCTGCACGGTCTCCGTGTGAGCGCAGCTCGCCCTGTAGTCTGTGTGCAGCCATAGCCGGTTGGATTCAGCTAAGGGTGCGTTACTGCCTCATACCTTGAAAAAAAATTTCTTTTTTTTCCAAATAGTGCAGCCTGTTTAAAATGTAACAAAAAATTTCCTATTAGTGTCTTTCCACCCGTCTCCAGCTAAATAGTGGAAAAACACTACATAGGATAACCTAGAGGAGGGTTATTGGGCCTTGCAGCGCCGTTTACGGCTGTCTGCACGGTCCCCGTGTGAGTTAAACTTGCTCTGTAGTCCGATCTGCAGAAAAAAAAAAGTAAAGTTCACCAAACACCACTTAAGACTTGTGTAGGCCACATTTGAAAAATAATAAAGTTTAGTCCACACTTTACAACATTAGTGTTTCTTACACCTGTTAGGAGGAGCATTTCAGGAATAAGCACACTAAGGCCTTAGTACTTTTCTGCTTATCTTTATCTGTCAACCAAGATGAAGAAGGCAGGGAGTAAGGCACGTGGGCGTGGGCGCGGAGCAGGGAGAGGAGCAGGGAGAGGACGTGGTGATTCTGTGCCTGCTGCGGGCACCGGTGACTCGTCGTCACTCAGTTTCAGCAGGGAACAGTCCTTCATGCGCAGCTTTGTCGGAGAGCGCCGTGCACCGCTGCTGCGTGAAGATCAAATTGAAGCCGTTGTCGGGTGGATGGCAGCTAACGCCTCGGCATCGACTTCAGTTAGTGCCACATCCTCTCAGGCACAGAGCACTGGAGAGCAGCCATCTGTCTCTTCACCACCTGCCAAATTGGCCAGGCAGTCAGAGAGCCCAGGACAGGAGCCGTCTCTACTTCTGTTCTCTGAATCTCTTGGCTTGGAAACAGGGGACCAGCCAAGCAGCATTGGAGAAATGGAAGAAGAGGCAGTGTGCAGTGATGCCCAACAGCTTTGTCTCTCTGACTCTGAAGAGGCGGGTGGGCCAGTGCCTGCGGTGACCACAGCGCAGTACGCATCTGATGATGAAACTCAGGTGCCGCTTTCTGGTGCGTACTGTGCTGCCGAGACTACCCAGGAGGAGCAGTTGGTGGCAGAGGGTAGTGGAGATGATGAGGTCGTTGACCCATCGTGGCGTGAGGAACAGGAAGGTGGTGGGAGCAGCTCTGAGGAAGAGATTCCCCTTACGGGCCAAAGAGGGAGAGGGAGGGGGAAGACTGCGGAGCCTGTAGCCTCCACTTTGGCACCCGTTAGGAGCCTGTCTCTTTCCAAAGCCAAAAAGGGCGCTCCCAAGACTTGCAGTGCCTGGTCCTTTTTTGACACAGTTGCAGATGACATTTGTTTTGTCAAATGCAAGCTGTGTCATCAGAAAGTCAAAAGAGGGAAAAGTGTCAGCAACCTCAATACCACAAATATGTGGAAACATGTGCGGACCAGGCACGCGGTGGAGTTACAGAAACACACTGAAGATGTAGGCCAACCAACAGCGGCAGCTACCACCTCTTCAGCTCGTGTTGCCTCTTCCTCCAGCTCACGCACAGCTGGTTTGGCTTCCTCCCAGGATCGCCATGGAAGAACCTCTGGCACTGTTGTCCAGAGACCTTGTGTAATTCCACCCACAGCACCACCTTCCCAGTCATCCTCACACTCCCAGTCTACTCTACAGCCATCGGTAGTACAGGCATGGGAGAAAAGGCGGGCATTCTCGGCCAACCACCCCCGAGCACAGGCTCTGAATGCAGGCATTGCCAAACTGTTGTCCCTGGAAATGCTCTCATTCAGGCTGGTGGAGACTGACAGCTTCCGTGACTTGATGGCATTGGCAGTCCCACAGTACAAGGTGCCCAGCCGCTTTTACTTCAGCAGGCAAGCTGTCCCTGCCCTGCACAGGCATGTTGAGGGAAACATAAAACATGCGCTACTGAACGCCGTCAGTAGCAAGGTCCACCTCACCACCGATGCGTGGACCAGTCAGCATGGACAGGGGCGATACGTTTCCCTCACTGCCCATTGGGTTAATGTTGTTGAGCCAGGTACAGATCGTGCGAGTGGCGCAGGACGTGTCCTGCCCACTCCAAGGATTGCAGGAATCCAGTCTGTACGCATTGACTCCTCCTCTTACACAAGTTCCTCAGAATCATCTCTGCAGGAGCCGTCACAGTCCACCTCCACATGGACCCGTGAACGTTTACCTATGACCGACATGAGCACAGCCGTGGCCAAACGTCAGCAGGCCGTCTTTAAACTAGTTTCATTGGGGAATCGAAGCCACACAGTGCAGGAGCTCTGGAATGCCATCAAGCAGGAGAGCGATGTGTGGTTACTGCCAGCGAATCTCCAGCCAGGCATGGTAGTGTGTGACAATGGCCGAAATCTGGTGGCAGCTTTGGCCCTTGGCAACCTCACTCACATCCCATGTCTGGCACATGTGCTCAATTTGGTTGTGCAGAGTTTTCTGAGGGACTATCCGGATCTTGATGCACTGCTGCACAAGGTCTGCCTAGAGTGTGCTCACTTGCGGCGTTCCAGCTTGGCAAGATCCCGCATTGCTGCTCTGCAGCGCCGATTCCGCCTTCCGGAACACCGCATCATATGTGACCTACCTACCCGGTGGAATTCCACGTTACATATGTTGGAGCGGTTGTGCGAGCAGCAGCAAGCAGTTATGGAGTACCAGCTGCATCAGGCGCAAAGAAGTCTCAGTCAGCGCCGATCAGACTTCACAACCACAGAGTGGGCCACTATGAAGGACGTCTGCCAGGTTTTGCGTCCTTTTGATTATTCCACGCGGATGGCAAGTGCAGATGATGCACTAGTCAGCATGACTGTCCCCCTTATCTGCCTGCTTCAGCAAACTTTGCAAGGGTTAAGGGATGATGTTGTGGAAGAGGTGGAGGATGAGGAGTCACCTTTTCCATCAGCTTCTGGAGAGTCAGCGCCACGTGGTTCCTCACAAAGGGGTACGCAGGGGCCACTTTGTGAGGAGGATGAGGAGGAGTCAATGGAGGAGGAAGAGCTCCGTCCAGAGGAGGGAGCGACACAATTGTCCAGTGGTCAGTGTGTACAGCGAGGGTGGGGTGATGACGAGCGGGCAGAGATCATGTCTCAAGCAGGGAACAGCATTTCTGGGCCAGTTGGCAGTCTGCAGCACATGGTGGATTTCATGCTGCAGTGCCTGAGAAACGACCGCCGCATCGACCACATTCTCAACATGCCTGATTATTGGGTGTTCACCCTCCTCGATCCTCGCTACCGGGACAACGTCCAAACCCTCATCCCAGCGTTGACCCGGGAGCGTAAATTGCGGGAGTACCACGACACACTGGTGAATTCCATCATCTTCTCCAGTCCAACTGAGAGGAGTGCTGCTAGTGCTTTACAAAGCAGCTCAGTGCGTTGAGGCAGTGGGGGAGGCTCTGCCCAAAGAGGGAGCAGAAGCAGTGCCTCTGCCCAAGGCAAGCCCAGTATGGCACAACTCTGGCACACTTTTGTGTGCCCGCCCCAAATGTCTACACCATCACCGGCGGCTCCAGTCAGCAGGAGGCAACGGTTCCGTCAGATGGTGACAGACTACATGGCTTGCCCTCTTACTGTACTCCCAGACGGCTCTTCCCCGTTCAAGTTTTGGGTCTCTAAGCTGGATACATGGCCAGAGCTAAGCCAGTATGCATTGGAGGTGCTGGCTTGCCCTGCGGCTAGTGTCTTATCGGAACGTGTCTTTAGTGCCGCAGGTGGTGTACTAACAGACCGTCGCATGCGACTATCCTCCGATAACGTTGACCGGCTTACTTTCCTGAAAATGAACCAGGCCTGGATCTCGCAGGAATTTGCCACTCCTCTGCCTGATTAAGTAATTGGGTGTCATCCAGGTCTCCTGCTGTGTTCATCTTTCTACCACCTGAACTGCTATTCCTGGGCTCCAACACCGCCAGTTGCGGCTCAGAAGTGCAGGCTGCACAGTAAAAACATACGACCCAGTGTTATTGGGTTTCAGTAACGTCAGCTGATCCCCAGCTGTGTAGCCGGCAATGTGTCCTGCGACCGCCACGCTGGCACAACAACCTAAATGTAAGGGAACCTGTCCCCCCCCCCCCGTCGTTTGTTACTGAAAGAGCCATCTTGTGCAGCAGTAATGCTGCACAAGGAAAAGGTAGCTCTTTTAGTTTAGCTCCTTGCACACGCAGAACTTAACACTTATAAAATGTGTTCACTGATACCGTTATACCGTCCCGGAGCTGGGACTTTCCTTCGTAATGTGACGCAGCACAGCCGTCATTCCTACCCCCTTGGTGCCATGCGCTGCCTCCTCAGCGTTGTTTTAAGCTGTCACGGAGCCTGCGCTGTTCTGTTATCCCTTGGCCATGCCCTATTTGCGCTGCCTGTCTTCTGACATAATTTGGTGTCAGGCTGGCTGTGCCTGTGTGGCCGCGCTGCCCGAGATCCCGCCTCGCAGTGTCTTCTGATTGAATTACACTGCGGGCCTGGGATCCATGGGCATGCGCAGTGCATATCTTCCCCTCGGGCTCTCGCTCATCTCCTTCCGCCTTCTTTAGACTGTGCGCCGTCAGCTGATCCCTAATAACATGCCACGGCCGTGACACCGCACAGTCTGAAGAAGAGGGAAGGAGGGGAGTGAGAGTCGAGGATATGCACTGTGCATGCCCATGGATCCAAGGCCCGCAGTGGGATTACGTTAGACGACACTGCGAGGTGGGATCTGGAGCAGCGTGGACGCACAGGCACTGACAGCCTGACACCAAATTATGTCAGAAGACAGGCAGCGCTAATTGGGCATGGCCAAGGGATAACAGAACAGCGCAGGCTCAATGACAGATTAAAACAACGCTGAGGAGGCAGTGCACGGCACCAAGGGGATAGGAATGACAGCTGTGCTGTGTCCCATTACGAAGGAAATTTGCACCTCCGGGACGGTTTTTTGGTATAAGGGGACACATTTTTAGTGTTTACTTCTGTGTTTGCAAGGAGCATAATTAAAAGAGCAACCTTTTCCTTTTGCATCCTTAGTGCTGCACAAGATGGCTCTTTCAGCTACAAACGTCTTGGGGGGGGGGTTAAAGGTTCCCTTTCAACTTGCTCCAATCAGGCTTCGGCCTACACTCTGTTCCTCTGCTCCTCCTGCTGTCCCTGGGCTCTAACAACGCCAGTTGGTGCCTGGAAGTGCTGTCTGCACAGTCAACAGTCGCTCCTCTGTTATTGGGGTTCAGTAACGTCAGCTGATCCCCAGCTGTGTGTGCGGCAATACCTCCAATCTGCTCCTCCTGCTGTCCCTGGGCTCTAACACCGCCAGTTGGTGCCTGGAAGTGCTGTCTGCACAGTCAACAGTCGCTCCTCTGTTATTGGGGTTCAGTAACGTCAGCTGATCCCCAGCTGTGTGTGCGGCAATACCTCGAATCTGCTCCTCCTGCTGTCCCTGGGCTCTAACACCGCCAGTTGGTGCCTGGAAGTGCTGTCTGCACAGTCAACAGTCGCTCCTCTGTTATTGGGGTTCAGTAACGTCAGCTGATCCCCAGCTGTGTATCCGGCAACGTGTCATGCGACCGCCACGCTGGCACAACTAAAATGTAAGGGGACCTGTCTCCCCCCCCCCCTAGGCGTTTGTTACTGAAAGAGCCACCTTGTGCAGCACTAATACTGCACAAGGAAAAGTTCGCTCTTGAAATTATGCACCTTGTCCCCTCACACCGTCCAACCGTCCCGGAGGTGGGACTTTCCTTTGTAATGTGATGCAGCACAGCCGTCATTGCTACCCCCTTGGCACCATGCGCTGCCTCCTTAGCGTTGTTTGATTCCGTCATGGACCCTGCGCTGTTATGTTATCCCTTGGCCATGCACAGTTTGCGCTGCCCGTCCTCTGACATCATTTGTTGTCGTCCTGGCTGCACCTGTGCGTCCACACTGCCCGAAATCCCACCTCCCAGTGTCGTCTAATGTGATCCCACAGTGGGCCTGGTATCCATGGCCATGCGCAGTGCATATACTAGTCTCTCACTCCCCTTCTTCACGCTTCTTCAGACTAGGCGGCGTCAGCTGATCCCTAATAGCATGCCACGGCCGTGACGCCGCACAGTCTGAAGAAGCAGGAAGGAGGTGAGTGAGAGGCGATGATATGCACTGCGCATGCCCTTGGATCCCTGGCCCGCAGTGGGATTACATTAGATGACACTGCGAGGTTGGATCTCGGGCAGCTTGGACGCACAGGCACTGCCAGCCTGACACCTAAATGATGTCAGAAGACGGGCACCGCTAACTGTGCATGGCCAAGGGATAACATTACAGCGCGGGCTCCTTGACAGAACCAAACAACGTTGAGGAGGTGGCGCACGGCACCAAGGGGGTTGGAATGACGGCTGTGCTGTGTTACATTACAAAGGAAAGTCCCACTTCCGGGACGGTTTGACGGTGTGAGGGGACACATTATATGAGTGTGTACTTCAGCGTTTGCAAGGAGCATAATTTTCGGAGCCACCATTTTCCATGTGCAGTATTACTGCTGTACAAGATGGCTCTTTCAGCAACAAATGCCTGGGGGGGGGGGGGGTTTAAAGGTTCCCTTTCAACTTGCTCCACTGCAGGCTTCGGCCTACACTCTGCTCCTCTTTGATTCCCTGGGTTTCAACACTGTCAGTTGGGACCTGGAAGTGTTGTCTACACAAAAAAAACACTAGCTGATGTGTCAGTGGGGTTCAGCACCGCCAGCTGTTCCCCTGCTGTGTAGTCGGCAACGTGTCCAGCACAAGCCACGCTGGCACAACAGAACAAAAGCTGCCACCAGTGCAGGCTTCGGCCTACACTCTGCTCCTCTCCTCCTCCTCCTCCTGCTGCCCCTGGGCTCAAACACCGCTAGTTTTTGCCCGGAAGTGCTAGCTGCACAGAGAAAAACACCAGCCAATGTGTTAGTGGGGTTCAGCACCGCCAGCTGTTCCCCTGCTGTGTAGCCGGCAACGTGACCTGCAAACGCCACGCAGGCACATGAACTGAAATTAAAGGGACCCTGCCACCCACCCCAAGGTGTTTCTATGTATAACAGCCACCTTGTACAGCAGTACTGCTGCATTTGTACAAGGTGGCTGACTTTTTCTCCTTGCCCACGTGGAACTCAACACGTACAAAATGTGTCTCATTAGAGACCATTACAGTGTCCCTGAGGTGTGACTTTCCTTTTAAATGACACGCAGCACCCCTCTTGGTAGCGCTGCCCATCTTCTGACATCATTGGTTGGCTGCCTGTGCCTGTGCGTCCGCCCTGCCCGACACAACCCCACTCGTTGTCTCATATTTTGGCTGCGAGGGTGTTATTGATGGGCATGTGCAGTGCATATGTTCACCTGTCTTAACTCATCTCCTTTCGCCTTCTTCAGACTGTGCGGCCTCATGGTCGTGGTAGGCGAAAAGGGATCAGCTGAGGCCGCCCAGTCTGAAGCAGGTGTAAGGACATGTGTGAGCGGCAAACATATTTACTGCACAAGGACACGAATCCCAGCCACGCAGTGTGATTTTTTGAAAACACACTGCGGGTCTGGGATTCATGGCCATTGCTAACCGCACCGGCCAACATGAAATGAGGTGAGAAGACAGGCAGCGCTCACAGCGCATGGCCAAGGGATCACAATAGCGCAGACTCCTGTACAGCAAATAACATCGCTCAGGAGGCTGCGCCCAGCACCAAGGCGTTATTTATGTGCACCTGTGCTGCGTCTCCTTAAAAATACAAGTCACGCCTCCAATACAGAACTGAACTACTGTTCTATGGGCTAAATTGTGTACGTCTTTCATTCTGCGTGTGCAATGAGCAAAACTTAAAGGGCAACCTTTAACTTGTGGAGCTTTACTGCTGCACAAAGTGTGGCTCTTCAACATTGTAACACCTGAGGGTGGGTTGAAGGTTACCTTTGAAATTGGTTCAAGTAGGCTTCCGCCTACACTCTGCTCCTCCTGCAGACCCTGGGCTCTAACTACGCCAGTTGGGGCCCGGAAGTGCTGGCTGCACAGAGAAAAACACCCACCATTGTGTCAGTGGGGTTCAGCACCGCCAGCTGTTCCCCTGCTGTGTAGCCGGCATCGTGTCCAGCACAAGCCACGCTGGCACAACAGACCAAAAGCTGCCACCAGTGCAGGCTTCGGCCTACACTCTGCTCCTCTCCTCCTCCTGCTGACCCTGGGCTATAACACCGCCAGTTGTAGCCTGGAAGTGCTAGCTGCACAGAGAAAAACACCCGCCAATGTGTTAGTTGGGTTCAGCAGCGCCAGCTGTTCCCCTGCTGTGTAGCCGGCATCGTGTCCAGCACAAGCCACGCTGGCACAACAGACCAAAAGCTGCCACCAGTGCAGGCTTCGGCCTACACTCTGCTCCTCTCCTCCTCCTGCTGCCCCTGGGCTCAAACACCGCTAGTTTTTGCCCGGAAGTGCTAGCTGCACAGAGAAAAACACCAGCCAATGTGTTAGTGGGGTTCAGCAACGCCAGCTGTTCCCCTGCTGTGTAGCTGGCAATGTGTCCTGCAAACGCCATGCCGGCACCTGAACTGAAATTAAAGGGAACCTGGCCCCACCCCCCCAGGTCTTTCTATGTATAACAGCCACCTAGTACAGCAGTACTGCTGCATTTGTACAAGGTGGCTGATTTTTTCTCATTGCCCACGTTGAATTAAACACGTAAAATATGTGTCTCATTACAGACCATTACAATGTCCCTGAGGTGTGACTTTCCTTTGTAATGACACGCACCACCCCCCTTGGTAGCGCTGCCCGTCTTCTGACATCATTGGTTGGCTGCCTGTGCCTGTGCGTCCGCCATGCCCGACACAACCCCACTCGTTGTCTCATATATTTTGGCTGCGAGGGTGTGATTGATGGGCATGTGCAGTGCATATGTTCGCCTGTCTTAACTCATCTCCTTCCGCCTTCTTCAGACTGTGCGGCCTCATGGCCGTGGTAGGCGATAAGGGATCAGCTGAGGCCGCCCAGTCTGAAGCAGGTGTAAGGACATGTGTGAGCGGCAAACATATTTACTGCACAAGGCCACGAATCCCAGCCACGCAGTGTGATTTTTTGAAAACACACTGCGGGCCTGGGATTCATGGCCATTGCTAACTGCACCGGCCAACATGAAATGAGGTGAGAAGACAGGCAGCGCTCACAGCGCATGGCCAAGGAATCACAATAGCGCAGACTCCTGTACAGCAAATAACAACGCTCAGGAAGCTGCGCCCATGCACCAAGGTGTTATTTTGGACACCTGTGCTGCGTCTCCTTAAAAAGACAAGTCACGCCTCCACTACTGTTTGACAGTATAATGGGCTAAATAGTGTACGTGTTTTATTCAGCGTGTGCAAGGAGCAAAATTAATAGAGCAACCTTTTACTTGTGCAGCATTAATGCTGCACAAGGTGTGGCTCTTGTACCTTGCAACACCTGAGGGGGGGTTAAAGGTAACTTTTGAAATTGGTTCAACTAGGCTTCGGCCTACACTCTGCTCCTCTCCTCCTCCTGCTGACCCTGGGCTCTAACACCGCTAGTTTTTGCCCGGAAATGCGAGCTGCACAGAGAAAAACACCAGCCAATGTGTTAGTGGGGTTCAGCACCGCCAGCTGTTCCCCTGCTGTGTAGCCGGCATCGTGTCCAGCACAAGCCACGCTGGCACAACAGACCAAAAGCTGCCACCAGTGCAGGCTTCGGCCTACACTCTGCTCCTCTCCTCCTCCTGCTGCCCCTGGGCTCAAACACCGCTAGTTTTTGCCCGGAAGTGCTAGCTGCACAGAGAAAAACACCAGCCAATGTGTTAGTGGGGTTCAGCAACGCCAGCTGTTCCCCTGCTGTGTAGCTGGCAATGTGTCCTGCAAACGCCATGCAGGCACCTGAACTGAAATTAAAGGGAACCTGGCCCCACCCCCCCAGGTCTTTCTATGTATAACAGCCACCTAGTACAGCAGTACTGCTGCATTTGTACAAGGTGGCTGATTTTTTCTCATTGCCCACGTTGAATTAAACACGTAAAATATGTGTCTCATTACAGACCATTACAATGTCCCTGAGGTGTGACTTTCCTTTGTAATGACACGCACCACCCCCCTTGGTAGCGCTGCCCGTCTTCTGACATCATTGGTTGGCTGCCTGTGCCTGTGCGTCCGCCATGCCCGACACAACCCCACTCGTTGTCTCATATATTTTGGCTGCGAGGGTGTGATTGATGGGCATGTGCAGTGCATATGTTCGCCTGTCTTAACTCATCTCCTTCCGCCTTCTTCAGACTGTGCGGCCTCATGGCCGTGGTAGGCGATAAGGGATCAGCTGAGGCCGCCCAGTCTGAAGCAGGTGTAAGGACATGTGTGAGCGGCAAACATATTTACTGCACAAGGCCACGAATCCCAGCCACGCAGTGTGATTTTTTGAAAACACACTGCGGGCCTGGGATTCATGGCCATTGCTAACTGCACCGGCCAACATGAAATGAGGTGAGAAGACAGGCAGCGCTCACAGCGCATGGCCAAGGAATCACAATAGCGCAGACTCCTGTACAGCAAATAACAACGCTCAGGAAGCTGCGCCCATGCACCAAGGTGTTATTTTGGACACCTGTGCTGCGTCTCCTTAAAAAGACAAGTCACGCCTCCACTACTGTTTGACAGTATAATGGGCTAAATAGTGTACGTGTTTTATTCAGCGTGTGCAAGGAGCAAAATTAATAGAGCAACCTTTTACTTGTGCAGCATTAATGCTGCACAAGGTGTGGCTCTTGTACCTTGCAACACCTGAGGGGGGGTTAAAGGTAACTTTTGAAATTGGTTCAACTAGGCTTCGGCCTACACTCTGCTCCTCTCCTCCTCCTGCTGAGCCTGGGCTCTAACACCGCTAGTTTTTGCCCGGAAATGCGAGCTGCACAGAGAAAAACACCAGCCAATGTGTTAGTGGGGTTCAGCACCGCCAGCTGTTCCCCTACTGTGTAGCCGGCATCGTGTCCAGCACAAGCCACGCTGGCACAACAGACCAAAAGCTGCCACCAGTGCAGGCCTCGGCCTACACTCTGCTCCTCTCCTCCTCCTGCTGCCCCTGGGCTCAAACACCGCTAGTTTTTGCCCGGAAGTGCTAGCTGCACAGAGAAAAACACCAGCCAATGTGTTAGTGGGGTTCAGCACCGCCAGCTGTTCCCCTGCTGTGTAGCCGGCATCGTGTCCAGCACAAGCCACGCTGGCACAACAGACCAAAAGCTGCCACCAGTGCAGGCTTCGGCCTACACTTTGCTCCTCTCCTCCTCCTGCTGACCCTGGGCTCAAACACCGCTAGTTTTTGCCCGGAAGTGCTAGCTGCACAGAGAAAAACACTAGTCAATGTGTCAGTGGGGTTCAGCACCGCCAGCTGTTCCCCTGCTGTGTAGCCGGCAACGTGACCTGCAAACGCCATGCAGGCACATGAACTGAAATTGAAGGGAGCCTGCCCCCCACCCCCAGGTGTTTCTATGTATAACAGCCACCTTGTACAGCAGTAATGCTGCATTTGTACAAGGTGGCTGACTTTTTCTACTTGCCCACGTGGAACTCAACACGTACAAAATGTGTCTCATTGAGACCATTCCACTGTCCCTGAGGTGTGACTTTCCTTTGTAATGATACGCAGCACCACCCTTGGTAGCGCTTCCCGTCTTTTGACATCATTGGTTAGCTGGCTGCGCCTGTGCGTCCGCCCTGCTCGAAAAAACGCCCCTCGGTTTCTTATTTATTTTGTCAGCGAGGGTGTGGTTTATGGGCACGAGCAGTGCATATGTTTGCCTGTGTTCACTCATCTCCTTCCGCCTTCTTCAGACTGGGTGGCCTCATGGCCGCGGCATGCGAGAAGGGATCAGATGAGGCCGCCCAGTCTGAAGCAGGTGTAAGGACGTGTGTGAGCGGCGAAAATATTTACTGCTCAAGGCCACGAATCCCAGCACCGCAGTGAGACTTTATGAAAAGGCACTGTGGGTCTGGGATTTATGGCCATCGTTAACCGCAGCGGCCAGCATGAAATGAGGTCATAAGACGGGCAGCGCTAACAGGGCATTGCCAAGGGATAACACAAGAGCGCAGACTCCTGTACAGCAAATAACAACGCTCAGGAAGCTGCGCCAAGCACCAAGGCGTTATTTGGGACACCTGTGCTGCGTCTCCTTAAAAAGCCAAGTCACGCCTCCACTACAGTTTGACTGTAGAATGGGCTAAATTGTGTACGTCTTTCATTCAGCGTGTGCAAGTAGACAAATTAATAGAGCAACCTTTGACTTGTGCAGCATTAATACTGCACAAGGTGTGTCTCTTGTACTTTGTAACACCTGAGGGGGGGTTAAAGGTTTCCTTTGAAATTGGTTCAACTAGGCTTCGGCCTACACTCTGCTCCTCTCCTCCTCCTGCTGCCCCCGGGCTCTAACACCGCTAGTTTTTGCCCGGAAGTGCTAGCTGCACAGAGAAAAACATCCGCCATTGTGTCAGTGGGGTTCAGCAACGGCAGCTGTTCCCCCACTGTGTAGCCGGCAAAGTGTCCTGCAAACGCAACGCAGACACAAAGCTGCCTCCAGTGCAGGCTTCGGCCTAAACTCTGCTCCCCCTGCTTACCCTTTGCTCCAACACCGCTAGTTGGGGCTATAGGAAGACAATCTTTAATAGGCAACGCATCCGGGTTCCAGCACCGCCAGCTGGTTCTCGCCAGTGTTTTTGTCACGGGTACTCCCTCGTGCCCAGCCTGGTTCCAGCACCGTCAGCTGTTTCCGGGTACTGTCAAACTCACTGAGACGCCTATGCGTTGCCCCGTCGTGTTGCGGTCGAGTTAGCCAACTCCAGGGTGCCTCCAGTTTAGGAGCTTCCTATGTGGGCTGCATGAATTGGTAGTCAAGGCTGGTTCTGTACTGCCAGTAGGCCAAGCTTCCCCTGTAGGACTGTTGGGGTTCGGTAACTGCGGCTGCCTCGCGGCCTAGCTGTTCTCTCCTGTGGACCTTGTGGTCCACCACCTGGTTCCAGCACCGTCAGCTGGTTCCGGGCCGAGCCTTTGGCTTAGGTGCCTCCTCCTGGGTATCCGAGTTCCGCCAACGTCAGGCGGTCCTTGATAGTGCTTTTAAGCGCAGGCACCTACAGCTTAGTAACCGGGTTCCAGCACCGTCAGCTGGTCCTCGGTCGTGCCATTGGCTCTTGCACACTGGGGCAACGCATCTGGGTTCCAGCACCGCCAGCTGGTTCTCGGCAGTGTTTTTGTCACGGGTACTCCCTCATGCCCAGCCTGGTTCCAGCACCGTCAGCTGTTTCCGGGTAGTGTCAAGCTCACTGAGACGCCTATGCTTGCCCCGTCGTGTTGCGGTCGGGTTAGCCAACTCCAGGGTGCCTCCAGTTTAGGAGCTTCCTATGTGGGCTGCATGAATTGGTAGTCAAGGCTGGTTCTGTAGTGCCAGTAGGCCAAGCTCCCCCTGTAGGACTGTTGGGGTTCGGTAACTGCGGCTGCCTCGCGGCCTAGCTGTTCTCTCCTCTCCTGTGGACCTTGTGGTCCACCACCTGGTTCCAGCACCATCAGCTGGTTCCGGGCCGAGCCTTTGGCTTAGGTGCCTCCTCCTGGGTATCCGAGTTCTGCCAACGTCAGACGGTCCTTGGTAGTGCTTTTAAGCGCAGGCACCTACAGCTTAGTAACCGGGTTCCAGCACCGTCAGCTGGTCCTCGGTCGTGCCATTGGCTCTTGCACAGTGGGGCAACGCATCTGGGTTCCAGCACCGCCAGCTGGTTCTCGGCAGTGTTTTTGTCACGGATACTCCCTCGTGCCCAGCCTGGTTCCAGCACCGTCAGCTGTTTCCGGGTACTGTCAA